>NC_090725.1:86728906-86813906 GCF_036898095.1 Palaemon carinicauda
CCCACCCCCCTGGGTGTGAATCAGCTTATATAATCACCGGCTAAGTTTAATATTGAAAAATGTTATTTTTATTAATAAAATAAATTTTTGAATATACTTACCCGGTGATTATATATTAAAGGACCCTCCCTTCCTCCCCAATAGAGACCCAGTGGACCGAGGAGAAAATTGGTTCTGTGTTTACATTGAGTACTGAGTACCTGCTAGACAGATGGCGCTGTTGATGTACACCCCCTACCTGCATAGCGATCGCTGGCGTATTTTGAACGTAGAGTTTTCTGTCGAGCAACAGAGTTGCAGCTTGTATAATCACCGGGTAAGTATATTCAAAAATTTATTTTATTAATAAAAATAACATAATTCATAGATACGTGCTGCCCTAGGGTGGGATAACTCTTAACCTAACGCAATAACTCATTGCCCATTGCCTACGCTCGAATAATTAACACACTAAGTACTGCTTAGTATTGTTTTTACTTGGTATGGTTGCTCTTATCTAATAGTACTGTATAGCACCAGCTGATACTGTAGTGTATATTACTGTTATATACTATTACAGTATTCCTACAGTAAGTTAAATGTACTGTAAGTGTTCACTGTTCTCGTTCGGATGACTTGACTTGCGCACACATAGCCTACATTTACAGTAAAAAGCATTACTGCAATTCTGTACTGTAAAATATGTGTTTATACAATTTAAGATTAATATATTTTATATAATAACCACTAATCATTTTCAAATAAAGTTCTATACCTGTACAGCTATCTTTTAGTATGACGAAATTTTAATGTGTCAGCGTCATCTATAGGGAATCTGTTCGACATCTATAGTAACCTGGTAATGATGTTTATCCCATCTTATACCTACTGTAGTATATTCATTTAATTACGTCATATAGTTTTATGTTTAAGTAAAATAAGATTATTTACCAGCAATTTTATTTTTATTTATTTATAGTACTTCGGTTCTGTTGTCGGTAGGCTAGCCTAGTTGTTCAAAAACCTAGAATATTCCATAATTGTGATTAATTTTTCTACCTACATAGTAGTTTGAAAGGATTGACTTAGCAACATATGATATACTCTGTATATTGTAATCATATACAGTACAGTACTGTAGTTGTGTGATTAAGTAAAATAAGAATTAGAATAATTTTACGGTATCTTTATAATATTACAATAATTCCGTCACCAAAAATATTTGTTTTGAACAACTAGGATTGTTTACATTTTTGTCAAGAGATGATGGTTGACGAATATGTAAACAACATTAATACTTGCAAATTGTTTTATTTTTATGCTTACTTAAATAGAAATACAGCTTTCTTTATAGATTAAAAACATAAATATACTGTATAACAGTAACAACAATAAATGTTATAATATGTGTGGTAAAATATTCAAAATAAAAGTTTAGTAAAATTAGGCTGGACTTGAAATTGCCGTTCACCTATTATATGCAGTTTATGATAAAGATGCTTTTTCTAAAGGAAATTTTGGGGTTTTCCCTTTACATGGGGTCATCCTTTACACAAGAATATATGGTATTTCAAATAAAACTATTAAAATTATTATGCTAATTGGAAAATGATATATCAAGTAATAATTGTTTCTTTTAGAAAATATG
This sequence comes from Palaemon carinicauda, assembly GCF_036898095.1. Taxonomy (NCBI): domain Eukaryota; kingdom Metazoa; phylum Arthropoda; class Malacostraca; order Decapoda; family Palaemonidae; genus Palaemon; species Palaemon carinicauda. Next base: position 86,730,534 of record NC_090725.1, read on the forward strand.
AAATATCCTTCCGTAGTATGCCTTAATCGGCTCATTTCGAAAGCATAAACGTAGACAATGGAAAAGATTATATTGTAATCCATTGTTTTTATTCACTAATACGATACTAAAATGTGAATATTACCTGCCTTATTATTGGATATAGTTAAGTGAAATACCAGTTTAATCAGAATCTGGTTTATTCAAAATATAGCTATAATTTTTTATCACAGTAAATGGATATACAGTGTACAGCGATAGCTTGGACAAGCTGGGTGGAGGGAGAGGGAAGCAGTGCGAAGCAAGCTCAGTGCAAAGGAGCGCAGCATGTTTGAGATCATTACGCTGTAAGATTTTTTTATCGCGAATATTTGATCTTATAGTCTAATAGGTATTGCGGTTCTCTGTGTCGTGTATAAGGGAAATCGTGAAGTATAAACTCGAATACTGCGCAGGCTGACTGCAATCCCTCACCATATCGCAGTTCACTTACCACGCCCTCAGAACATCCCGGATTTATAAGTGTGTAAATCTAAATCATGGGTTGCTCTTTATATTATGGGTTTATGAATGCAGATAAGTTCAATACTCATAATTTAATTAATTTTTCTTGAAAATATTAATTTGTGGCCTAAAAATTGATAAATTACAGTAATACCATATAACTTGCGATCTCACTTATTGTGCGACCCCCCAAAAGAGGATTTTACTATACAGTGAAACCTCTACATCCGAACGTATCTACATCCACATTTTCCAACATCTGAAGTAAAATTCGAGCAAAATTTTGACTTTACACCCGAATTTTATTTCGACACATGAAGTAAGCAATTTTCGTCGTACCGGTTGTATCCGAATTTTTCGACACGCGAAGTACAATTCGAACATGTTCCTACTCTACACCCGAATTTTTTTTTCGACACCCGAAGTAAACAATACTCGTACGCGTAGTCGGTACTCATAGCGCCTGATGTGTTTTTTATTTCCGCCGATAGAAGGCAGCACTTCGACCTCGGAGGGACCCTCAATTAGCGCGGCTTGGGTCAGTCCTCTGTTCTCATCGGCTTCTTGCGGTTGTGCCCTGTGCGTTCTGCTATTATTGTACTGTACTGTTTTAATCGTGATTTTTTACGTGCATCCTTTTACGGTAATTTACATAAATCATGGGTCCTAAAAGGCTTAGGTTCGCAAGTGGTAGTGGTAGTGGTGAGAAAAGGAATAAGGAAATGCTTTCTTTAGAAGTAAAGCAAGGAATTATTGAAAAGCATGTGAGTGAACTTGCAATAGGTTCGGCGCAAATAAAAGAGGTGTTAGGAAAATATCAAGACGTGGTCGACTTCATCGACAAATACCATCCAAAGAAATTGCAGGTTTGTCGTGTAATTGCGCTGTTTGATGACGTTTCCCTAACTTATTTTCGAAACATTCTGAAAAGCTGTACCAAGCAATTTCCTATCGATAGCTTCTTTAAAAAAACTACAAAGCGAACTCGTGATGAAGAGGATGGAGGTGGTTCAAAGAAAACGGCAAAGAGTGAAGAGAAAAAAATTCAATCAATTTTAAGTGGAGAGAGTGAAAGTGATCAAAATTAATCATCAAAAGGAAGAAAAGAAAATATAAAAAAAAAATATAAAATATGAAAATGAAAAGAATAAATAAGCTAAGTTAGGTTAAAGTTCACTTAGTGTAAGTTAGAATAAGTTACGGTAGTGTACGTTTATCATAGTCAACCTCTCTACCTCCTCGCCGCCCGTCCGTCTCCTCTCTGCGTAGCAAGACCAACAACACCTGCGCTGGAGTTTCTAAGGTAAAGTGACGCTAAAAACCGTTTCTTATTTATCATTTTTTGATAATTCTTCTTTTTTACATGTATTATCTATTTCAATGTATTCTTATGGGAAAATTCGTTTAGACATCCGAACATTTTCTACATCCGAAGTCGGTTGTGGAACGGATTAAATTCGTATGTAGAGGTACCACTGTATATCTTATGTATCATGCGAGTTCCTTTTTTGAGAACAAATTTTTATCCCAGTAAATGGACACATTTGGTCAATGGCGTAGCCTGGCCAGACAGTACATATGTTAATGCGTGTTCAGATTTGTAGTTTTTCATTTATGTATATGTGAAGATGTGTCTACAATAAAAAAAAGTTTTTGTATAAAAGGTGATTTAAAATGTGTAAGAGATACAGGAGTATTAGGAGGGTTTATAACAAAAAAGATTAAAAATAATAAGAATATGCAGTACAGTACTATAGATTTTTGTATCTACTTCTTGGTTTTTCAGCTATCATGGGGTTGCTGGAATGGAAAACCCCAAGCTTGGCCCTAGCTTGTGGTGGTGAGAGACCTTGGGAACTTATCTTGTGTATATGGTCAGTCTCTACGGGCATTGTTACTGTCCCTTACCTCTGCCATTGGTATGCCAATATATGGGGGTATAGGAAGAAAAACACAATATCCTGAAAAAATTCACAGAGCTTAGTATGGCAATGGAAAATATGTATATGAAATATTTTGTCGAAATTCCTCTTACTTTCATAGTTACAGAGTAATTAGTAAAAGTAATTCAGTAAACCAAAAACATTGTTCCCTATAGAAAAATGCAGTATTTCTTCTGTTATTGTAAATTTTGATAATTATTACATTTTAATATACAGTAAAACAAATTATGAGTAATGGCATCTGTATAGATTCCATGAGTCACTAGACAAAGTATAACTCTGTAATTACACCTACGCCACTCAGTCCTAGCACAATCTTCAGACAAAGTACACATTTCAGTTTGACCTCTGACATTCACACGTTTTTACGTCTTTTTCTCCTTTTCGGCAATAGTTTCATCATGCCTAAGAGGAAAAGACAATTTCAACATCTCGCTAACATAAGGAAGAAGAAAATTCGCTCTAGTAAGAGTTCAGAGGTGTGTAATATCGGCAAAATTAGCATAGTTAGTGAAGGAGAGAGATGATGAAAGAGCGACCATCTCGCCTAAATAAGCAAGATATTGAGCAAAAGTATCTTCATTTGTGATTAGATTATGATAAATAACTTTGTTTTGGGTCTATTAATATCCAAAAAGGATGTTAGTCGTAGCAAAAGGGTTAAACGCTTAAACTGCAGCTGGGACATTTTTTTTTTGCAAGTCTGTTGATATCTACACTCTTGTTTCTGTTAGATAGCATTCCTGTTTGTTGTTTATTTCCTTACTTGTGTGGCGTCACAACAACGATGATAACGTAATCCTAAGGAAGTTGGTAATTCTTAGACATTAATATATTCTGTTAGGATGAGAAGGTTTTTTGCTTCTGAATGTGGAGAAAAGTTTGGCATCCTTCTTATCTTGTGTCTTTCCAATCCCGGAAAGGTGCTAAGGATGTATCACTTGGTTGTGCTGTCTCTTCATATTGTTATTGTGGTCTTCGCGTCCCCTCCCCCCTGAAGAGTATTATCACCGTCTTGAATGACATAGTATAAGGCAAACTTCAAATTCTTACTTCTCCTCTTCCTCGTTTTCATGAGAAAATCTTTGCTGCAAGTTACCTTATAGTCGACATCTTAAGCATAAGGTTTCCCAGTTGCATAATGTCAACCCTATCACTAGTAGGCCACATCTGAAATTTTTTTTATATCTTATTTAAAGCATATCATATGTGCTTATATAATTCCTTAAAAAAGTGGCAATAAAAATATAAAACTATGTACTGCACCTATATTGCAGTAAATCAATTTTTGCAATGAGACAACACCTTAAAATTCAGTGCATTTTCTTTAATCAGCTAACTGGCTAGTCCTGGCATACAGATACCCCTCACTCAATGACAGTTTGCTTAATGGCAACTCAAAGTTACAACATCTCTATTCGAGTGGTTCAATATTCGTTTAATGAAAATCTCTCAAAGTTACAATGCACAGAGTGCAGTGGGAGCACAGACAGGAGCATAATTGTACACAGTTAATGTACGACACCAAAGAAACGCGAGTCAAAACGAGAAATTTTGTTAGAAATGACCAAATTCTGCTTAATGTTAAAAAGCCTCAGTCAAAAAATGAAATTTTTGAAATAGAAATCGGCTAATAATACCATACAATATTGAAGGTCTTCAAAGAATGTGGGTTAAAACGTAAATTTTAGGTTTTAAAAATTGTCAGATATAGTGGAATGTTTACATGCTCAAGTAAAAATGTAAAAACAAATAGTAATGATAATAATAATGTACAACACAACATTAAAAATCACTAAAGAAGGCAAGTCATAATGTGAAACTTTATTGTTAAAAATCGGTAAATAATACTGTATGAGTTAGGAAATTATATCTACATTCTGTTAATTATATGTTAGCTTATTGTTTATACCATTGTCACTTTGAAATCAGCTGATGCCAAAATAAAAGCAATTGGAAATTGTTGTTTTTCAATATTAAACTTACCCGATAATCATATAGCTGTCAACTCCGTTGCCCGACAGAATTCTATGGAGGGATACACCAGCTATCACAATACTAGAAGGGGGTGTATTTACCAGCGCCACCTGTGGCCAGGTACTCAAGTACTTCTTGTTGACACCTCCTCAATTATTCCTCTGTCGTGCTTCCGGCAAGACGTTCTGGGATACGCTTATGTTCTTGGAGTATTTTCACGACTTTGGTGAAGTATTTCTCTTTGATTTCGGCTGTCGCTTTACTGGAAACTTCTATATTAGCTTAGTTAGCTTTTGGAATTAATTTGATTATTTATGGTGACGAATAGAGTATGAACTCTCGTTCACCTTTCAATGGCCGACCCTTCCCTTAGACGGAAGTGTTGGTGTCTAAGAGAGTATAGACTCTCTTTCTTAATTTTGCTTAACAAAAGTTATAGATTTATTTTATATCTCTCCGCCTCTTATAGGCCTCTTCGATTAACTTCCTTTTATTATAAACTTATTAAAATTAATTTTTATATTTGTTTATATTCGACCTTCCTAATAGTAGGCGGTCTTTTCTTGGTACCGAAGTTAATTAACATTGAGCCCGTCATTTCGGTTTTACCTGTTAACATATTATGCTATTTCCGCCACAGAGTTTGAAAGAATTTCTTTGATAGTCTCGTACTGTTTTCAAAGTTGAACTAACGTTTTGTTTTGTCTCTGCAGTTGTTGACGTTCAGAACGTTCAACTTGCACTCTATCGTTACGATAGAGAAAGAATGTTCACGGTTTCACGTTGCAGTAAGAGTAACCGTGTCTAGCGTTTTGTTCATTCTTTCTTAACTTAATGGTTTTGATCCTAATAAAGGAACTTTTCAGTTTTTTCCTTTACAATAATATGTTTTAACGATATATATGATTGGGCTCTTCTCTCAGGTTCTAAGTCTAGAGAGAGAGAGAGAGAGAGAGAGATAGAGACGTAGGGAGAAAGAGGATAAACGTTTCATTCAAGCCTGCCAGGCGTACGAGTAACGTCTTTATCGTTTTTGCTCTTCTCCCTAGTCTCTTTAGGGGAAGAAACTAAACGTTTCTAGAGTGATCTAGTGTTTAGTCTCTTTCCAGCCACTGAATTATCTTTCATTAGATTTTTCTGTTACATTGTAATTCTGTTTTCGCAATTACTAACTTTTGAGAAAGGATAGAATTGCGTGTTTCAGGTACAAACCACTTAAAGTTTCGAGTTCAGTGAAATAAGTGCAAACAGAAATCAAAGTGATAAGTGATTAGCGCAAAGTATGTCAGTGTTGTGCGTGAGGGTACTTTTGTGCGCGCCAGTCGTCCTCCCAGTCCGGGACCTCTTGCAAGCTCCCAAGCCCAGGGGAGAAGCAATGTCGAAGGGCAGAAGGGTTCAGCAGGCCTTGATCGGCGCACAGAAGTATCCTCGGTGGTTGTGGGCGTGTCTTACCGAGACCGTCACTCCCACCCGCAGACGATTGAGCCCTTATTTTGCTCGTCTGCAGAAGAAATTTAGGGGAGAAAACGCTGGTCTCTGGTCTCAAGACCTTTTAAACGTAAAGTCCAGACCTATGCCAGACGTACGAAGTTAGAGTTCACAGTCATTGGGTTAGCTCTGACTCTCCTCAGTCAGTTGAATGCACTCCGCCTAAGAGGAGTAAGGTTCTGCCACAACAGAGCTCGACTGTTAAGGCTTTACCTCAGCCTACTGTAGTTTCTGCCGACCCCAAGTGGACTCTACTACAGTCCATGCAAGCACTGCTTTCGGACTTGATGCGTGAGTGTCGGGCTGAGAGTGTTGCGCCTCCGCCTACACTCCCTCCGCCTATGCTCGCTCCGCCTGATCGCAGTACCACCTGCCAGGCGTACGATGTTGTGGACTCTACTACAGTCCATGCAAGCACAGCTTTCGGACTTGATGCGTGAGTGTCGGGCTGAGAGTGTTGCTCCTCCGCCTCCGCCTACACTCCCTCCGCCTACACTCGCTCCGCCTGATCGCAGTACCACCTGCCAGGCGTACGATGTTGTGGACTCTACTACAGTCCATGCAAGCACAGCTTTCGGACTTGATGCGTGAGTGTCGGGCTGAGAGTGTTGCTCCTCCGCCTCCGCCTACACTCCCTCCGCCTACGCTCGCTCCGCCTGATCGCAGTACCACCTGCCAGGCGTACGATGTTGAGCCACGTGCTGAGTTTGCTGTTCCCAGTGGTGTTCAGCCTCCGTCTTCCTTAAGGCAACCTTTACAATGGGATCAGGAGGATTATTCCTCTCTTCCTCCGCCTCCACTTGCTGCTCCACCAGTGATGCAACACTCGGTTGAGGTACAACAACCTCTCCCGTCCATGAGTCAGTCTCCTCAGCTCTCGCTGCAGCGAGCTCAACCCTCCACAAGGCAAGCACCACAACACCTTAGCCTTGCGCCTCAGGAGCCTCAGCTTGCGAGACATTTACCTTGTTCTGCGCAGCCTCTTCCTCATTGCGCTCCGCTCACACCACAGGAACTGGAACTTGCTACTCCGCTTCCGCCAACCGCTCAGCAAGCGCAACCCTTGGGTTCAACCACTCATGCTAGGAGTCAGCCTCCTCCACCCATGCGCCTTCCTTCTGCTTGTCTTTTATTCAGCCTTTGCAGACTGAGCCTCAGGTGTTCCCTCAACAGAGTCTTGAAGAGGAAACCACAACTATTGTTGTTCCAGCTCGTTCTGACTCTGCTGTTCAGCATACCTCCATTTTCAAACCATGGCAAAAAATATGAATCATGAGTTATGAATGTAAGGTAAACATTATGTTGATTTTTAAACCCCATGCAAGCATGCATAAAGCACTCTAGCACTGGTCATGGAATTTCTGAGAAATGTTAAACGCCATGCACACGCTCTGCTTTCCTTACAGCAGGCTCTGCTTACAGCAGGCTCTGCTTACTACATGCTCAGCATACAGCATGCTCTGCATTCAGCATGCTCTGCATACAACATGCTCTGCATACAGCATGCTCTGCATTCAGCATGCTCTGCATACAACATGCTCTACATACAGCATGCTCTGCTTACAGCATACTCTGCATACATCATGCTCTGCATACCTTACCGCATGCTTCTCAGTCACACATCTTGGGTTGTTGCCAACTCACTAGACTGTCAAGCAGTTTCATAACGTTGCCTTCTAGTCTGCTGCTTTTGCACCAGTGAACCCTCACTCAGAGAACTTAGCTTTTCTAGGATAAGGTCCCTGTAGATGAGAAAGTTCTTTTCTCCCTCCTTCTGATATTCCCTTGAGGACTCTGTCATTTGGAGGGAGCCTTTAGCTGCATAACCTCTTATGGACTTTTATTTAAGCATAACATGCTTCCAGGGAAGGTTATGGTTCCACTTCAGTCGCTAATCCCGTCTGTTACCACACCTGCTCCCATAGACCTTGAGCTGTGTTGCATGACATGCAGTCCAAGCTTAGTCCTTGTTAGAGGAATTTTTGTTTACGGAGTCAATGTGTCACGGGGAAGACGTTCAACAACCAACAGAAGTGACTTGTTGTGACGCAGTGCGGCAACCTCAGCAACCCGTTAAGGAGTTGTCTGTACGACCCAGACAGTCTAGACAGATTCGGGTTGTCACTGTACTTCCTCGCTTGCCCATGATTGACAGTTCACAGACTGTGCAGCAGTATCATGATCTTGTGTCCGGCTCCGTCAGACGACTGGCTTTTAAGAGCTCCCACAAGTCGTCGCTGTCTGGAGATTTTCAAATGGACTATGGATCTGACCAAGGAACTGGGCCTCCTGGTCAATTTTGAGGAGTCTCAGCTCGTTCCATCCCAGACCATTGTCTCCTTGGGTATGGATCTTCAGAGTCGAGCTTTTCGGACTTTTCCGTCGGCCCCAAGGATCTTCCAAGCCCTAGAATGCATCCAGAGCATGCTGAGAAGGAACCGATGCTCAGTCAGGTAGTGGATGAGTCTAACAGGGACACTTTCATCGCTGGCCCTGTTCATCGTGTTAGGGAGACTCCACCTCCCCTCCCTTCAGTATCATCTAGCTGCTCACTGGATAAAGGACATGACGCTAGAGACGGTCTCAGTTCCTGTTTCCGAAGAGAGGAGGTCTTCTCTCGCGTGGTGTAAGAACAGCTTTCTTCTCAAGGAAGGCTACCTTTGGCTGTTCAGAAACACGACCGCCGTCTCCTCTCGGACGCATCAGACACGGGCTGGGGTGCGACTTTGGACGGACAAGAATGCTCGGGAACATGGAATCAGGAGCAAAGGACACTTCACATCATTTGCAAGAAGTTGTTGGCGGTTATTCTGGCCTTGATAAACTTCAAGTCCCTCCAGCTTAACAAAGTGGTGGAGGTGGACTCTGACAACACCACAGCCCTGGCTTACATCTTCAAGCAGGGAGGGACTCTTTCGTGGAAGTTGTTCTAGATCGCAAGGGACCTACTCATCTGGTCTTTAGATCGAAAGCTAACTGGTAACGAGGTTCATTCAGGGCGGTATGAATGTCATGGCAGATCACCTCAGACGGAAGGGTCAGGTCATCCCCACAGAGTGGACCCTTCTCAAGAATGTTTGCAACAGACTTTGGGCCCTGTGGGGTCAGCCAACCATAGATCTGTTCACTACCTCGATAACCTAGAGACTCCTGTTGTATTGTTCTCCGATTCCAGACCCAGCAGCAGTTCACGTGGATGCTTTTCTGCTGGATTGGTTCCATCTCGACCTGTATGCATTCCCGCCGTTCAAGATTGTCAACAGAGTACTTCAGAAGTTCTCCTCTCACTAAGGGACACGGCTGACGTTGGTTGGCTCCGCTCTGGTCCGCGAGAGAATGGTTCTTAGAGGTACTGCAATGGCTGGTCGACATTCCCAGGACTCTTCCTCTAGGAGTGAACCTTCTAAGTCTACCTCACGTAAAGAAGGTACACCCAATCCTCCACGCTCTTCGTCTGACTGCCTTCAGACTTTCGAAAGACTCTCAAGAGCTAGGGGCTTTTCGAAGGAGGCAGCCAGAGCGATTGTCAAAGCAAGGAGAACATCCACTCTCAGAATCTATCAGTCTCAAGGGGAAGTCTTCCGTAGCTGGTACAAGACCAATGCAGTTTCCTCAACCAGTACCACTGTAACCCAGATTGCTGACTTCCTGTTATATCTAAGGAAAGTAAGATCCCTTTCAGCTCCTACGATCAAGGGTTACAGAAGTATGTTGGCAGCGGTTTTCTGCCACAGAGGCTTGGATCTTTCCACCAACAAAGATCTACAGGACCTCCCTAGGTCTTTTGAGACCTCAAAGGAACGTCGGTTGTCCACTCCAGGCTGGAATCTAGACGTGGTCCTAAGGTTCCTTATGTCATCAAGATTTGAACCTCTCCAATCAGCCTCTTTTTAGGACCTCACATTAAAAACTCTTTTCCTCGTGTGCTTGACAACAGCTAAAAGAGTAAGTGAGATCCACGCCTTCAGCAGGATCATTGTTTTCACATCTGAAACGGCTACATGTTCCTTGCAGCTCGGTTTTTGCTAAACGAGCTTCCTTCACGTCCTTGGCCTAAGTCGTTCGAGATCCCAAGCCTGTCCAACTTGGTGGGGAATGATCTGAAAAGAGTACTTTGCCCAGTTAGAGCTCTTAGGTACTATCTAAAAAGGTCTTAACCTTTACAAGGACAATCAGAAGCCTTATAGTGTGCTATCAAGAAACCTTCTTTTCCAAGTTCTAAGAACTCAGTTTCTTACTATTCAGGCTTCTGATTAGAGAAACACATTCTCGTCTGAAGGAAGAAGACCTTGCTTTGCTGAAGGTAAGGACACATGAAGTGGGAGCTGTGGCTACTTCAGTGGCCTTCAAACAGAACCATTCTCTGCAGAGTGTTATGGATGCAACCTATTGGAGAAGCAAGTCAGTGTTCGCATCATTCTATCTCAAAGATGTCCAGTCTCTTTACGAGTACTGCTACACCCTGGGACCATTCGTAGCAACGAATGCAGTAGTAGGCGAGGGCTCAGCCACTACATTTCCATAATCCCATAGCCTCTTAACCTTTCTCTTGAATACTTTTTATGGGTTGTACGGTCGGCTAAGAAGCCTTCCACATCCTTGTTGATTTGGCGGGTGGTCAATTCTTTCTTGAGAAGCGCCGAGGTTAAAGGTTGTGATGAGGTCCTTTAGTATGGGTTGCAGCCCTGTATACTTTAGCACCTTTGAGTTGATTCAGCCTCCCAAGAGGAACGCTGCGCTCAGTAAGGAAGACGATCTTATTAAAAGCAGAGTAACGGTTCAAGTCGACTTCCTTACCAGGTACTTATTATTTCATTGTTATTGTGGATAACTGATTATATGAAATACGGGATACTTAGCTATCCTTTAGTCTTGTACACTGGTTTTTCACCCACCCCCCTGGGTGTGAATCAGCTACATGATTATCGGGTAAGTTTAATATTGAAAAATGTTATTTTTATTAGTAAAATAAATTTTTGAATATACTTACCCGATAATCATGATTTAATCGACCCTCCCTTCCTCCCCATAGAGAACCAGTGGACCGAGGAATAATTGAGGAGGTGTCAACAAGAAGTACTTGAGTACCTGGCCACAGGTGGCGCTGGTAAATACACCCCCTTCTAGTATTGTGATAGCTGGCGTATCCCTCCATAGAATTCTGTCGGGCAACGGAGTTGACAGCTACATGATTATCGGGTAAGTATATTCAAAAATTTATTTTACTAATAAAAATAACATTTTTAAAATACACCTTAAATTGATATAGAAAATTACAAAAATTATTGAATGAGCTCGGTTAATATAGGAAAACTAAGGTTGATTTAAACTTCTTTCAGTCAGCTAAAACTAATTTAGAAATCAGCTGATGAGACAATGTCGTGTTTTGAGTCCACCTTACTGTCAAACACAGATTTAAACTAGAACAGGACTCAAAATACAGACCTGCGCCACAGCAGCTTATTTCTCCAAGCCAGCGTGCCTTTCCCAGCATCAGTTATTTATTTCCAGCTCTTTCCATAACAGTTTAAAATCCCTGTAAGTTTCATTACTTTATGATTAAAAGTGTGGCCGTATTGTTGATGACCAGAATTTGACCTTTTGCTGACCTTGACCTTGACCTTCGCCCTTAATAGCTCTCTACATAACAGTCTAAAATCCCTGCACGTTTCGTATCCTTAAGATTAAAATTTTGGCCGTATGGTTGATTACCGGAATTTGACCTTTTGCTGAACCTTGACATAGGACTCAATCTTGACCTTTTACCTTAACATGTATTAATTGGCGTGGATTTTCATACACTCAAATATGAACCAAGTTTGAAGTCTCTCCGATAATGATGTCCAAACTTGTGGGTGAATTGAACATTTTGCTTGACCATGACCTTGACCTTCCAAAATTTAATCTTTTCCAGCTTTTACATAACAGTTAATCCCTGTAAGTTTCATTACTCTATGATTAAGATTGTGGCCAGGAAGCTGTCCATACACACACACACACAAACAAGCACACAAGCAGGAGGTATAACATAACCTCCTTCCAACTTTGTTGGAGAGAGAGAGAGAGAGAGAGAGAGAGAGAGAGAGAGAGAGAGAGAGAGAGAGAGAGAGAGAGAAAATTTTTTTCATAATGATAGATGTAAATGAACTATATGAAAGCTATAACTTGTAACATATTGGTGCTGATTTAGTATTCTTTATGAAGATATTTTAAATAAGTCGAATTTTATAAATGATTCTCTTTCTAAGTTATATAAACAATACTCTCTGTTATTTGTATGTTTTCATATTCTTTAGAGCGGCAGCTAAGAGATTAGCTGATTGCAACCAAAAGTAAACAAAAAAGGCCAGTAATACTTAATTGTTAAAATGCATCAGATATTGAAAAGTACAAAATTTTTTTAATAAAGGACTATTAGATTTTTAAAAAAATCATTGTTTTCTAGAATGCAATAATGTTGTTTCCGAAAAATAGTGATCAGCTGAGGAAATTGAATGTCGTATTTAAAGATGTGATTGATAATAAGTTTGTGTAGGGTAAAATTTTTTTGTTTGATTTAATTATTGCATTTTAAGGAAACAAGGATTCTGGTTTCTTCTGCTATTTGTATGGCACCACACACACACACACACACACAGTGTCTGTGTGTGCGCTAATGAAATCAAATGCCCCTTTTCCTTTTTTTTTTTTATAACTGACATGAAACAAGTCATTACTGGACACATGTATAACAGGTTTATAAGTATGTTTGAATGGTTCCTAAAAGCTTAGATTTCTAAAGGAAATAAATATATATAGAAAATATAAAAAGCAATGAAATCTACTTCACAGTTTTTCAATTATCGCTGGGATCATGGAATGGAATACGCATGGTAGCCGAGGAATTACAGTGCTGATGAACAACAACGCTCCTGTTTGTGACTTATGTCAACAGTGGGACCGTGTTCACAGACCCTTAACAAGCAAGTGTAATCTTGGGAAGTTGACTGCACGGTAAAGATGTTTGCAAGGTTCATCCAGGAAGAGGACTCTTCGAGCTGGCTCACTTAATTGTAATGGACACAGTGTAGGGGTCAACTGTGATCCCTATATCACTAAGTGGCTGAAAGAATTCTTACTCTTTGTGTTTCAGCATTGCTTGATCTGCTTGCCATTATGTTGAACAAGAAACTTCCTCTATTCTTTCCTTCTGTCCCTGGTTGTTGGCAGCATTGGAGGATTCCTTCCAACATCCCTAGCAATCTTAGATGCTTGCATCTTTCCACCCATAATCCCATTTCTTTGATTACTTTGCAGTTGGTAGAAGACATCAGGCTCAGCTTGACCCTGATTGCTCCTAAGAGACTGCATGCCAAATAGTATCTGGATCAGCTGTTTTTCTCTCTCTTTCTTTGTCAGGAAAGCTTCTCATTCTCCGTGGGAAAGGATACCACTTAGCCCTCAATCCAAGTCTTCATATCAGACTCAGGCCTAGACTCTGCAAGAATCGACAAAACTAATGAGGAGTGGGGGACAGTCTTGACCTAGAGAGTGCAAGCTGAATGCATCATATCGTGAATCTCAGGTCCCTCAATTGAACCCGCTCAAGCCCGTGGGTTGGGCAGAAGATAAGGCGTTGACCCTCGAGACTGTCCTCTACTAATATAGCCCTGGTGAAGTGAGTAGGAAATGGCATAACTTTTCTTGTGTCACAAGTCATTCTGAAGGATAGATGAATGACTCCATTACCATGGTTCATAAGTTTGAGGCGGAGACCTAGACCCTAGCCATTCGAGACTTCAAGTCCTCATTCATCTCTCAACTGTATGAAATGACTATAAAGGACTGAAGTGCTTTGACATTTCCCTGAAAAATAAATCAGCCATTTGGGTTGTAGGGACTTCCTCCCTGCCAAGAATAAGTCTTCTATTAAAGGCTAAAGGTTTCTATTAATGTAGGAACAAATCACAAATTTTTATTTTTCTTAATAATACACACTTGTCCATAAGTTACACTTCCCTCCTCAACCACCCTGCAAATCTTAAGTTTAAGGTCTAAGTGAAAACTCAGTGGCCTGTCGGTTGGGGGAGGCTTACCTGCCACCCTCCTGATAATTATTGCCACTTCATTAAGTTTTAACAGCTGTATCCATTTTCTTTGTAAGTATACTCCTATTAAAGGACTTATTGTATAGTTAGGAAAAATATAAATTACAACAGTATTCATTTTTTTTGAGCAGCTTTACAGAATGTGAATTATTCTTCCCCTTATAATAAGATTTTACTTTCAATTCATTCTTTTCATTATTACTTTTAGCATGGGGAGCCTACAACACCTTCTACAAAGTCGAGGAGAAAATTTCGTTTAAGGAAACACAAGAGTAATAAATCAACGGGAGGTGAAATAACCATCAATATAAGCCCTGGCAAAGGTGCTACAGACCAGGTTGATGCAGTAATGCCTTCTCTGGTAAGTATTTTCTTTTAAATCATGATTCATGCATATACTATGAGGGGGCACTTCCATACCAGAGCGTTTTGAACCTCTCGTTATAAAACTTACAAACACTTGATTAAATTGTTATTGGTGTTCATAAGATTTTTAATGGCTGAAATTCTTTTTCAAAGAAGTAATCCCTATATTAATGTATTTGTGTACCAAAAATCCACTGTATGCAATTATTGCTATTTCTGGGTCGATCTGTGACGGCCGGTGAAAAGGGTCCTTCTTTACACTTTTCTAATATAAATCTTCCAAATATACTAGAGAAAGATAAAAGGATGGAATGCAGAGGTTACAACCCTCGCGCGAACACCTTGTTGGTGTCGTGTATTTAACAAGGGCGTGTGTAAACCACTATTCACAGGCTGTCTTCCATTTAGATAATCCCTTAATCAAAGTGGAGGGCCGTGACAGGCCCTAGAGAATACAGTTGGACTACTCCACCGACACCTACTACTCGCGCTCTCCAGGTCATCCTTCTGTTTTGGACTTGCCCGCTAAGTCGTTTTTATTTTGTTAGGTGTGTTTCGCAAGTGATTGTCGTTAATTCAACATGACTGACGTTGCTACTTCACCTTTACCAATGTTAAGTACCATAGTTTGTTTTGACAGTTTTTTCAATACCGGGCATTTGTTCTCGTTCCAGTAATGTAGATTTTAATTTTGGAAGAGGCTTGGCCGTCCTCGGTATCGGCAGCCATTTTGGTTTTGTTCGATTCGGTAGTTTTTCAAGTTAATATTGCCCTTCTGGTACTCTGTCACCTAGGTTATATCACTTACGTTTTATGACCAATATTATTATCATTATTTATTATTGTTTTTTACTATGGTATTTATTTGCTAGCAAGTCCAATTTGGACAAAGAATATCGATCTAGTCTTTGTTATAGTTATGTTCACGCCTCAGGAAGGTGCTTGATTTAGACTATATCTTTATGTTTAATTGTTACGTTGTCGTTATTCTTCGCTCTTGGTTATTACAATTTTATCATTATTCTTATCATATTATTGTGTGATTTTGGTTTTTATTATGTAACCTTGAGAGCGTGAGCATAGAGTGCTCGTATTCTGTTTCTACAGATACGAGTTACCCCTTCTCTCGTTTTCTTTATTAAGCTCGAGTAGAGGAGGTGGATTTCCCGTTTTCCGTTTTATACGATCACGAGTTATTCCTGCCTCCTCTTATTCTCCGAGTTGATGATATTCACGTTTTATTGATGTGGTCACTGTTAATAGAGCTAGCACTATTAATAGGTTACGTTAGTGTATGAGTCATTATTTGGGATCGCTTTATGACGACACCCTTAGCTCTGCCTTGAGTTATACTCTGCTATAATGGATACTCATTGGGTGAGAACTAGTCAGATATTTGGAGTGCAACGGTGAAATCCGCCACTCAGACTCCGGCTGAGGCCTTTTGCACACGAACCTTTGTCATGATTGATCACAATTACATTATAACGGCCCTTTTTTCATTGAATCTCTGGCTTCACTGGAGATAACACAGACATTCAGTATGGAGGAATGTTATCGTACCGATGAGGGTCACGATTTCACGATGACGGACCTTTGTTACCGGATCTCCGGTACAAACAGAGATCAATCAGACGATCAGAACCAGGGTACGAACCCCTTTTCATGAATAATCACCTTTCATTATTACGGTCCTTTTTATCGAATCTCCGGCTTAACCGGATATCACACAGATGTTCAGCATTGAGGTTAATATTATCTTACCTCTGATGTTCACGTTTTCACTATGACGGACCTTTGTCACAGGATCTCCGGTGGCAACAGAGACCACTCAGACCACGGGTGGGCAATCTTTTGTTTTAGCTGTAAAGGAAAGGATTTAACATGAATACAAAGTAAACTGTACTTACTTTAATGACACTTTGAATTTGCGTTGATAATATTCATTAGTTATTCTTGAAAGTCCTAATGAAAATATATGAACATATTTAGCAATTATAAAGAAAAGTCATTCAATTTACTATCTATGGGGTATAGTGCGCCACTTGTAATCGTGCCATGCGACACTGTTGGCACATGAGTCATAGGTTGGCCACCCCGGACTCAGACGTTCAGAACCGGGGTTAACATTATTTTACCGATGAGGTTTATAGTTACATGTTACGTGGTTACTGGATATTAGTATACTATTGATTCATCTGTTCACTGACTGGAGTCTCAAGGAACAGTAGATAGCCTCTCATGGCATGGTTGGTTTCGACCTGGCTTTTCATTAGAAGGGGCTAGCGTTCGATCCCAAGTACTGAGTAGAAATTTATTTCTATTTTGAACACGATGTTGTATGGATATTTATCCATATTTGTACATATTTATAATTAAATATATGCATAAATATAACCGTTATTTTTAGTTTATACTACATATTCATAATTAAATATATGCATAAAAATAGCCATTATTTTTAGTTATACTGATTTGGTTGATCCCAGCCTGTGAATGGGATCACTAACCAGAGTTTCAAGGAACATCCAGACTTATGTCTCCTTTCTTTTACAGAAGGTCCGCCTACATGGTATGGTTCCCGGAGTCGTGCACAATCTGCTACGAGCTGTCCTCCCTACTCCTGACCCATGAGGTAAGTTGGTTCTAATGTTTCTATTTGGTATACTTGGGCGTTGATTTAATTTGATCCGGATTTATGTATGCATTACTTATTGAGGAGAACGGTCTTCTCCTTCATCACTAATCCCCTCACTTCTTTCAGGACGATGGTGAATCTCTCCGGCCTGCAAGAGCGGCTCCCCGCCCTTGGGTATCAAGGTTTGGAAGGAATGCTCCATCTAGAGGACCCTATCTCCTCGGAGTGTCCTCTCTAGGGTTGGACATCGACCCCATGGATGGGTAGGTAAGTGGTGATGAGTTTGGAGCCTTCAGCTTTGCAATTACCTGCGTCACCGACCTAGGACCCTCAAAGGATCCTGATGTTCATATTCCTTGCATAAAACCGTGACTGCTAAAAGCCAAGGGTAGGGTTAAAGAGCAGATACAACACATTCTAGGGGGCTATGACGGAGCTCAAAGATATGGTGGTGAGTCGGATCCGTTCAGGAACTCGGATGTCTCCCCCTACAGCCCCAGGCGTATCGAAGTAACCTCCTTCGATAAAAACAACACACAGAAATTTGCTTTACATGTCCCATATATGGATGGTACCTTAACTCTGGATGGCATAGACGTCCGCCCTCTGGAGGACCTAGAATTTACTCTCAGGGACTAGAATACCCATTCAACGGATTCGTTCGATTGAAAGAGCATGACTTGGGTAGGTTAGGCAAGGTGCCGAAGGTAACGGTATTATTTCCTAACGGGCAGGCCCGATCTGTCTGGACCAGGATGTTGTCGGTCTGGGGGGTACGATAATTCCAAGCTCACCCCACACAATGGGGAATACGCCATATCTACAACGGCTATCATTGTTGCCTTGCCTATTACGGATAATTGGACAGGTCTTACTATTCAAGCTGACAAGAAGGTTCGGCCATGCCGGCTCTTAAAGAGCCGGACCCCACCTCGGGGAGACCCTAGCCTCGGTTTATCCCAGTGAGACTTTGTTTCGGATATTCATGAAGAACCAATCTCTGCCCTTCCAATTCGACCTACACGTTTGGTGGTCTGATCGGGTTAGTTGTAGGAAATACGTTCTGTCTGTGGCCTCTATCAGACAGGAATCGAGCAGGCTGATAGTTTCCCCCTGATGGGGTAAAAGCCTCTTCCCTCAGGAGGAGGTGAACAAGGTTCTACAAGATGATACGAGAGAAACCCAAAATTGCAGAAAAGGCGGGGCCTCACTGCCAGAAAGAAGGTCGAAGACCAAAAGCAAGCTTTCTTCAAGAAGAAGCAGAGAGTTGCCCTCTACAAGACGAACCGGGGTCACTGCCATCAATAGTCAGTTACCCACTCGTCATCACAGTCTTCCTCTGATTCGACCCCTATGCATCCGGATCCCCCCCTCATCAGGTGGGATACCTCACTGATTCCCCAGGTACACAGCCCAACCCCGATTCGATGCCCTCGCCTGCATACAGCCCTAGCTCCGAACCCTCAGGTTCCTTTCGTGGACACCAGAGAGGAAGATACAGGAGTAGAAGACAGTTCTGCCATCGAGGCGGACCTAGAAAAAAAGGGGCTTGGGGAAGGAAAGGACCTAGGTTCACTCCCTCACAACGAGGTGGTCCTGGTAGGGGAGAGACTTTACCACTTTCAAGACCATTGGACCTTCGGTCCGAGGGCTCATCGCATAATCTCTAAAGGTTTGAGGTGGAAATGGCCACAAGGTCCTCCTCCTCCACCAGTGACCTTCTCCCAGAAATCCACTCCCATCCTGGAAGAGTACACCACAGATTTACTAAAGGAGAAAGCAATCAAACGGGACCAATCACCGAAGTTCCAAGGCCTCCTGTTCACAATTCCGAAGAAAGGCTTGTCGACATTGAGAGTGGACCGGGACTTGTCAAAGCTAAACTCTTACATTCTCTGCGACAAGTTCCGGATGATGACTATCTCTCAGGTACGCCTTACTTCCCCTTGGGGCCGTCACCACCTCTGTCGATCTTTCCGACGACTATTATCATGTGCCTATAGCTCGAAACTTCTCTTCTTATCTGGGTTTCCGCCTAGGCAGGGAAGCCTTTGCGTTCAAGACATGCCCTTCAGCCTCAACATTCATCCCAGGATATTCACGAAACTGGGAGAGACAGTGTTAGTACAACTCAGGAACCAAGAGATACAGATCATGGCTTATCTGGACGGTTGGCTCATTTGGGCCCGGTCGGCCACAGAAAGCAACAGAGCTACGAAGGAAGTACTTCGATTTCTCGACAACCTGTGATTTTGAGTCAATCTCCAAAAGTCTCGCCTGCAACCATCAGGCCACTTAGAATGGTTAGACATTCAGTGGGACCTTTCGAAGAACACGTTCTCTCTCCCTTCCAAAAAGGTAAGAGGAATAGCTTCCAAGGTCAAGAATTTTCTCAAACACAAACAGATGTCCAGAAGAACCTTAGAAAGTATCATCGGCCTTCTCCAATTCACTTCAATAACAAAATGCAAAGACATCAATCGAGTTTGGAGAAAGAGAGCTACAGTACCTTTAAGAGACAAGGTCTCGAAGATCCCCTCTGTCTTGGAAATGAGACTACGCCCATGGTCTGAACTGAGGAACCTCTCCAAATCGGTTCCTCTACAATTCCCACCTCCACAAGAGACATTCCATACAGCCGCGCCTCTAAGTGGATGGGGGGATTACTCCGAACTTCAGATGTTTCAGGGGTCTTGGTCACCCGCCATGAAACAGACCCATATCAATGTTCTCGAAGCCATGGCAGTGTTCTTGACCCTGAAGAGACTCTCTCCTCCGAGGTCGAGCAACATCAGAGTAGTGTCAGCCAGCACAGACGTAGTACACTGCGACAACAGGGGAGGATCCAAGTCACCCAACCTGAATCGGATCCTGGTCGTTATCTACACCTGGCCAACAGAAAAGAACTGGATCCTGTCAGTAACTGACCTTGCGGGAGTCCAGAATGTGAGAGAGGACTCACTAGCCAGGACGAAACCACTGGAGTCAGAATGGTCTCTAGACATAATTTCATTCCGGTGGATACTCAGGAACCATTAGAAGAAGGTTTACATATTTCCCCCAGTGAATCTTCTAATGAGATTTTTACACAAACTACGTTCCTTCCGGGGGACAGTGGATTTAGTACCACCTCACTGGCCAAGAACAGTTGGTTTCCTCTCCTCCTCGAGTTGAAACTCCGTCCCTTCTGGATTCCGTTCCCCAAACTGACTCAAGTAATCCAAACTCACTGTGTCAGATTGCTCAAGGATAGCCAAAACTCTGACTTTGTGGACAACAGGAAGTTTGCAGCTCGTAGAGACGCGAACATTCAACCGGAAATCGATCTCTTCATCGAATCAGACAAAAGGGACTTGACAATTCGCCAATATGATTCGGCCGTTAACAACTAGCAGATTCCCTAAGAGTTCAGACCATACTCGTACGTCTCCGAATATAGACATGTCTTTCTTGAGGTTCTTATTTGGCAAAAGGCCTAACAGTTAGAACTTTAACCACCATCAAGTCAGATTTGGAGAAGATCTTCCTTGTTGGGTTTAACATTAACCTAGCTGATTCCTATTTCTCATCTATTCCAAAAACACGTGCTAGGCTTTGACCTTCGGTTCAGCCACAAAAGGACTCTGGTCTATGAACGGTGTCCTCAAAACTTGCGCCGGACACGGACAATGAATCCTGCTCTTATCACTCTTCTTAGGAAGACTTTATTTCTAACGGCTTTGGCCTCAGGTGATGGAATATCAGAACTAGCAGCTCTCTCACAAACCCGGAAAACATAGATTTCCTCCCTTCAGCCGAAGTACTCCTTTCTCTATCAGGGAACAAGGAGGTACTATTTCCATTCACGGTATCAGGCAACAAATCCTCTACTTCTTTAAACATACTACTGTAATCCGGAATCATTTCCCCAGGCCCATGATATACGGACAGTAGATACCTCCATCAATTACTTCCAGAACAGGGACTTTGATGATTTTTAAAAAATATACGGGTTGGAAATCCCCTATGGTTGTCAAACGCCACTATCTAAAGATCTTACAGGCCCTTAAATACTCGACGATGGCAGCGGGGAGCCTTTTCCCTCCCCATTAATCTCTACTTCTTCCTTTCTTCCATCTCTTCTCTTCTCCCTCCTACCCGCCACTCACACCACGTCGCCACTCTTCTGGGTAGTTCGTTAGCCCTATGATATTTGCCATGTTTAATTCCTATGGTTTAACTGTTATTGTAGTTACGGTTCCTTTAAGGTTTAGATATGCTTAGACATGTAAGGTTTGATCCCTTTTGCGATTCGACACTCGGTTGATTCCTTGTCGTCTTAGTTATTTAGCCTTATGCTCCCTATGTCATTTGGCTAGTTGGTAATTGGACGTTTCTTACATTATTATATTATATTATTGTTGTACATGGTGATTGTATTCTCCGAATTATGTTATTACTTTATTGGGCTTGGAAGGCATTCGACCCAGAAAAGGGATTTTGACGAAGGAAAAATCTATTTCTGGGGAGAGACCTGTGACGCCCGGTGAAACCCTTCCCGGTTATTTTTGTACGGACCCACCCTTTCCTTGCCAAGCCATATGTTCTTGCAGAAGGATGACTTGGAGAGCGTGAGTACTAGGTGTCGGTGGAGTAGTCCAACTGTATTCTCTAGGGCCTGTCACGGCCCTCCCCTTTGATGAAGGGATTATCTAAATGGAAGACAGCCTGTGAATAGTGGTTTACACACGCCCTTGTTAAATACACGGCACAAACAAGGTGTTCGCGCGAGGGTTGTAACCTCTGCATTCCATGCTTTTATCTTTCTCTAGTATATTTGGAAGATTTATATTAGAAAAGTGTAAAGAAGGACCCTTTTCACCGGGCGTCACAGGTCTCTCCCCAGAAATAGATTTTTCCTTCGTCAAAATCACTTTTTTTACCAACCATCATCTTCAGTGTGCAGTCCTATTAGAGTTATGTAAGTTTTTCAACATCATATTTTAAAAAGATTGAATTTCTAACAATATTTTTACCTCAAGCTTATTTTTCCATGTTGCTGTGTAAATAAGTAGCACACACACACAGAGAGAGAGAGAGAGAGAGAGAGAGAGAGAGAGAGAGAGAGAGAGAGAGAGAGAGAGAGAGAGCCTTACCTTATTTTGTTTGGGTTCCCCCAGGTCCCTCAGTGTGAGGCACCTCGTATATCCACCAGAGAGTTGCTAATGCATCTTCCGGTGTATTTTGCATCTTCCAGTCTTGGATGGTCTGGGATGCATCTTAGGTATTTATCGAGCTTATTCTTGAACACATCTACGCTCACTCCTGATATGTTTCTTAGATGAGCTGGCAGCACATTAAATAGTCGCTGCATTATCGATGCTGGTGCGTAGTGGATTAATGTCCTGTGCGCCTTTCTCAGTTTACCTGGAATATTTTTTGGCACTATTAATCTACCTCGGCTTGCTCTTTCTGATATTTTAAGCTCCATGATGTTTTCAGTAATTCCTTCTATTTGCTTCCATGCTTGTATTATCATGTAGCGTTCTCTTCTCCTTTCTAGACTGTATAGTTTTAAAAATTGCAGTCTTTCCCAGTAGTCAAGGTCCTTAACTTCTTCTATTCTAGCAGTATAGGACCTTTGTACACTCTCTATTTGCGCAATATCCTTTTGGTAGTGTGGGTACCATATCACATTGCAGTACTCGAGTGTACTACGTACATAAGTTTTGTAAAGCATAATCATGTGTTCAGCTTTTCTTGTTTTAAAGTGTCTGAATAACATTCCCATTTTTGCTTTACATTTAGCCAACAGTGTTGCTATTTGGTCGTTGCATAACATATTCCTATTTAGAATTACACCAAGGTCTTTAATTGCTTCCTTGTTTGTGATTGTCTCATTATTAGGTCCCTTGTATGCATACACCATTCCTTCTCTGTTTCCATAATTTATTGATTTGAATTTATCGGAGTGAAATACCATCCTATTTATCTCCGCCCATTCATATATTTTGTTTAGATCTCTTTGTAGTGAGTTCCTATCTTCATAACAAGTAATTTCTCTACTTATTCTTGTGTCATCGGCGAAACTTCTCACTACGGAGTTTTCAACATCACAGTCTATGTCTGAGATCATAATAACAAACAGCAGTGCAGCAGCTTACTGCATGGACTGGCGACGATCAGACGCGCGGATTGTTTACATACTGCTTTTTAAAATGTTTTCCTCTGGTTTTGTTTATAATTAGTACCTAGCGCACGGGAATTATTTCTGGAAGATCTTGTTCCGCATTCCCTTTGCATTGTGTCGGTGACAATGTGATTTAATTATTCATTGGGAAGAGTGCGTTTCACTCAGAGAATCACTAATGGAAAGTGGTAATATTGACACGGCTCCACCTTTACACAACACTCAAGTTCAGCCATTTTTTTATAGTGATGAGGGTCGCACGCTCTTGACAAGATTTGTTCCCTTTATTTAAACATCAGAAATCCAGTGAATCCTCCCATAGTCTTGGTAATTCCGGTAATTTTCAACCCGTCAAAACTAACTTAAGTTATTCTTAATTGATTGGATTTCATTCAGTAAGGGTTCTGAACACACACTATACTCCACAGATTTGAAAGCCTCTCATGGAGTCTCAAAATCTTTACATAATTTAGTTCAATCTGCTGCTAAACCCTTGCAATTCTACAATTCTAGTCACTCTATAGAATTAGACTAGATTGTGAAGCAGAAGACTGAATAGGTTGTCTTAGATCCTATATCCTTCCATTTGCTAAGGTAAATGCTTATCACCAGTCTTATACCACTAGTTTCAAATTACTTATGTGGATGGCATGGCATATTGTATGATTACATTACTTTAAATTCTGGTAGATGAACAAAGTTTCAACCAATTTGGATCATTTTCATCATGTTCTAGGTGACAATGTTTGCTGTTCATTTGCAAGCTTGGCCTCTAGCTCTCGTCTCACTTAGCATTAACTGGGCACTAGTAAATCTAAATCTCATGTGAATCTAACGCATTCCCACTGCTACCCTCTTTTCAGAGGGTAAACAAACAGAGAAATCAGCTGATGTTTGCTTGGAGTCTCTTGCAGGACACGAAAATGAGGAAGAGGAAACTCAGAATATGAAAGTGACAAAGTACCGCCTTTGCAAACATTGCGTAACCCTAATAAAGGATTTTTGGATAACTTCGAAAGTAACTTATCCTACCAAATTGAAAAAGTGGCTCTACTCTCCAATTTTTTATGAATAGATTCAAAGAAATTTTGTCTCGTATTCAGACAAGGACTGGAGATTCAGGGTCTTGTTTAGTACTAAGACCATATGTAGTACTTTGACCCTCTTAAACACAGAGACATTCTAATTGATATGAGGCTAATCAATTACCTGATGTTCTTCAAGGGTAATTTAGTAAACAGTCTTGGTCCAGTCTTTGTGTTTCATAAAAGAAATGTTCTCAAATTCAGGTTATGAATTAAAAGGTTATCACTTCCAATTAAAATGCATTTGTGATTTAAAGTTTTATCGAACTGTTCAGTAAGTTTTAATGAAACTCAATTGTTCGCATGTTTTATTATAATTATTGTTATGATTACTACTACTATTAGCTCAGCTACAACCCTAGTTGGAAAAGCAGGATTCTGTAAGCCCAAGGGCTCCAACAGGGAAAATAGTCTAGTGAGGAAAGGCAATAAGGAAATAAACTATATTTTAAGAACAGTAATAACATGAAAACAATAAAGTATTTTAAGAACAGTAACATTGAAATAGATCTCTCATACATAATTTGTAAAAAGAGACATATGGCAGCCTGTTCAACAAAAAAACATTTGCTGCAAGTTCGAACTTTTGAAGCTCTACTGATTCAACTACCCGATTAGGAAGATCATTCCACAACTTGGTTGTAGCTGGAATAAAACTTCTAGAATACTGTGTAGTATTGAGCCTCATGATGGAGAAGACTTGACTTATAAATAACTGCATACCTAGTATTACGAATAGTGTGGTACAGTACTGTCCGGGAAGATCTAAATGTAAAGAATGGTCAGAATTATGAAAAATCTTATGCAACATGCATAACGAACTAATTGAACGACAGTGCCAGAGATTAATATCTAGATCAGGAATAGGAAATTTAATGGACCGTAAGTTCGTGTCCAACAAATTAAGATGAGATTCAGCAGCTGAAGAGCAGATAGGAGAATAATACTCGAAACAAGGTAGAATGAAGAATTAAAACACTACTTCAGATTAGACTGAACACTGATAATCTTAAAAGACATTCTCATTAAGCCAATTTTTTGTGCAATGGAAGAGGAAACATACTTAATGTGTTTTTCAAAAGTAAATTTGTTTTCGAGAATCATACCTAAAATTTTAAGTCATAAAGAGTTAAAGAAACATTAGCAATGGTGAATCCGGGTGTTGAGGAGCAACTTTCGACCTACTTACAATCATATGTTGAGTTTTGTTTAGATTCAACTTCATGCCCCATAATTTGCACCATGCAGTAGCTTTAGCTAGATCTCTATTATGGTATTCAGTAACCCCAGATCTACATTCAGGAGATGGAGTTGATGCAAAGAAGTAGCATCATCTACATATGTAACAAACTTGTTTTGTAGGACAAATCAGATGTCATGTTATATACAGTGATGTCTCTTTTATCGCGGTTAATGGGGACTGGAGACCCTGCGATAGGTGAAAATACGCAAAGTAGGATTGGGCCCCTCCCCCATAATTTTTGTATGTGGGTGTGGGTACAAGAATGTTTAAGATACTGTAAGTATATATATGCTTTATTTACAGTATATTATGCTTTAATCTATTTTATTTAAAGTATAAAATCATTACAGTAAAGTGCTGTAATGTACACTACATTCACTTACAAATATTTTACATAAATCTACAAATAATTTACATGAACTCACTCGTATATTTTACTTAAATCTACAGTTTTTAATTACGGCATACAAACCATTCACATACTCACACACACGATACGATATTATGGTGTTCTAACACTCACCAATGACAGTAGTATCTTCAGCTGTAATGACGACGATGACGCTACAATTGACGATGAAGACGACGATAAAGGCGATGATGATGACAGACCTGTACAGTTCGATGAATGTGAGGATGAATTATGATGATGGTGTTAACTGCACATATGGTGTGCCACCGCAGCATAACTTTTGCCTTCCTTCAACACATCTAAAATTTTACCTTTTCAGTTATTGTCATCATCTGCCTCATCCTCTTCAGCTCACTAGAGCAATCTTCCATAGGGGCATGGCACTTAGCATGCATTTTAATGGCTTTACAAAAGTTAAATCAATCACGGAACACTAGGAACACGAGACACTTGTAAGAGTAAAGTACAGCGTGAAAGAGTGACTGGCGGAGCGGCGGAATACACCAAGGGAAGATGCTGGGAAAGGATGCGATGATGCGTACAATCAGCTCACGGGATACATCCACTATGCTGTGATTCATCGATCTTGCGCCAGTAACCAATCGCGTGCCTTGTCTGACTTCCAGCGGGTATAAAAGCAAGCTGTTCTTGTGTGGCAGCTCAGGAAGCTGTTTCTTTTGCGCATCAAGATGAAACATGGGTACTTTCCGCATTACGGCGGTATTTTTTAATTTTAATTTTTCGACAAAATAAAACCTGCGATGCACTGAGTCTTGGGTAGTTGAACCGTGAAGTGGCGAGGGATCACTGTAGTATGAAAAGTAAAGGGTCAAGCTGAGGAACACCTGATATCACATTCCTCTACTCACTATGGTGCCTATAAACAACAATTCTTTGTTACTTATTACTTAAAAATTCAGTAATGATGCTAAGAAAAGACCCACCCACTCCCAACTGTTTGGGTTTGAAAACAAGAGCCTCATAATTAACACGATCAAACGCAGCACTAATATCAAGGCCAATCATATGAACTTCCTGATCATAATCAAGAGATTTCTGTACCGCATTGGAGATTGTATGAAGGGAATCACATGCTCTAAGGCCTTTACAAAAGCCAAATTGCAAACTAGGGAATAAATGATTACCTTTCGCAAACCTATTTAGACGTTTTGCCAAAAGATGTTCATAAACTTTAGATAATATGGGAGTTATGGAAATAGGGTGGTAATCTGCTGGACTTGAGCTACCACGAACACATTTACATAATGGAATAATATTACCAATTTTCCAACAAGTGCTAAAAGCTCCTTTTCTTGCTAACTTACACAAAATGACGGATAACTTTAGAGCTAAGAAATCTGCAGTCTTTATAAAAAAACAAAGTGAAAATACCATTTGGGTCTACACTTCCATAAGCGTCAAGGTCCATCAAGAGAGCTTTAATTTCACAAGATCGAAAAGCCTCAGGAAAACGAGAATGTGGAAGATCCATTTTCTCATTACTCTGTTTACTGACAAACACATCTGCCGAAGGAGTTGCCTTTTTCTTTGGACAGTGAGTGACAGAGCCATCTGGTTTAAGTAAAGGAGGATTTGTTGCATCTACACCAGAGTGCAGATTTAAGGGTAGCCCACCACTCGTGTTCCTGCGTTGTACCAGAAAGGGTTTCTTTTATGGTCAAATTGTATTCCTTTTCAATTGAAGCATAAACTCAGAGCAAAAGCTCTAAGCTGAGTATAGTTATTCCAAGTCAAATTTGATCTGTATAAGATTAATAAGTTAACTAACTTTGTTGGAATATAATGCCACCTTTGAAGTTCTTTCATAACACTAATGAACAAAAATCGTTAATACGTGGTGTTCCAGACAATTGATTCATGGCTCTTTGTGGATAAGAATATGTGAAGTGCTGTTGGAAGGATTTACTGAGCGGCTAATTCTACTGTATAAAGATTTCCTTGAACAGAGAAGGTTTATCGTTTTTACAGTTATTATTTTTTGCTTATCTAGAAATATGGGGTTGTATTTGATATTCATATTCATCTTATAATCAATCACAGTTATCAACTAGATCAAAATAACATTTATACTACCACTCCAAACTTTCTCTTCATTACAGGTTAACCAGTTTGGTTTTTGTTGTTTTGGGATTGTAGCATTGGTAATACATAAATTATTCCAGTTTCAGATCTTGGTAGTATTTTTGCTTATATTATTTATTTATTTTTTTAATAGTGGGGATGATGATGATGATAATGACATACTTCCACTTTGGACAACACAAGTTCAGTCATCTTTCGATATTGATGAGTTTCACAAGCTCTTGCCACCAGTTGATTCCTTTGTTAAATATCAGAAGTCCAGGAAATCCCTCCTTAATAATGGTAATTCTGACCATTCATTGCCCTTTGCCAAATTTAACCTTGTCCCCCAAGATCAATTTAATATTATTGGCATTTCAATAACGGTCCTGAAAGGTACGCTGCTCTTTGCAGATTCAAAAGTCTCACAGGGAATAAAGTATGTTATGATTTTAAGAATCATAACATACTTTATTCCCTCAGCTGCTAAACCTTTGCAATTCCACAATTCTCATAGCTCTATAAGACTGCTAGATTATGAAGCTGAAGACCAAGCAGATTTTCCTAATCCTAATATCCCGCTGCTCGCTAAACTAAGCTCTTCTCGTTAGTCTTATATGACTTATGTGTTTGGTGTGGTATATCTTAGGATTCCTTTAAAACTCTGAGGGGTTAACGAAGTTTCAACAAAAATTGTATAAGTTTTTATGGCATTTTAATTCAATAATTACTCATTTGGTTAGCTTTCTACACAGGGAAAGCACCGAGTTTAAATATCAGTTGTGAGAACTGTGGTATCTCATGGTTCCTATTAGCAATTATATTTCAAGTTCTCACAACTGTGGTATCTCATGGTTCCTATTAGCAATTATATTTCAAGTTAGTGTTTTTGGAAATGGAGAGTATTCTGTACACTGAGCAGTGGTAAAGCTTATTAGCTGTTAACAGAATGGCTGCCTTTCATGACTCTTAATGGCCAAGGAAATTAATTTTAGTCAAAGGGAATTACAGAGAGAAGTCAAAGGCCATACCACATTGAAAACACCGCTTCTTGTCCAGTCAACGAGTTGAGCTACGTTGGGTCTGATCAGTACTTGGATGGATGACCCCCTGGGAAAAGTAGATGCTGTTGGCAATTAAATATAGTAGTTGTCTGTTCCTACAAGAATACAAACACTCGTCTTTTAATAGGAGTATGCTTTCATCTTGACTGGAACTTCGGCTGGTAAAATTTATAACAAGGTGTTGAAAGTATTTCTTCCATTTCCCTCATATAATAGTGCTGGATAACCCCTTTTTTCTTTTATCCAGGCTAATATCTTCCAAATCATTGAAGCATTAACAAAAGATGAGATTTTCTTTGCTCTCCTGTTCATCATAGGAGATTTCACATCAACTCGCTGTGGGATGTTATCCAAGTTTAACAAAAAGTTGCTTTAAAAGTGGGTTGAAGGCAATCATTGGGGCTTGTAGCTCTGGCTTGACATGATGCTGAAGTTGATAAGCAGGCTGCCTGAGCGCTGTGTAGCCACCCTTTGAATAAACCGGACTTCAGTACCCATACTGTAGCAATTCTTTATTTCATATTTTTCCTAAATGTGAATGTACGCTAAGTGCAGATGAAAATAATTCCTACAGGTTTCAAGTTAGAAATAAGCTGTATGAGAATGAAATACAAAATCTTTCAAAATTGATGTGAATTTGAATGTTTCAAAAAAAATAGAATAGAAAACATAAAAATTATGAAATCAATATGAGGCAAAAGTCAGTTAAAACAGTTAACTAGAAATAAGTAACAATTAAAAACAAAATATTATTCAGAAGTCAAGTCCAGCAGATGATAGGTACTAGAAGGACACCAAGCTGTCAGGTTTAAATTCTTCCCAAATTTCTTTGGATAAGCCTATTGGATTTGAGTTTTGTATTATCTAAGTAGGGAATGTTTTTATACTACTCACCCTTTTCAATGATAATAAAATCCTTCTTTTTCAGCAAGTTGATGGTAATCTGTGTGAACTTCGTCCTCTCAGTAGTAGTAATCCAACATTAGCCCTTCATAATGCTCACGGACATCAATGCACTTCACGACCCCACAGTTACTCTGACAATGCGTCAGCTGTCGCAGCAAGTAATCAGCCTCCAAATACGCCATCCCCAACATCCCAGTCATCATTCTCTAATCCTCCACAAATCACACTTTCAATGGAGAGCTCATCTAGGGAGGACTTCACAGTTCTAGCAAAAGAAGGTGTGTTTTTTTTCATATTCAATGTGTGACCAAAATACAGGTAGCTATTTTTAAACATCTGACTTAGCCGGTGGATATATATATAGCTAACGTCTCTGACGTCACGGCAGAAAATTCAAAACTCGCGGGCAATCGGAGATTGGGAAGCTAGGTGTACTACTAGCGCCACCACTCGGCAGGATACTGTAACCATTCCAAAAGTCCTCAGTTCTTCTCTGCCACTGTGGCGACAACATTTGAACTTTCATGCTTGCGCATAACCTTCAAGTTTGCAACAGCTTTGGTGAAGTACTTGTTTTTTGGTTAATGGCTTTCGCTGATTGGATTTTCTTACGACTTTTCCTGAAACTCTTTTTGTTTTGACTATTTTTGACCCTTGCTTGTTTGATCTCTCTCTGGATATTCCATAATGGCCGACCCTTCCCTTGTGTATAGGAAGTGTGTGAAAGGCTGTAAGATCCGCCTTCCTTGGGCCTCAATTGATCCCTACTCCATTTGTACTAAATGCTGAGTAAATTGTGTATTTTTATGGATCATTGTGATGAATATTTTGAGAAAATATTTAAAGAAAATTTTTGTCTTTTTAATAAATTTTTTTTTCTTTGGATAGTCTTCGATCTGTTTTCAAAGATTAACTAGCTTTCAGTTTATTTATACTACGCAGTTTTCAGTCTATCGTTACAATGTTACGATTTCACTTTGTATCGAATTTGACGAATAGTACATTCTTCTTACAAAGTGAAGTTTTTAAGTTGTACGAGATAAAAGGAACATATTTTGTAATTACAGTAATTAGTCCTTTTAGTATTTTTCTTTAGTCAAATAGCCTTTTATTGTCGGAGAGTGAGTGGCTTGAGCCATTACTCTCTTAACTTAGAGAGAGAGAGAGAGAGAGAGAAAACGTAGTTCTTCTCGATCCAGATATTTATTCTCGTCCCAAGTCACTGTACAGGGAGAGAGAGAGAGAGAGAGAAAACGTAGTTCTTCTCGATCTAGTTTTTAATTCTCGTCCCAAGTCACTGAACCTTATTAACTTATACTTTATATATTTCACTTTTACATTACTTATATATATATATATATATATATATATATATATATATATATATATATATATATATATATATATATATATATGTAGATGTTTATTAATTATTACATGTGTGATACACTTATTCACTTATGAGCCTACACTAAAGGACATTTATCGCGATTCAAGCCTTTTGTGTTAAGGGAGAATTGCTTGCTACAGACGGGGATTAACTTTTGTCCTAGGTTAATCACTAAAGTGCCAGTGTTAGTGCGGTTAATGTGTTCAGTGCTGTGGAGGGTGCGTCTGCTTGAACCTGTCGTTCACCTAGCCTTAGACCTCTTTCAAGCTCCCCAACCCCTGGGAGAAGGAATGTCGATCGGCAAAAGGGAACGAGAGGTGTAGCCGCTCGAGCAGGCGTCCCCTCGAGCGTTCCTGATGTCGTATCACAGGACGTTCACCCTCACCCTAGGAAAGGTGAGGTTAAGTTTACTGTACATCGTTATCGGATAATGTGCGTGACAGAGGACATGCAGCTACAGGCTGTCCTCGCTAATGCAGTCTTTTTTTAGTCTTCTGGCTATGAGGTAACTCCTCAAGCGGATCGAAAGCTTTACCGCAAACGTTCAAGCTTCCCACGATCGTAGTAGCGGGCGAAGATTTTCGCGCGACCGCTTTACGCTACGTTGTACGTCAAGTTAGACGTGAAGTCAAACAGCAAGTTAGAAGTGACGTTCAGCTCCATTCTTGTGACGCTTTACGTCAAGTTAGACGTGAAGTCGAACAGCAAGTTAGACATAAGTCAAACAGCAAGTTAGACGTGACGTTCAGCTCCATTCTTGTGACGCTATACGTCAAGTTAGACGTGACGTTGTACGTCAAGTTGGCCGCTTTTTTCGCCAAGTTGATGCGCGGTCGTATGCGACGCCTAGCGTCAGAATCGCCGAACCAAATGGGCCATCAAGACTTCCATACTTCAGTTGGACTCTTGTCTGAGGAAGAGGCTGTTACACACCTTTCCTTGCCTGATGTTTTAGAAGAGTTCTTGCCTCATCGAAGTATACCCTGGGAGCGGCAACTTCGACATCTTCTTATACTAAGATGGTTCTTTCTAGGTCTTGCTAGAAGCCTTGAAACTTTTAGGAAACTGGCTGCAGTCCAAGAATAGATCTTTGCAGTCTGCGTTTCCTTTTTTCCTCCTGCTAGACCAGCTTCCAGGTCCAGCTTGTGGTTTGAGACAGGAGTAGTTCTCGGCTTGTGAGTTCCTGCTTCTGCCTTAATAACCGAGCACTGATGTGCAGAGCGACTTCTCAAACCTCCTAGACTCTTCTCGTCGGTTGGCCATTCGACGGACTAATTCCTTTTGGACGTCTTCTTATTTTTCCATCTTTTCTAAGGCGTCTTCAGAGCCTTCGAGGTTTTGAACTTCCTCGATTGGACTCTGGGATCCTTGGGCAAGTAAGTTGCTTCTTTGAAGCATTCTGACAAGGATAGTTTTATTCAATTTTGTCCTACATGGACAAAGCTGTCAAGGATGGCTCTAATGAGCTCCTTTTACAGCAGAAGTTTTTTATTTTAAGCACAGATGTGTTCTTTCCTTTCATTAGGGGTCTCCCCTTATCGGAAGTCCGATTTGCTGTCTGCGCCTCTGTCCCATCCTCTTTTCCCACAGGAACTTGTTTAAGAGGTTGCTTCTTCACTTACACAGAAACCTAACCATGACTTAGTCCCTTGATAACAGCACGAAAGGTCCTTCCGTCTGTTTTCACTCCACTTTAACCTATAGTGGAAACACCTTTGCCTCTGTTGGCACAGCCTTTTCGAGGAAGATCCAGCAGTAAGGTTATCCCAGATCCGATGGAAGGATAACCAAGAGGAGGGGATATGGAGCTGGGCGAAGCATAGTCTGACTGCTTTCGCCCTCCAACTGCAGTAGGAGCCAGACTGAACTCCTGGTTGGGCTGGGAGAGAAGGGGAGCAGACCCTTGGTCAGTTCTTTTTTTAATACAGGAAGGGTACTAATTTCCTTTCATAAAGAAACCCCTCTTGTTCGAGATCCGATAGATCTCTCTCACAGATACCGAGAGGACTCAAGATCAGCTTGTTTTCTTCAAGTTTCTCTTTTGCTGCATCTAGAGGCTTTAGAAATGGTACAGGACTTTCATCTCCGGGCTTTACAACTGCCTCTTCCTGGTTCCCTAGAACTCAGGAGGATGGACTCCAGTCCTGGATGTCAGTACCCATAAAAAGTTTTCGATGCAAACTTTGAAAACGGTGCTAGCAGCTACAAGAAAGGGCGACTGGATGGTCTCATTGAACCTCCAGGATGCCTATTTTCTTTTTCCAATTCATCCGAGTTGCAAACGTTACCTGAAGTTCGTTTACGGGAAGGAAGTCTTCCAGTTTCGAGCTCTGTGTTTCGGCCTCAGCATCACTCCTTTCGTTTTCACGAAGCTCATGCTAATGCGACATGCTTCCTGCATTCACAGGTATCAGAGCCTCCCTATTTTTAGATCTACTGTTTACTTAGAGCTTTGTCCCTCCACCGCTGTGTGGAGGATCTACTTTTGACACTGGATTGTCAAGAGTTCTGGGCCTTCTTTTGAACTTAGAGAAATCCCAGCTGACTCCATCCCAGAGAATTCTTTATTTAGGGATGGAGATTCGCAGTCTAGCTTTTCGGGCTTTTCTGTCTCCTACAGGAGTAGAAAAGTCCTCAATAAGCTTCGTCTTTTTCTAGAGAAGCAGAATTTTTAGTAAGACATGGTTAAGTCTGCTACGGACTCTCTCCTCTCTGGGGCAGTTTGTATCCCTACGGAGACTAATTCTCTGCCCCATGTGATTTCACCTCAATTTCCCTTGGGAACCAAAGATCAGGAGAGACTCCACATCAACCAGAAGGAGCTGTTAGCAATCCTGCTGGCCCTTCAAAGTTTCGAAAGCTCAGTTCGAAACAAGGTGGTACAGTTAAACGCCGGCAATATCCCAGCTTTGGCTTACATATCCAGACCTGTTGGAAATCTCTCAAAGTCCCTTTATGAGACTGCAAGGGAGCTTCTAGTTTGGGCGAAACAACGGAATGTAATTTTACTCACACGGTTCATCCAAGAGGAGAAGAACGTGTTAGCAGACATCTTCAACAGAAGAAACCAGGTTCTTCCCACAGAATGGACTCTGTATCAGGATGCTTGCTAGAACTATGGTGGATTTGGGGTCGTCAATTCATAATCCTTTTCGCAAACTCTAAAACAAAGAGGCTAGAGACATACTGCTCCCCAGTTCCAGATCCGAAAGCAGTCCACATAGACGCTTTTCTGCTAGACTGGTCTCACCTGGACTTGTATGCATTCCCTCCATTCAAAGTCCTGTACAAAGTTTTAAATAAGCTTGCCTCTCACGAGGGAACCAGATTGACTCTAGTAGCTCCCCTCTGGCCCTTGAGAGAATGGTTCACCGAAGTACTTCAATGGATAGTAGACATACCATGAAGTCTTCCAATCCGATTAGACCTACTCAGACAACCTCTCCTAGAAAGGTTCCTTCAAAACTTACCAGGTCTACACCTAACTGCCTTATTACTATCGAGACACTCTCAAGAGCTAGAGGTTTTTCGAAGGAGGCAGCAAAGGCGATCACTAGAGCAAACGGACCTCTCCTATCACGGTCTATCAGTCCAAGTGGGAGGTTTCCCGAGATTGGTGCAGAACTAACTCAGTATCCTCTTCCACTTCCTCTCTGACCCAGATTGCTGACTTCTTGTTAGATATTTAAAGGGTACAAGAGCATACTAGTGATCGTCTTCAGGCACAAGGACTTAGTTCTCTCTAACAACAGAGACCTCCTCAAATACTTTGAGACTTCTAAGGATAGTCAGTTGAATCACCAGCCTGGAGGCTGGATGTTGTCCTGAATTTTCTCATGAGTGACAGGTTTGAACCCTTACACTCGGCTTCGTTTCAAGATCTCACTTTAAGACACAATTCTTAGTAAGTCTGGAAATGGCTGAAAGAGTCAGTGAAGTCCATGCCCTTAGCAATTGTATTGGCTTCATGGATAGCAAAGCTATCTGCTCTTTACAACTTGGACTCCTGGCCAAGAACGAACGCCATCTTATCCATGGTCGAAGTCTTTCGTGATTCCTACCTTTCCGATGTGATTGGTGAGGAAATAGAGAGGGACTTGTGCCCGGTAAGAGCACTTCAGTTCTACCTAAGAGAACTAAAGACTTAAGAGGCAAGTCGGAAGCTCTATGGTATTCGGTCAAGAAAACATTCCTTACCTATATCAAAGAATGACCTGTCAGATTTTATCAGACTCTTAATCATGGAGGCTCACGCGCATTGCGGTGAGGTAAACCTCATGCTGCTGGAAGTGAACCCACACGAAGTCAGTTCTGTGGCTACTTCAGTGACTTCCAAGCAGATCCGTTCTTTGCAGAGCATTAAGAACACAACCTATTGGGAACTTATCTGTGTTCGCCTCTCATTATTTAAAAACGTATCCAGACTCTTTACGAGGACTGCTACACTTTGGGACCATTCGTAGCAGCGAGTGCAGTAGTGTGTGAGAGTTCTACCACTACATTCCCCCTAATCCTAATACCTTTGATCTTCTCTTGAAACTATTATAATTTTGGTTGTTTGTGGAGACTGGTGTCAGTCTTCCGCAATCATTTGATTTTAGCAGGTGGTCAAACTTGTTTCTTGGGAGCGCCCAGAACAAGGGTATTAGTTGAGGTCCTGTCAAGTAATTGGTTATTAGACCGTTTGACAGCTCCTAGAGATCTTCAGGCCCCTGGGAGGATCGCTGGATCTCATAAGGATAGTTGCACTAATGTGAGAATCATAAAGGTCAACTTCCTTATCAGGTACAAACCCTTAAGCATGTTTTTTTACAAAACTCTTGAGCAATATTCCAATGAAGTTTGCTGTCCCTAACCCATCACCAAGGGTGTGAATCAGCTATATATATATCCACTGGCTAAGTCAGATGTTTAAAAATGATATTTTCATAATAAAATAAATTTTTGAACATCCTTACCCGGTGGATATATATAATTTAACTCCCTCCCTTCCGCCCCTCTAAAAACCTATGGGCAGAGAAGACCTGAGGACTTTTGGAATGGTTCCAGTATCCTGCCGAGTGGTGGTGCTAGTAGTACACCTAGCTTCCCAATCTCCGATTGCCCGCGAGTTTTGAATTTTCTGCCGTGACGTCAGAGACGTTAGCTATACAGTATATATATCCACTGGGTAAGTACTGTATGTTCAAAAATTTATTTTATTATGAAAATATATTTCTTAATTGATATCAAATTTATATTCTTTCTTATTTGTTAGTAAAGGAAAAGTTATGATTTTATGGAAACAAAGAAATAGTTAAGTGTTCATCATTTCAAGATAACTGGTGTTCTAGTAGATGGTTGTCCCTTATCTTTGAGAGGTTTGCCAGTATTGTCTACCTAATTTTTCTTTTTAGGTAGCTTTGATTTTTACTCATTGTCTAGTTGTCACCATTGTATCATTTCATGAATTACTAATGGATGTTATTTATACTGAAATACCTGCCGTATTTCAGTATAAGGGGCTCCAGCATATTGAAGGTGTTGATAAATCTCGAAATCACATTGTCTGCAATCTTATGCATATCCTTATATGTAGCTTGTTATTTAGGACAGTTAAAAACCAGCGTTAATGGCTATTATTTAGTTTACGAAATGATAGAACAGATCAATTCAGGTGTACAGCTATACTATTCTGTTATAAATTAGGTGCTAAGAATAACTACACATTTTTGTTAATTGTATATTATTTAAAGTCATGGATATTAGATGACCATCCAACATACTTAAATCAGTCACTTGACTAAAGTGTGTGCAATACCTGTTTCACATTAGATGTAAATTGTTTAGCATGGTAAAGATTTTTATCAGAAACATTTAAAAATTTCATATTTTTAAGAATTTTAGTACAGCACATATGGTCTGTGTACAAAATAAGATAAATGAAATATAGGATTATTAGGTACAGTATTCACTAATCAAGTACAGTATAGTGTAGTATATAGGAGTACTGTATTAAATCAGTGAATTAGATTTAAAAAACATAGGGACATGGACTAATGACCAGTTAGTAGGGTAAAAATGTAATATCCATTCTATTTTATAGTATTTACTATATTTTTTGTATGTATTTGTCATTTTGAGCCAGACAGTGAATAAATACTGTATATCCAATAATTTATACAAAGAAAATTGTCCTCTTACAAAGGCCTCATTTGCATTATCATTTTACATGTAGCCTCTATGAATAATTGACACTCAATTCCCAATTAATTTGAAAGATGATTATTTGCTAACTGGACAGCCATACCATACGAGTCACAATGGTTTTATTGGTTTTAGGTATGTAAGAGTCTCCTTTCTTGCGTAGTCTAGGTTAGAGCTATAAGGAATCACCTATGTTGGTAGGCAAGACATCCATCCATTACAGTAGCCTGTATCACTGTTTAGGTGGGAAGAATGATTTGGTAAAAAAAAACCCTAGGATTGGTATAGTGGAACAGCGATAAAAAATGATGCTATAAAGTGGACAGAGTTTTATTATAGAATAAATCCATATGAAAGACCTAAAACTAAAGAGTTAGTGATCCCAAATCCTTGGTGTAATTTAGAACAAAAGTTATTTGTGGCTCTTTCTTACTGTACATAGTGGTAAGCAGCATCAACCATCCATATCCTGAAGAATGTCATATAGAAACTAAGTGAATTAAGTGCTATATATCTTTTTTCTACTTCTGGTTCCTTTGGACCAAGCCCTATTTTTGTATGTTAGACCCCTCTCCAAAAGTTATGAATATATGACACATGTATGTAACTAAAACAGAATGGAAACCAGAATATCCTTTAGGTAACAGAAAAAATGAAATCTTACTGAGGGAATAAGTCTTAAGCTACACATGCTGCCATTCCTTACCATACTGAATACTTTCAAGATGGTAAGTTTGAACCTGAGAAGCACATCTTTGATTTTTTGCTTATTGAAGAGAAAAGTATACCATGAACAGCATATCATTCTGCCTGTGTCTAAATGGTTAGTGGGCCTCTAAAGCTAGGATCAGCTTTTTAGAGTTACGAGTGATATCTTTGAATAACGGCTAATGTGTTGACCTTTTTCTAAAGCACCTAAGCAGATTCTAAATTAGTTTTTATTTTAACTCCTCTGCCAGATTCTAGCACAATACAGTATCTTACCTGAAACAGAAGTCAAGGAAGACCTTTAGTTCCCCAATTCATCTTTAGAACTCTTCTTGAATATTTATGCAATATTTTGCTATGTTTCCTTAATTTTCCTCCACATATGGGTTCAAGAATGTTTTTTAAATCACTCTTTGACAAAATTTGTATGTATCTGTGGAGTTATTTTGATTCGGCTTTTTTGTTTGTATTTGCACCATTCTGTTATTTCTACTTTATATAAGTATTCATTTCATAAGTATCTTATTGGCATATTAGTAATTTGAGGTAGCTTCCTTAATGTACACCCAAACAAAGTATTCGTATGATAAGTGTGTAAAACATGTCAGTACCAATGGTACTACGATCTTTAACTTTTAAATGCCCTATTTGTTCCAACATGGAGTACTTACCTCAAACTACTTTCTTAGGAGTATCTGGGATCTCCTCCCAACCGACCAGAATTTTGTGTAGTTTTCCCTATCTCCGTTTTCTATAGTGGGTACCTCTGGCGGAGGGATACGCGCCATGAGGCGACCCGGGGTCAGAGAGCGTGCTCGCCCAGGTCTCGACCTCCAGTAAGTTTCTGGTCGGGACGTGATTAACATCTCGCCGCGCTCTCTTCACCCAGTGCGACCTTTGTGTCCCCTGACCCTTTGTGTCTCACGCGGTACCCACATGGTCCCCTCGTGTTCAATCCTTAACTTATCCTACTCTTTCCTCTGTGTCCCTGTGTCGATTGGTGCTTTAGTGTTTCGTTATGGAGCATCCCCGCCGTTCCCCTGGGCCTATGGCCGGTAAATCTTGTGGGGCCTTTCTCTCCAAGCCGCAGGTCGACCCCCACTCTGTGTTCTTCGTGTAGGGGCAGCGTGTGTTCCCCTACAGCCACGTGTCCTGAGTGCGAATCCTGGAACGAGATCCAGTGGGTGCACTACGGCACGAAGAAGAAGAAAGCTACCAAGAGATCGCCGAAGAAGTCCAGCACTTCCTCGCCCCTAGCGTCGCCCGATGCCTCGTCGGAGAGGGGTTCCCTACCGCCTTCCCCTACCCAGAGTAGGGGATGAGGTAAGTCCGTTGCGGGGAAGCGGCCCATTGCCCTTTCCCAGGAGTCTGTGATGCCTGCTGGTGGGGATATTGTGTCGGTTCAGGCAAGTGGGGGGGGCCTGAGGGAGGGACGGAAGTGTGTTCGGGAGACGCGGTCCTGGTGCCCGCAGGGCCCGTCTCTACCGACGATCCGATGTGGGGGAAAGCCACTACGGCCTCTTCCCCCGCATCTTGGGTGTGCGTTTCAGGTATGTCAACGACCGGGGGAGACGCCGAGAAGGAAGGAGATTCACCGAGTTCGGACTCCCTCGCATGGGCGCCGCTGAGGAGGCCTTTCAGGTCGCCCATGAGACTGGAGGAGGAGTTCGACACCTGGTTTGCCCGCAAGAAGGTGCCTCGGTCTCCCTCGGCGCCGTCGGCAATGCTCCCGCCCGTCTTTCTACAGCCTTCTTCGCCAGCGGACCGGCACGAAGATCCACCAGCAACTCGAGACGCTTCGGATGACTCAGCAGACTCTCTTTCCTCCCAGTCATCGTTCTCCTCCTTCGAGTCGGACTCATTCTCCTCGGAGGACGAAGGCCCGAGGGACTCGAGGAGGGGACGGGAGAGGTCCCGCAGGAAGAGGTCCCGCTCACGATCACGCCATACCAGGAGACGGTCTATAACCTTCAGGAAAAAGCACAAGAGGAGCCATTCGTCAAAAGGTGAATGGTTGCGAATCACCATCCCCGTAATCACTTCCTAAAAGCTCCCGCTGCCCTGAGCTCCTCTGGCTGGCTCCCTAGAGCTCCTTCGCCACCCTCGCGGCACGGCCCCTCCAGCAGACCCGATCATCGTCGGAGGACGTCGCACCAGGTCTCGGTAGACAAGCTTAAGTCTGCAAAGGTTCCGGCTCCATCCGCTCAGCAGAGAGAGCCGCCCCTTTGGCCTGGCAGCTTTGTCCCGGCCTCCGGCACTTCGACGGCGTTCCCTGAACGACAGATCCAGCCGGCTGGTACGGATAAGCCCGCAGCTCCGTGGAGCTCCGCAGGAGGGAGTTGACCCATGACGGCTACTCGCGTCCCAGCGGATCCGCCCGCTCAGCGGGTCGACCCGCCAATGGCTCGGCACGAGAGGAAGATACCTTCCCCTCACGCGGAAACCTCCATCATCGACGTAGCTGCTCATGCGGAGGACCAGATAGCCGAAGGCCCCGTAGAAGGGGGAGAATGCTCTACGGACGAAGTCTCCGCCTACAGGAAGGTCTTGGCCCTCATCAGGCGGCACCATAGGTTGGATGAGCCGAAACCCTCGGTAGAACAAGCCTGGCTCTCCAGACTTAGCAGGCTGGTAGATAATCCAGTACAGCAGAAGCCTTCCCTGGCCCTTCCCCTGGCAAAGGACGTGAAGCTGGGTATGGACCATATAGATAAGTTCATAGCCAGCCAGGCGGATGCCCCCAGGAACCAGAGCGCCTCCAAACTCCTCCAGGGACTTAAAATGCAGAAACGCTTTTATCTTCTGTAGGGGTGCCGCGGAGGCCCCTGTTCGGTTGAGCCAGCGATCGCCATTCTGAACCAAAGAGCGGCTGAAGATAGGGCATCCTCCACTCCAGTGTGTTTTTCCCCAGCGGAAACCTCCATGATGGAGGACATGGCCCTGGACCTAGTTTACGTGTCTTCGTGGTTGGACTGGTGGGCCTGCACGTTGGTGAGATTCCAGGCATCTCACGACCTCTCCATCCCCGAGAATCAGTCCTTACTGAGGGAACTGATTAGTTCGGGTGGAAAAGCCTACCAGTCTCTCTCTCTCAAGCGGCCAACTGGGTCCTGCGGAAGAGGGACACAGTACTGAGCAAGCTGTTTAGGAGGTTACCCGAGTGGGAGGCGAGGGCTTTGAGGAACTCGCCAGTGTGGGGCGAGTTGGTGTTCCCCTTGAAGGTAGTGGAGGAGACCATGGAGAGGGTCAGGAAGCTTAGAGAAGTGAGAGAGCCAAGACAACCAGTCCACAGGAAGACCATCTTCAGTCCCTCACCCATCCCATGGTTCGCCGGTACAGCCGAAGAGGGACTCCCCATCGGTGTCTTGGCACCAGGCCTCGCAGCCCTCCCGTAGGGGTAGTTCAGCCCTGCAGTCGAATTTCAGACCAACCTATTCAAACTCCAGGAGAGGGCGTTCCAGTCGTGCCTCTAGAAGGAGATAGGAAGGGAGGCCCCTACTCCTGCCGAAGCCTCAGGTAGGGGGATGCCTCAAACACTCTTGGCAAGCTTGGCGTGACCACGGGGCGGATCCGTGGACCGTAGCAATACTGAAGGATGGGTACATGTTGCCCTTCCTAGCGGAACCGCCCCCTCTGATCCCGGACCAACAGGCGAAGTGGTTGGCACCCAAGGACCCCTTGAGAAGAACAGCATTGCAGGAGGAAGTATCGGCCATGCTCGCCAAAGGGGCGGTAGAACCAGTCCGGAACCCCGCGCCGGGATTCTACAGCAGACTCTTCTTGGTGGAGAAAGCGACAGGGGGTTGGAGACCGGTCATAAATCTCTCGGCCCTCAACTTCTTGTGCAAGACTGACTTCAAGATGGACACCCCGAAGTCGGTCTTGGCGGCCTTGAGAGAGGGGGACTTCATGATGTCCATAGATCTCAAGGACGCCTACTTCCAAATCCCTGTCCACCCCTCCAGCAGGAAGTTCCTAGGAATAAAATGGGGTACCCAAACGTTACAATTCAGAACCCTCCGCTTCGGTCTGTTGACAGCCCCTCAGGTCTTCACGAGGGTCTTTGCAACAGTCTCGGCCTGGGCGCACGAGCAAGGCATCCGCTTGATTCGGTACCTAGATGACTGGTTGTTGCTTTCAGCCTCAGAGGGAGCACTGAGGGAGCAAGGTGCGAAGCTTCTGCGGTGTCTTGGGTATCACCATCAACCTGGAAAAATTACAGCTGATACCCTCCACCAGGATGACCTACCTGGGGATGGGTCTAGACTCCCAGTTGGTGAGAGTCTTCCCCTCCTCGGAGAGGATAGACAATCTGGAGCAGATACTCTGTCCCTTCCTAACGGACCAGCCCAGGAGAGCCAAGGACTGGCAAAGATTGATAGGCCACCTCATGTCTTTGAAGAAGTTGGTCCCCCAGGGGAGGCTCAAACTCAGGGGTGTTCAGTGGAAACTGAAGGAGCTCTTGAACCAGGGGAACTCCCCACACAAGGTAGTACCAGTGTTCCCGGAGACGAAGGAAGTCCTGAAGTGGTGGCACGACAGGACAAACACCCTCAAAGGAATGCCTCTCGCAATCGACCCTCCGGAGGTGCTGCTGTTCACGGAAGCATCCAAGGAGGGTTGGGGAGCCCATGTTCTCGACGAGTCAGCGAAAGGGAAATGGGACCTCGCGGAGAAGAGCCATCACATAAACGTGCTAGAGCTGATGGCAGTGCAAAGGGCATGCCGAGAGTTCGTCCATCTACTGCCGGGGAAACACCGTGGCTCTAATGTGCGACAAAGCCATGGTGGTGGCCTACGTGAAGAAGCAAGGAGGACTGAAGTCAAAGGAGCTGTGCAGTCTCACAACGGAATTCCTCGAATGGGCGGATGAGGAACAGATCAAAGTCATATCCAGGTTCATTCCGGGAAAAAGGAACGTCCTAGCCAACGGCCTCAGCAGGATGGGTCAAGTAGTAAGGTCAGAATGGTCCCTACACCCGAGAGTGGCCCAGGCCATCATCCTGAAGTGGGGCTCTCTGGTAATAGACCTCTTCGCCATGAGACTAAACGCACAGCTCCCCGTGTTTTGTTCTCCTGTGCCAGATCCAACAGCGGCGTTCGAGGACGCCTTTCAACAACCTTGGGACAATCTCGACGTATATGCCTTCCCCCCCTTCGGAATGCTCAGACAAGTTCTCAAAAGAGTGAGGAGGGCGAACAACCTTTGGATGACTTTGGTAGCGCCCTGGTGGCCGGAGACCTAAAGGAACTGGCTCGCCTTCCGCCTTGGCCCCTTCCAGACAGGCCAGACCCCCTCCGGCAACCACACTTCCAAAGGTTTCATGAAAACCCTCGGTCCCTCCGCCTACGCGCGTGGAGGTTATCGAGCGCCTCCTGAGGAGGGAAGGATATTCGTCGAAGACTGCAACAAGGATTTCAGGGTACCTAAGACGGTCCTCGATCGTGGTATATCAGGCGAAATGGGCTACATTTACTAAGTGGTGCACCGCGAAAAACATCCGGGCGTTAGCGGCCTCCATTCACGAGGTAGCCGACTTCCTGGTATATCTGAGGGACGAAGTGGGCACGTCCATACCAGCCATCAAAGGAGTCCGGGCGGCCTGGGCCAAGTCTTCCTCCTGAAAGGCATCGATCTAGGAGCGTCTAGACATATCTCGATGCTCATCAAGAGTTTCGAGCAGTCGTGTTCCCCCCAGGCCTGTAGGGTACCCCAGTGGGATGTGGCTAGAGTACTGAAAGTGCTGTCAGAGCCTCTCTTCGAACCCCTTAAAGATATCCTGGACAAAGACCTCACCCTCAAGACGGTCTTCCTGTTAGCCCTTGTGTCGGCGAAGAGGGTAAGTGAGATCCACGGGCTGTCTTACAAGGTCTCACACTCGAAGGGTTGGCGAGAAGCAACTTTCAGGTTCTTACCTAACTTCGTAGCCAAGACTCCGAACCCAACCTTCGGGACCCTAGGTTCGAAGGGTTCTCAGTGCCAGCGATTCCACGTTCAGACAACCCGAGGGACTTGTTACTGTGCCCGGTCAGAGCGGTGCGCAAGTACCTGGAGAGAACTTCCAGGCTTCGACCTGGCCTCAAGAGTCTGTTCATCTTCTCAGGACTAGTGAAGAAGCCAGTCTCTAAGAACACGATCTCCTTCTAGCTATGGCAGGTAATCATGAGAGCCTAGGACAGTTCGGGGGTCTCACTTCCGGGAAAGCCTAGACCCCATGATATTATGGGCCTGAGTACTTCGTTGGCCTTCGAGAAGAACATGGCAGTGGGCCAGATCCTGAGGGCCGGTACTTGGTCAAGGCAG
This sequence comes from Palaemon carinicauda, assembly GCF_036898095.1. Lineage (NCBI taxonomy): Eukaryota > Metazoa > Arthropoda > Malacostraca > Decapoda > Palaemonidae > Palaemon > Palaemon carinicauda. The sequence goes on from NC_090725.1 coordinate 86,775,065, forward strand.
TCCACCTTTACAGCTCACTACCTAAAGGACTGTTCTAGAAAATCTTTGGACAGCTTCTTGCTTGGTCCCGTCATTTCTGCGCTCCAGAAGATTTAAAGGTGTAGCCCCGGGGAAGCCGTGGGCGGTAAGTCCAAGAGACACAGGTTCCTTCCTTACCTTTCCCCCCCTTATCACCCTTCCCCTCCATGGCCCTTGATTCCGTCACCTTCCATGGGATACACTTTCAGTGAATGAATACGTCTCCGAGGACTTTTACAGAGGTGAGTTAATTAGACACTAAGATAGTTTTTTGCGTAGTTTTCCCTAGTTTCTCGTTTCTATTTTTGGGGTCAGCAGAACCTAGCCTCCTATCTAGGTTCGTGTTTTTCCTTCTCCAACGGTCTCTCGGTCCGGAAGGCCACTCCCACCTCTTAAAGTATAAGTCTCCTAAGAAAGTAGTTCGAGGTAAGTACTCGGTGTTGGAACAAATCACAAATTTTAAATAATTTGTATTTTTCCTAACAGTACTTACCTCGAACTACTTTTGGGTTATGGCCCACCCATCCTGCCCCGAGTGCCTTACAGGACTTTTGGAACCTTATCTATCATAAACTTACTGGAGGTCGAGACCTGGGCGAGCACGCTCTCTGACCCCGGATGGCCTCATGGCGCGTATCCCTCCGCCAGAGGTACCCACTGTAGAAAACGGAGATAGGGGAAACTACACAAAATTCTGGTCGGTTGGGAGGAGATCCCAGATACTCCTAAGGAAGTAGTTCGAGGTAAATACTGTTAGGAAAAATACAAATTACTTAAAATTTGTGATATTATTGTACTTTTAATTGTTTTTTTTTTTTCAGCTTTCTAGGAATGGTGTATGACCTTGGAAACTATGACTTGATATTCTATCCTAACTCTCTATGTGAATTTCATTATCTATAAATCTATTTTCATCTGGAGTTGTTAGGCCATATCTTTATGACGAACGCTATTGAATCTTAAAAAAATTCACTGAGGCATTAAGACCTAAGGTGTAGTCAAAGATAGCAATAACTTGGTTGGTTTTTGAGGGATATATCACATTGCTTCATCAACTGGAAGACTAATAGCCATGCCAAGACTAGTTTCCATTATTAAAATAGGTAAATGTATATATCTCTGGCATGCACCCTCAAAGTCAAATGGCAGTACAGTAGGGTCCCGAATTATGCGTGTTCGAATTATGCGATTCCCCATTTATACGGTCGTAGTTTAAAAAAAAAAAATTGTTTCTACAAAGCTGTTCAAAGTCTGCAAGTCAAGCACTACAAAATATATCAAATCTATTGTCTTTTTAGGTATATTGGTAGCCCTAAATACAGTGCTTGATAGCAAATGTTACCAAACGATATTTATCTTACATTTTATTAACATAATTTCATAATAAATAGCCTATTTAAGGAAAAAATTCCATATCAACATTGAAATCAACTTTTAACTATGCGAACCCAGCTGACAAAATGTAAACAGAATTGTGGTTACATTCTCGGCAATCTTTATGTTTCTCAAACCTTTTGATAATTTTAATGGTATTGTTAATGAAGGTATATTCAAGCATCATTTTTATTTAGTATAGAATATAATAAAGCTTTAGTTTTCCCTGTGGGTATTCAAGGTTTCACACGTAGGCTGGGTTCGTGTATCGGCAGTGAATAGCGTAAATTTCAGTAACAAGTCGGCAATATTTTGTCATTTTCTAAACAGTTTAGATTTGCTTTACAATGATTTGTTTTGTATAGTACAAGGTGTAATTATAAAATCCTCTCTCCAAGAGAGAGAGAGAGAGAGAGAGAGAGAGAGAGAGAGAGAGAGAGAGAGAGAGAGAGAGAGAGAGAGACTCAAATCTCTCTCTCTCTCTCTCTGTATGTGTGTAAGAAATAAAATCTTAGTTCCCATATTACAACCTGAGTTTAAGAATGAAATTAACATAACTATTATTAGTTGCGGTGATCATTTCATCGCTTCAAGTGGTACAAGAAACAAAAAGATGGCATTCGATTACAACAGCTGATTCTCTCTCTCTCTCTCTCTCTCTCTCTCTCTCTCTCTCTCTCTCTCTCTCTCTCTCGGTGTTATACAATATTTACATATACTGTGGATGAAGAACTCAAAATAAGTTTTATTAAAAAGCGTCAATTAAATATAAAATAAAAAAATTATACCGAGTATAAATCCATCTCAATCGTAGCTTAAAATATGACATCCTATTTCGTCAGCAAACCACTATTTTTAGGAAACTTCACTTTATTCTAGAAAATTGCTACTATTTAAATAGTTAGTTGTGCTTTAAGAAAACCCTGTACTTTTGTTTTAAATTTCGGAAATGTTTTATAAATCGAGTATTGCTGACTTATTTTTGTTTAACTTTTGGCTGTGATCAGATCAGCCGATGTCTAGCTCTCGCTCTCAAGAATATGAGCGTACGAATACAATAACAAAGCATTGTTTATACCATTTCTTAACTTATTAAAACCATCTAAACAGTTAATATTACATAAGCACCAATGTCTTATAACCTATCATATTTATTGTCTAGTACATTTAAAACCATCATTTTCTCTCTCTCTCTCTCTCTCTCTCTCTCTCTCTCTCTCTCTCTCTCTCTCTCTCTCTCTCTCTCTCTCTCTCTCTCTAACAAATGAAATCTTTGTTGTTTCACAAAGTTCAGTTTTATTAAAAATTAAGAATGATTCAATTTTCCTTACTTCTCCAATCTCGCACCAAATCTATCATATCGAACGTTCTAGCGGTAACCTAATTGTTCTATGACTTTAAAAACCGGCTTAGGACTTTCTTCTTCTTTTATCTTTTTTCAAATGGTTCCATAATTTAGGTGGGTACAAGTTGACTTATAACTGCAGTTAAGAAAAGTATTTTGGATATGGAAAGGACAATTATCTTTCGTAACAGTTTAGAATTATCGTAAATTACCATACTGTTAATAGCGGTTCTTTGCTATTGTTGATTAAACGTATGAAAAAAAAGTTTTCCCGCTTTGCTACGAATTTAGGAATTTATTTTGATACGGTAAGTAAAATATTTGTAATAACATAATGTTTACTAAATGCTTTTAATATCAATAGTTATCACTTTAATCATGTGTGTTTAATGCGTTCGTTTGTTTATTATAATCGAAGATGGAGCGTACAGTAAACAAATGGAAGGTTTCCGTTTCAGGCGGTGTCATAAAGGAAAACTTTTTTTCATTTATTTCGAAGTTCTAAAAAAAATAAGTAGAACAACATTGGTAATAACAAAATCATCATATAAAACTAACCTATACAAAGATGTGTAAATGCATTCGTTTCTTCCTTATGTTCAGAGATAAATTTAAACAAAACAATGGTCGTCATTTTTCATTGTGCTTTTTGGCGTGTTTAGGAAACTCGTGATATAAAATCTCCATTATTTTGAGAATTTAGGATTTTCAATCATACAAGAAAAGCTACTCTATACAGTGATGGTTTTGCTATTCACCAGTTGTCCTATACAATATATATGACAAACATTAAAATTTGTCTATTTTGGGTCGTGTTATAACGAGAAATATACGGTGTTTACACACATCTTGGTTGTAACTTTAACCTTTTTTTCAAGTTATTAGAACTTTAAAGTATATTAAATGTTTAATTTATTTATAAGAACAATTTGATATTATAAAATAATACAGTATAGTACATAGAAAGTATTGGAAATGGGTGGTAAACACGTTTGAATTGGCAAGTTGCTGGTTGCCATGGCCCAAATGTAATTATTTCTGTTAGTTGTGTGTTTCGAAATATGTGATTTTCCATTTATACGAGGTCATTGATCAACCAAATTCTCGCATAATTTGGGACCCTAGTGTATATGATCAATGGTACAACCTGTAAACTTTTGCATGTCTTGATCCAGAGTTCATAAGCTTGGTTTTCAATTAAATTCATCATCTCTGCTGTCTTTTCTGGCCATCAAACATGTCCGCGGTGTCACCGATTATCAGAGGCCAGCAGAAAGTGTTATAAGAAAGTAGAATCAGATGTACTGTATTTAAGCATGAAGTTGTTGAAATGTGGTTAGCCTAGTCTTCGAATACGGCATGGTGTAAGCAATTTGGATACACAAGAAATGAGCCTGTTCCTTGTTTGGAACCAAGGGTCTTTGGTGTTGTGTGCATAGTTAAGTCAAAAGCAATCATTCTATTGTAATTTTGAATGAAATGTCCAGGATTCTAAGGTGATAATGCTAATGGTGTGTTTTTTTGTGGAACACTTTTAACTATCTGTTAGATATTGTGCTTATACAGTATATACTTGATAGGAATGTTAAGTAGGTATGTGCATGGTAAGTTGTTACGGTTTTAGAATGATTTATTGTTAACTTGTTCTCATCATTTATTTATTTCCTTATTTCCTTTCATCACTGGGCTATTTTTCCCTATTGGAGCCCTTGGGGTTACATCATCTTGCTTTTCCAACTAGGGTTGTAGCTTGGCTTGTAATAATGATAATAATAATTAAAATATGTTATTGTATTTTATTCCAGTTGTTAGTCAAATATGTCAAGTTCTTCGTGGAATTCAGAGCGAGAGAGAAAAATTACGTCAAGCGTTGGAATCGGAGTCCAATTTTTTATCTTCCCACAATACCACTGCTATCATTGCTGCTCTTAGAAATTCTTTGAATCAGGCAAGTAACACATTAATTTTGTTTGGTGGTGTTTCAATTTTACCTGTGCTTACATATTTGATTTACTTTCCAAATAAAGTACATCCTTACAAATCCTGTGTTAGTGGAGCAAAGCCTTGCCAATTTACTGGATTAACCATATGTAGGCTTGCTTAGATAGGCTTCACTGACAGTCATACCCTTGAGATTATTTTGATAATACAAACTTATTTATGTATACTAGGCTATTAGCATTATTTCTTATAAGTAATACAATTTTACTGTGTAAGAAAGTAAGTTAGCCCAGTCTAGTAGGGATATGCTCTATAAATCATAACCTTGAGAAGATTTTGTAAGAAATGTATTTAGTGTATGTTAGGCTATGAAGTAATTATTTTTGTAACCGAATTGCAAAACAAATTGCTAGCCTGCTAAATATGTATTAAACAAGGCTACACAAATATTCAGGAGTGTCGTACATTATTATAGTTTCATATGCCACAGACCATGTAAATGGGGAGTGTACGATATATTTCTCTCTCTCTCTCTCTCTCTCTCTCTCTCTCTCTCTCTCTCTCTCTCTCTCTCTCTCTCTCTCTCTCTCTATATATAAATATATATATATATATATATATATATATATATATATATATATATATATATATATTTAAGGATATATTCTCCTTCATTTCCAAATAAATCTTTACCTATTCAACTTGGATAGAATGCAGTACCAAGAAACAAAGGAAAAAAGTGACCCTTTTGAAATGTTTTAAATATAAACTAATGTAGTGCATGCATAAAGAAAATTTCCATATGCTATTCAGTGTTTTTTCATCTATGCATATGTTTTAATTTTGGTCAGTGAAATGTTGATTGGATTTTTAAATGCCAAATGTATTTTATATATTGAGAGCTTAAATTTTTTTACATTTATTACAGTATAAGATTTAATAACATTTTGAGTGCACATTAATTTTTTATATGAATTGAATTTTGCTTACAGGCTCTGCAGCAGAATGCCGAGTTAAGAGGCCGTCTTGCTAGGATCCATGCTGATTCTGATTTATCAGATATATCTGTTCCACCCTCCATGTCCGAGATGGTAATTGTAAATCCTGTTAATTTTTATGTTTACAGTAATATTTTGTAAACTTAACTTTGAACAAAGTCCATATAACATTCACTTCAGTTTTTTAATGTGCAGTGGTATTATGAAAACCATTTACACAACTTCTTTAGCTGTACAATATTAGGCGTCATTGATATTTGTACGTGAAAGCAAGAGTTCCCTTTTGCTAACATTTTTTCCCTTTTGTTCAACACTTGCATGTTCTTAGGATGAGTCAGGATTCATTGCAAATGGTGCAGGTTTAGCTTATTTATGTACTAGCTTTGTCATTTCTAATTTCCTGTCCTTTTACTAATAGTTTTTTTATTTAATCATTTTGTTATTTTGAGTAGATGTTATGTATTAAAATGTAGGCCTAAGTAAAAAAGACATTTTCATCAGGATGAAAATTTAAAAAACCTATTTACTCTAAGGTATTAATGAAAAGATTTTGTAAGGAAATTTCTTTTAATTGTATAGCAGTAGACAAATATTTGCAAAGTAGAATTAATTTAACCTTATGTTATGTTAATAATTAGATTGTTAGTGAATGCATTGTTACCATATCGACTCTTTGAGCCCCAACCCCTCCCAAATGATTTGGCATTCAATCCTCAGTCTCTTTATTTTAATAATTTTGCTTAAATCATCTTAGTATAAAATGATCTATACAAGAGAGGACTGTGTAACAATTATTTTCGTATAACTGAGTAAATTTTTTATTCAATTGATATATGTCACATATTTTGTTAGATATTTATATATGTAAAAAATAAAAGAAAGGGATAAAAACTGGTAATTACTGGACATAAATCACATCATATGGTACTGAAGGGAGTAGAACTAGTGTCACTCAAAGGGTTGATAGGAAAACTACATTACATAAGATAAAAACAATTTTTTTTGTTTTTTTTTTAATATTTTGGCAATTTATAGTGTTATAGTAGAGGTTGCTGTGCTGGTAAAGATTGAATGTGTACCGTATATTTATGCGTACTGTATAGGACGATCATTTAGATAAGACGAGTTCAAAGATTACGGCAAGTTTTAATGAAATTATTAGTTATGTAAAGATAGTGCCATTACAAATATTGTTTTATTTACTCTCTTAATAAATTCAAAATACACCAATGGCTCGGTATGCGAAGGTTGAATGAAAGAATTTTTGAAGATATAGATAAAATAGTTTTGTCCCATGCTTAGATTTACATTCCAAAATTAGAAGTTACAATTTTTTGAGGAATAATTTGTGGCTTTGAAAAATTTATTAATTAAAAAAGTAAAAGAAAATGATATAGGTATCATTACTGTAGTAATGATATAATTGTTGCGTAAACGCATATAGCTACAGTAGAAACTGAATGAAAAACAGGTTTTTAAATATGTAATTTCCCTGGTAGTTACATATATATAGCTTAAATCTTGCGTTTCGACACGGCACGACAGAAAATTCAAATTTGTGGCGATCGCCGCCATGACAGTAGGTGGTCATACATGAGCGCCATCTCTCATAGGTTATCAGAACTATTCTCAACATTCTTCAGATATTTTCTGTCGTTGATCGAGTCAACACCTCGGGAATTCGTTTCGTGGATATATTTCTTTATTCTACAATTTGGTGAAGTACCTCTTATCTGATTATTGTTAATGGCTTTCGTTACCTTTCAACTATCTAAGATATTGTATAGGATAGTTTTTTGCTGGTCCAACTTGGACAGTTTAATTTAACTTGATTTTCAAGTATCGTTATTTAACAAGATGGCTCTTCGGTTGTTAAATTCTGTGTGTAGGGCCAGACCGGCTTTCGAGCTGCTCTTTCTTCCCGCACTGTATTTTGTAGGGAGCATGTATGTATTTGTTTTTCTTTCTATGTTCGTACATTGAGGGATCAAAGAATTTTTTCCCCCTAATTTATTAACTAACGAACAAATCTTAAAGTTATAATGGAAAGAAAAACATTTAAACCATTGTAGGTCACTATTTTGTGACGTAAATTCTTAGCAGAACAAGATCTGATTACCTTGAAGGAATTCAGTCTGCCATCGTGATGACGTCACAATCCTGTGACGTAATATTTCTTAGTATGACTTGCATTATGTGAATTATTTTCTCTTCTTGCAAGAGATTTTAGAAATATTAGCTTACTAAGCATTAGTATGTTTATCCATCCATCCATATACCAAGGCACTTCCCCCAATTTTGGGGGGTAGCCGACATCAACAAGAAACAAAACAAAAAAGGGGACCTCTACTCTCTACGTTCCTCCAGCCTAACCAGGGACTCAGCCGAGTTCAGCTGGTACTGCTAGGGTGCCACAGCCCAACCTCCCACATTTTCCACCACAGATGAAGCTTCATACTGCTGAGTCCCCTACTGCTGCTACCTCCGCGGTCATCTAAGGCACCGGAGGAAGCAGCAGGGCCTACTGGAACTGCATCACAATCGCTCGCCATTCATTCCTATTTCTAGCACGCTCTCTTGCCTCTCTCACATCTATCCTCCTATCACCCAGAGCTTTCTTCACACCATCCATCCACCCAAACCTTGGCCTTCCTCTTGTACTTCTCCCATCAACTCTTGCATTCATCACCTTCTTTAGCAGACAGCCACTTTCCATTCTCTCAACATGGCCAAACCACCTCAACACATTCATATCCACTCTAGCCGCTAACTCATTTCTTACACCCGTTCTCACTCTCACCACTTCGTTCCTAACCCTATCTACTCGAGATACACCAGCCATACTCCTTAGACACTTCATCTCAAACACATTCAATTTCTGTCTCTCCATCACTTTCATTCCCCACAACTCCGATCCATACATCACAGTTGGTACAATCACTTTCTCATATAGAACTCTCTTTACATTCATGCCCAACCCTCTATTTTTTACTACTCCCTTAACTGCCCCCAACACTTTGCAACCTTCATTCACTCTCTGACGTACATCTGCTTCCACTCCACCATTTGCTGCAACAACAGACCCCAAGTACTTAAACTGATCCACCTCCTCAAGTAACTCTCCATTCAACATGACATTCAACCTTGCACCACCTTCCCTTCTCGTACATCTCATAACCTTACTCTTACTCACATTAACTCTCAACTTCCTTCTCTCACACACCCTTCCAAATTCTGTCACTATTCGGTCAAGCTTCTCTTCTGTGTCTGCTACCAGTACAGTATCATCTGCAAACAACAACTGATTTACCTCCCATTCATGATCATTCTCGCCTACCAGTTTTAATCCTCGTCCAAGCACTCGAGCATTCACCTCTCTCACCACTCCATCAACATACAAGTTAAACAACCATGTAGGGAAATATATTTTGTTTTTTCTTTTTCAAGTATATATTTGTCCTATTAGTATATTTCCCTTAGTCAATTTTCGATTTAGAGATTTCTCGAGCGTACGGTCATTTTATGCTCGTAGTACTCTTAGGGAGATGTCAAATAATAAATTATCGTTTTTGTTTCACAAGTATCGTTATTTAATATTTCACTTTTGAGAATACTAATATTATTCATATATCCTATTGTATTTTCTTTCTGACCCTTGGCGAAAGAGTATAATCTCTCGCAACGGGGAGGTCTATTATGATCTAATGTGAAATAGTTTAAAGTGCTAGTGTTCAATGGCACATAAAATGTTGCAATGCGTCAATCTAGGATACGTAGTACTCTTGACAATCGTTTTTGTTTTCACAATTACTTGTATCGTTATTTTATATTTCGATTTTGAGAATACTAATATTAATCATATATCCTATTGTATTTTCTTTCTAGCCCTTGACGAAAAGTATAATCTCTCGCAACAGGAAGGTCTATTAATATCTAATGTGAAATAATTAAAAGTGCTAGTGTTCAATGTCAGTGCAGTGGAGAGTGCGTTCGTTCGTGTCCGTCATACTCCCAGCCCGGGACCTCTTCCATGCTCCCCAACACTTGGGAGAAGGAATGTCGAAAGGCCAAAGGATATGTCAGACCTTGATCAGCGAACGGACGTCCCCTCGAGTGATTCATGTTGACGATCCCCAAATCGCTCCCCCTCGCCACAGGAAAGGCGAGGTTAAAATGTATGCGACTTCGTCGGATGACGCAAAACCGCGACATAGTTGGCACCAACCACTACGTTGAAGACCACTCAAGAGACGTATGTCTCCTAATAAACCTTCCTGCCGTGACTGGTGTTCGCTGGAGGTTTTCCTTTCGGACAAAGACGACGTGTTAGCACCGAAACAATCACGTAAGACGCATAGTTCATCGGAAGAAGGTGCTCAGTTTACGTCAGTACACACCTTCCATTCCCCCAGATTAGGAAATGTCACAGGGACTTGCCCCTGGTGATCATCCTAATACTGTTGACGATCCCTCACAACGATCGATACACTGGAAGTATCGACAGTTGTCGATACCTCTCAGCGATCAGTACATCGTTCAGTTAGCGCACACGGTGCTCATCGTGTATCTGATTTGTCTGAATTAAAGAGGTTGATTTTGTGTCTGTTTGACGCTTACGATTCTCGAGTAGAAAAATCGCGTCTAAAAGAATCTAAGGACAGCAATAGACCAAGAAAACGGTCTTCCAATATTATCGGACAGCGTATTTCTCCGATACTTAGCAACGCTCCCTCGCAGCGATCAGCTCGTGTTGCGGCAAGCAACAAGGCGGAGGCATGCGGAAGTCTGGTCTCTCCCTCACGGCATTCTGGACGCAGACATCAGTCTGGACTCTCCCTCACGGCATTCTGGACGCAGTCATCAGTCTGGACGTATGCTGGACGCATTCAGTTAAAATTTTGTCCACACAACAAGATAGACAAGCAGTTGTCTTGCCTTTGGGATCTGCGGATTGCGCGACTATCGCTCATGCGAGACGCATACGACACGCTGATAGCTCACAGCAATCTGGACGCATACAGCAGTCTGGAAACTCACGGCAAACTGGACGCATGCGGCAGTCTGGACTTATGCTGGACGCATGTGGCAGTCTGGACATATGCTTGATGCATGCAGTCAGGTTTTGTCCCCATGTCACTATAAACAAACAGTTGTCTCTTCTGCGTGACTGACTGGACGCGATACTGACGCGATACTAACGCTTCCTCGCGGTTCACGGCATTCGGGACGCATGCAGTAGACTGATACCTCTTATGGAAACATACAGCAGTCTCAATCTGGACGCATGATGGACTCATATAGTCGGGACTTGTACTCGCAACAGGATAGACAAATTTTTGTCTTCTTCGCAATTTTCTGAACGCGCAACTAACGCTCCCTCGCGTCACGCTGTTGACATACAACATGCTGGACGCACGCGAACAAGATTTTCCCTCACATGGGTTTACCGATGTTGATGCTTCCTTACAGCATGATGATCTTATGCTTGAAGCACTGGAACCTGCCTCTCCCTCAAGGCTTACAGTTTATAAACGTAATGCTTCTTCGCAACTGGATGATATCCTTCACAAGATTCCTTCAGGACAAGATGAATTATTTTGGAAGACAATAACCGTCAGTATGACGCAGTTTTGCCTTCTACCCATTCGAATCAGGTAATCGATGTTCCATTAGCTGAATTAGATGACAAAACTCAGGATTCACTACAGGCAGCTGATTTAAGAAAAAAAAAAAAAAAAACTTCTGACAGTTTTAACATCTCTATTTCCAGAAGACTTTACTCAACTTATACCTCAGAGCCCGCCCTCTCAGTTTTGAAGGGCAGACCCCGAAAAACATCCTCCTTCAAAAAGATGGTCTTAGCTAGATAGGTTAAGAGAGTTTTCTTTATGGACTGGACTCTCGGAACAATCGCAGAAGCCACAGACCCTAAGCACGAGGCTCAGATGCATCTGATTGCCTTTCTGGATAAGGCCGGGAGGATGGCTCCATCGAACTTTCCGCCCTTTTCATGGCAGGAATTCTTAAAAAGAGGACAATGTTTTGTTCCTTCTTATCTTCAGCTTTGTCCCTTGTTCAGAGATCTGAACTTGTTCTTGCTCCGTTGGGTAATCATCTTTTCCCTCCGGACTTGGGGAAAGATTTGTCGACAGCTCTGGCATAACAGGCTATGCAAGCTCTTTTCTCTAGGACTGCTAAGAAAGTCCTACCAGCTAGCTTTTTAGCAAGGATACAAAAGGAGGCTCTTCCCACTCGTCAGCCCTTTCGTGGGAGAGCCCCTTCAAGGGGAACTCAGAGGAATGCGGCTGGAGGTCAATTCTCGCAGATTCCCAAGACAACAAACCGAATCAAACGTGAGACGTGCTATGCCTCCCATGTCGTCGATACCGTTAGAGTTGACAACAGTCCACTCCAGCAGCTCTTCAAGAGCAAGTGAACCTTATGCTGTCGAAATCAGTCATAGAAGTGGTATAGAATACCTCCTCGGAGGGGTTTTTACAACATACTTTTCCTTGTTCCGAAAAACCGGGGGGGGATGAAAACCTGTTCTGAACATCAGTCCATTGTACAAGTTCGTCAGCTAAGTAAAATTTGCCATGGAAACTTCAGCGTCTGTCCTTACAGGCAACAGACAGGGAGACTGGATAGTGTCTTTGGATCTGCAGGACGCGTATTTCCATATCTCGATACACCCGGACCACAGAAAATTTCTAAGGCTCGTGTTCCTTGAGACCATTATCAGTTCAAAACACTCTGTTTTGGACTGAGCACCACTCCCTACGTTTTTTACCCGGGTGATGTCCAATGTGGCTCCCTGGCTTCATTTAAAGGGAGTAAGGATTTTCTTTGTACCTGGACGACTGACCACTAAGAGCAGAATCACAAGTAAAGTGTCTGGAGGCTCTTCAAATGATAATGCCCTTAACGCAACAGTTAGGTCTGATGGTAACCTGGCCAAATCTTGACTAACACCCTCACAGAATTTCATTTTTCTGGGGATGATAATCGGTTCAGATCGTGCTCAAGGCACTCCGGAAATGTCGCAATGACTTTCCCCTGGTGGTCACCCGGCTACGGTTGACGATCCCTCGCAGCAATCAGCACACGGTTCAGTTCGCGCGCACGGCGTGCTTCAAGTGTCTGGTCTGTCTGAACTAGAGAGGTCGATTTCGTCCCTGTTTGACGCATACGATTCTCGACAGGGGTCTGTGGATAGAGTCTCAGAGGAAATGACACATAAATATCAAAGAGCTAGTGGCCATTCACCAAGCCCTGATTACTCACTTCATAGAAGGGGAGAAAAACGTCATGACTGATCTGCTCAACAGAAGGAGGCAAGTTCTTACTGCAGAGTGGGCCCTACATCACGAGGTGTGCACCAGCCTTTGGATGTTGTGGGGTCAACACTTGATAGACCTCTTCGCCTCACAAATGACATAGAGGTTGCCGGTATTTTGCTCTCCAGTATCAAACCAGGAAGCAGTCGCAGTGGACTCTTTTCTTCTGAACTGGAAAGGTCTAAACATGTACGCTTTTCCTCCATTCAACATCCTGGACAAAGTCCTGAAAAGATTCAGGGATTCGCCCAACGTCTGCATGACCATGATAGCTCCTTTTTGGCCCATGAGACATTGGGTTGCGGAGATGATGGAGTGGCTGGTAGATACCTCCAGATCATTACCACTATTAGGGTTTACTAATCCGAGTGGGACATATTTAGAAGTATGGTGCAGGAATAATAGACTTTCCTCTACCAATACCTCTATAGCCAATACAGTATAGCAGAGTTTTCTGTTGTATCGGCGTACAAAAGAGAAGCTAGCTGTGCCTATCATCAAGGGTTACCGCAGCATGCTAGCCTCCGTCTTTCGTAACCGACACATTGGCGTGTCAGATAACAAGGATCTTTCAGATCTCATTAGATCTTTTGAGACGACTAAGAGGAAGGACAATCCAACCTCCTCGTGGAACCTGGATCTAGTCCTAGCCTTTTTAACCTCGAATAGGTTTGTACCCTTGGACAAGGCGTCTTGGAAGTATCTTACCAAGAAGACTCTTTTCCTAAGTACATTGGCTACAGTCAAAAGAATAGGAGAGTTAAAAGCCATCAGCAAGAAGGTGGGCTTTAATGGAGACAATGCAATGTGCTCCCTTAAGCTAGGCTTTCTCGCCAAAGACGAGAATCCTTATCGACCTTGGCCAAGAGCTTTTACCATCCAGAGCTATCTCACTTAAATTGGACGGGAAAAGGAGAGAGGCCTTTGTCCAGCTAGAGCTCTAAAATATTTTTTATCTGCACTCATCCAAACACCTGAGAGAACAAGCAGACAGCCTCTGATGCTCAGTTTAAAAGCCCTCTTTGCCTTTATCAAAGAATACCATGGCTTTTTTCACTAAGGATTTGATAAGAGAAACTCTCCAGGATTGTGAGTTAAGAAGTTTTCTCTATCCTTAAGGTAAAACCACACAAGGTTAGAGCTGTAGCAATTTCTATGGCTTACAAACACAATGGTCAATGAAGTCAATTTTGGAGCCTACTTTCTGGCGAAGTAAATCAATCTTCACAGACTGCTATCTCAAAGATGTCCAGACCCAGTATGAGGATTGCTGTTCCCTGGGTCAGTACGTTACTTCCGGCTTCGTAGTTGGAGAAGGGTCTACTGCCTCTTCCCAATATCTTAATATATACCCTTGCCTTTTTTTTTTCTTGTACTTGTGTTCACAGGTTGTCTGTGAAGGTTGTTGCAGCCTTCTGTCAGTCTGGGATGCAAGTCAAGTTAGTTTTAATGTGTTCACAGGTTATCTGTGAAGGTTGTCGCAGCCTTCCGTCAATCTGGGATGCAAGTAGAATTTTTTTTTTTTGGAGTAGGTGGTCAGAATCAGTATCCTTGGCTAAACCAGGTTTGCAAGGGTGGTGGTCTAGCCATGCTAAGGTCGAGGACCTTGTGGCAGCCCCAAGAGACTTTTACATCCCCCTGAGTGGATCGCTGAGTCTCTTAAGGAATGCATCAGTATCCTTGGCTATGCCAGGATTGCAAGGGTGGTCGTCTACCCACGCTAAGGTCGAGGACCTTGTGGCAGCCCCAAGAGACTTTTACAGCCCTTTGAGTGGATCGCTGAGTCTCTTAAGGAATGCAGGCGAAATGAGGCAATATCATTGTGAAGCCAGCTTCCTTATCAGGTTAGAACCAGATTGTTAGTACTACTAATTGTAGCTATTAATAATTATACAAATTCCCAATGGGATGAGGTTTTCGACCCACCTCCAATGGTGTCAATCAGCTATATATATGTAACTACCAGGGAAGTTACATATTTAGAAATGGTGTTTTTATTATAAAGTAAATTTTTAAATATACTTACCTGGTAGTTACATATATATATGGACCCTCCCTCCTCCCCTCTAAAAACAGACATGGAATTTCTGAAGAATGTTGGGAATAGGTCTGATAACCTATGAGAGATGGCGCTCATGTATGACCACCTACTGTCATGGCGGCGATCACCACGAATTTGAATTTTCTGTCGTGCCGCGTCGAAACGCGAGATTTAAGCTATATATATATATATGTAACTACCAGGTAAGTATATTTAAAGATTTATTTTATAATAAAAATACCATTTTGTTATGAACAGTAGAATCTGATCACAACTGTTTTGCATGTATTTCAATCCTCATACGATAGTAAATAATTGCCGTAGTTTTGTTACAAAACTAAGCAGAATAAGACATATATTTTTATATTATACCCTTATTCACTCTGGAAAAAATTCAATGATCTATACGGCCAATTATAAACAAGCCATAGCTGAAGGTAAAAAACCAATGTTCATAGCTATCAAGCTTTTTGGAATCTAGGAAAGTTCTGTCTGAAACTGGAGTTATAAAAATGAAAAAGTAGTGTTTAGTTGTCACACGATCTTCTATAAAAATTTTCAGTAAGTGCAAGATGGTGTATTTGGCTTTTGAAAAGGTAAACCAAATTGCACAAAAACTACCTAACAAATTGGAAGAAAAATGAGTACCGGTAATTTCCTAATCTGTGTAATCAAGCACCGCAAACCTCAAAATTATAAATTATCATGCACCGGTAACATGATTAAACTCTGGTAAACTTTGATATGCTATTAAACTCGATAGTAAATAAGATATGAAAGAAAAGTATTTTAAATAAAACTATCTACCATAGTATGATAGAATGATAGTTTAAGCATTAATTGTTTCTTTTGGGAAATAAAAAAGATCCTTTAGAAGTTTTCCTTAATCAGCTGATCTTGAATATTTAGGGATGAATTTGAAGACTTATAGATCGTCTTATACGCGAAATATATGGTATGCATTTCTGATAATTTGCAATTTTTTTCAGCCCTCTCTTTCATCTTTCTATAATAAACAAATATAAATCTGGTAAACCAGGTTACCTTTGCCTACCAGTGCTTAATATCCTTTCACATTTTTTGCAGCTTCACAAGTCGCTTCACACTTCTTTATCTTATGAGAGTAGCTCATGCTTTAGTGCTTCTGAGTACTTTGATGCTGCCGATGCATTTAGTGATGCAGGGGGTACAGACACCAGCTCTGAAGCTTCATCAGATAATAGTTCCTTTACAAGTGAAGCTAGTGAGGCTGGAACAGATGCTCACCCAAGTGGTAAGTAGTGCGTCAATGTCTGTTTTGTCACCAGAAAAAAAAAGAAAAAAAAATACTAACAATATTGGTGATTTCATGTTTTCCATACCCCAAAATTTACCTGTTGTATAGTTTGTGCATGCTGCATCCTTGTCCAGTAGTATTTTGTTATATACAGTACAGTATTGAATAAGTAGTGTGTACCCTTGATCTCATGGAAAATGCATTCTGAGATGTAGAAAATTATTTGAATATTGGTAGTACAATGTATGTATATTCTATCATTGGGATTTCTTCTCTTTTTGACATAGTTGCGGACAGTGAGGATGTTAGTAAGTGTTCAGAAAATACTATTGATATTTTGTTCAAGATGCACTGTTAAATTTTACTAAGTGGTACTTGGGTTTTTTAAGGCTTATTAACAACAGTAGTTCATTTGTATTTAGAAATGACATTATTTCTCTGAACCTCCCCCTGATGTTCACATCGCTCTTGTCCCCGGAAGCTTGGTATGTTGTTGTTACCCGTTGAAAAAAAAATCCATTTCCTTTCCTTTTAATACACCAGTGACTCTAGTAAAGTAATAAGATCCCCAACTAGTGATTATCGACAATAACATGCTGCGCATGTTGTATCGCCTTCTTCAGTCAAGGTGTGTGCTTCAGATTCTCAGGGGTTTTCTTAAATTTTTTATGGTTTTTTATTGGCTTAGATATCTTTTCCTGGATTTGTTAGCAATAGTGTAATGTGCAAGGGAATTGTTTTCAGTGATCATGATCTCCCTTCTCATCTTGTTGCAAGGAAAATTTTGTGATTTAAAGAATTGTTTGAGAAGTTCAAAGGTCTCACAATTTCTTTTTGGAAAAATATATTTTATAGTGGCCGCCGGGGCATAAAAACAATTAGAATAGCGCCAACGTTATCCCTGCGTGTCGTAAGAGGCGACTAAAAGGGACGGGACGAGGGGGCTGGGAACCCCCTCTCCTGTATATAATCCTGCGAGACGTCAACAAAGAGATGGAGCTGGGGGGAGAGTGACTGCTCCCCGCACTCTAGTTTTGGGGTGTTTGAATGTGCGTGGATGTAGTACGATAGAGAGTAAAAGATGTGAGATTGGAAGTATGTTTAGGAAGAGAAGGATGGATGCATTGGCCTTGTGTGAGACAAAGATGAAAGGAAAGGGTGAAGTGATGTTTGGTGAAATGTCTGGTAGAGTGTCTGGGATTGAAAGGGGAAGAGCGTGAGAGGGTGTGGCTTTATTGCTGAGTGAATGGATGACAGGTAAAGTAGTGGAATGGAAGGAAATATCATCTAGGTTAATGTGGGTAAGGGTTAGGTTGGGTAGGGAATGTTGGGCGTTTGTCAGTGCGTATGGGCCAGGTAGTGAGAAAAGTGAAGAAGAGCGGAATGAGTTCTGGAATGAATTAACTAGGTGTGTAGAAACTGGGTAGAAGGAATTATGTAGTTGTCATGGGTGACTTAAATGCTAGAGTGGGTGCTGGAGAGGTAGAAGGTGTCATTGGGAAGTATGGCGTACCAGGTGAAAATGAGAGTGGTGAGAGACTGCTAGATATGTGTGTTGAACAAGAGATGGTAATAAGTGCTAGCTTTTTCAAAAAGAAAGATAAAAACAAGTATACATGGGTAAGAGTGGCAAATGGAAGAGTAGTAGAAAGGGCATTAATGGATTATGCGTTGATAACTAAAAGAATGTTTGGAAGATTGAAAGACGTGCACGTGTTTAGGGGTATGGCTAACGGTATGTCTGATCATATTTTGGTGGAAGGAAAATTAGTTGTAGCAAAAGAGTAGGGGAATAGAGTAGGTGGATGTAAAAGGGAGCTAGTGAGGGTTGAAGAGCTAATAAAACCGGGGGTAAAAAGTAAATATCAGGAAAGGTTGAAAATGGCATATGACGAAGTGAGGGTAAGAGAAACTGGTAATTTGGAGGAGGAGTGGAAGTTAGTAAAAGAAAATTTTGTTGGGATTGCAAGTGATGTGTGTGGCAAGAAGGTTGTTGGAGGCAGCATGAGGAAGGGCAGTGAATGGTGAATGAAGGAGTGAAGGTAAAAGTGGAAGAGAAAAAGAGGGCTTTTGAAGAATGGCTGCAGAGTAATAGTATAGAGAAGTATGAAAAATATAGAGAGAAAAATGTGGAAGTAAAGCGCAAGGTACGTGAGGCAAAGAGGGCAGCTGACCTGAGGTTGGGTCAGTCATATGAAGAGAATAAGAAGAAGTTTTGGAAGGAAGTGAAGAGAGTAAGGAAGGCTGGCTCAAGAATTGAAGAGACAGTGAAAAATGGAAATGGAAGGTTGTTAAAAGGAGAGGAGGCAAGGAAAAGGTGGGCGGAATATTTTGAAAGTTTACTGAATGTTGAGGATAATAGGGAGGCAGATATAATTGCTGTTGCAGGTGTTGAGGTGCCGGTGATGGGAGATGAGAATGAGAGAGAGATTACCATAGAGGAAGTAAAGAGAGCACTTGATGAAACGAGAGTAGGAAAAGCATCTGGTATGGATGGTGTGAGAGCTGAGATGTTGAAGGAAGGGGGTGTGACTGTACTTGAATGGTTGGTGAGATTGTTTAATATGTGTTTTGTGTTGTCAGTGGTACCAGTAGATTGGGTTTGTGCATGTATTGTACCACTATATAAGGGTAAAGGAGATGTGCATGAGTGTTGTAATTCAAGAGGTATTAGTTTTTTGAGTGTAGTTGGAAAAGTGTATGGTAGAGTACTGATTAATAGGATTAAGGATAAAACAGAGAATGCAATCTTGGAAGTACAGGGTGGTTTTAGAAGAGGTAGGGGTTGTATGAATCAGATTTTTACAGTTAGGCAGATATGCGAGAAATATTTAGCAAAAGGTAAGGAGGTGTATGTTGCGTTTATGGATCTGGAGAAAGCGTATGATAGAGTTGATAGGGAAGCAATGTGGAATGTGATGAGGTTATATGGAGTTGGTGGAAGGTTGTTGCAAGCAGTGAAAAGTTTCTACAAAGGTAGTAAAGCATGTGTTAGAATAGGAAATGAAGTGAGTGATTGGTTTCCGGTGAGAGTGGGGCTGAGACAGGGATGTGTGATGTCGCCGTGGTTGTTTAACTTGTATGTTGATGGAGTGGTGAGAGAGGTGAAAGCTCGAGTGCTTGGACGAGGATTAAAACTGGTCAGACGAGAATGACCATGAATGGGAGGTAAATCAGTTGTTGTTTGCAGACACAGAAGAGAAGCTTGACCGACTAGTGACAGAATTTGGAAGGGTGTGTGAGAGAAGGAAGTTGAGAGTTAATGTGAGTAAGAGTAAGGTTATGAGATGTACGAGAAGGGAAAGTGGTGCAAGGTTAAATGTCATGTTGAATGGAGAGTTACTTGAGGAGGTGGATCAGTTTAAGTACTTGGGGTCTGTTGTTGCAGCAAATGGTGGAGTGGAAGCAGATGTACGTCAGAGAGTGAATGAAGGTTGCAAAGTGTTGGGGGCAGTTAAGAGAGTAGTAAAAAATAGAGGGTTGGGCATGAATGTAAAGAGAGTTCTATATGAGAAAGTGATTGTACCAACTGTGATGTATGGATCGGAGTTGTGGGGAATGAAAGTGACAGAGAGACAGAAATTGAATGTGTTTGAGATGAAGTGTCTAAGGAGTATGGCTGGTGTATCTCGAGTAGATAGGGTTAGGAACGAAGTGGTGAGGGTGAGAACGGGTGTAAGAAATTAGTTAGCAGCTAGAGTGGATATGAACGTGTTGAGGTGGTTTGGCCATGTTGAGAGAATGGAAAATGGCTGTCTGCTACAGAAGGTGATAAATACAAGAGTTGATGGGAGAAGTACAAGAGGAAGGCCAAGGTTTGGGTGGATGGATGGAGTGAAGAAAGCTCTGGGTGATAGGAGGATAGATGTGAGAGAGGCAAGAGAGCGTGTTAGAAATAGGAATGAATGGCGAGCGATTGTGACGCAGTACTGGTAGGCCCTGCTGCTTCCTCCGGTGCCTTAGATGACCGCGGAGGTAGCAGCAGTAGGGGATTCAGCATTATGAAGCTTCATCTGTGGTGGATAACGGGGGAGGGTGGGCTGTGGCACCCTAGCAGTACCAGCTGAACTCGGTTGAGTCCTTTGTCAGGCTGGGAGGAACGTAGAGAATAGAGGTCCCCCTTTTTTTTTTTTTTTTTATTTGTTGATGTCGGCTACCCCCTAAAATTGGGAGAAGTGCCTTGGTATATGTATGTATGTATGTAGATCAGATTAAATGTTAGAAAGTTCAAAATATAGATAAAAGCTCACTTTTAGTTCAGGAAGAAGTCCAGAGAAGACTAGGCTTGTTGGCTATAGAGGGGATGATGATGAAGATAATGATACTCCAGCCTCTCACTCTACTACAGTCCTAATGAGTCTAGTTTTAACAATCATGAGCTTGAAAAGATTTCAACGTCTTTACCTCATATTGTGGAATTTCAGAAGGCGAGTAAGTCTTTGATAAGGGTAATATTTTAGGGCTAATCTACCCTGTTTCAAACCCTACCCTTAGTCCTCCAGTGGTTTTAGTGCGGCATTCAGTAATGGTTCTAATGGTAGACAGCTATTCCACTTACAAAATAGTCTCGTAGAGCCTCAAATTTTTTATTTATTTTAGGGTCTTCTGAGCCAAAAAGCCCGTATTCCAGCAATTTTAGTTGCTCATTGAATCGGCTGGATTGTGAGACAAGCCCGAGATGATGGCCTGAATCCTAATATCTCTTTTCTTGTTTAAGTAAGCACCTCTAAACAACCTCTCATTCCTTATGTGCTGAGATGGTAGTTTGGATCGTAATACTGTATCACTTTTAATGAAGTTTGTGCCCCTAAACACCTCTTATTATTTATGTGGATGTCATGGCTAATCCTATGATTCTCGTATGTGAATTTTTTTTTTTTTCAAAGTAATCTATTAAAGTTTTCTCTAAAACAATTGAGCTGTGCCATGTTTCAAATGGTCATATGCATCGTTTGGTTACAAGCTGGGCCACTAGCTTAAAACAGGTTTTGCCTTATGTGGTAAATGTATTGACTAGTACCTTAATTGCTGAAATGACTCCCTTTAAATAAGTGTGTACAGCTGTTTTGTAATATCTTGGAAAATCCTTCAGATAGATGATGATGATGAAGATATAGAGGAAGAACCAAAATCAGTTGAGGTCTCGTTTTAGTCTTCAGGACATCCTCTTTTAGAAATGTATCCAAATAAGTTACATAAGCTAAGCTATGATTATTGTTATTCCGAATCATCAGGAATGCCTGCTTCCTAGACAGTTTATACATATCAATTTTCATAGATTATTTTGGATAAGATCAATAAAATTTTCATCTATTGTTTTGGTCAAGATCAATAATTTGTAATCTCAACTATAAAGACATTCTGGTAATTTAAGTTCTCATTTAATTTTAAAGCCTTCTACCCCATAAACACGGATCAATTGCCCAATCTAGTCCTTGCTTGCAATCTGATCTCTGCCCATAAGCCCATCAACAAGGAAATTACAAATTATAAGCTGTAATGAATTTACGTCAGTAGCTTGTTTTAATGAATTCTTGTTAGTTTTTCTATGAAAAGATCTATGATTAGATTGAATGTTTTCTGCTATTCAATTAATTATTGATCTTTTTATTGGTTTGCAATAATGTTACCTAAATTAAGTTAGGTCCAGATGATTAGTTTCGGGTTGATTATTATCCCCTTATGAAATGAAAATCTTTTTATTGGTTTGCATTAGTGTTAACAGATAGAATGAAAATATGGAATTGGTAATTCTGGTTGGTATATGAAGTGCATTATAAACTCACTGCATGGTTTGTGGTACAGTACATCTAATGGGGTCTGATATTGTTTACTGACAAATGAAGGGTGGAATAAATGTTTATTCAGAACTAACAAATACCCAGAATATTAATGCAGTTTCAATTTTTTTTTTTAAATCATTGAAGTGCAGGCAATGTTAGGACTAAGAGCACAATAAAAACATGGCAGTT
Source organism: Palaemon carinicauda (assembly GCF_036898095.1). NCBI lineage: Eukaryota > Metazoa > Arthropoda > Malacostraca > Decapoda > Palaemonidae > Palaemon > Palaemon carinicauda. The sequence goes on from NC_090725.1 coordinate 86,797,367, forward strand.
TCCTTTTGGCAAGAGACCAGAATGCACTCAAAGATTAAAGTGAAAGGGTTCCTTATTGAGATTCAGTCATGTATAAATTGAATCAAAGGAAAGTTTTTCATTTTTATCAGGTAGGAATGCCATGAGAGGCTTTGTTCCAATCCATGGGTGCTGGCCCTTATCTAGAAAATGCAACACGGGCACAAATTTTTGAAACTAGAGGTTGTGAAATTTTTTGGTAAAAGATGTGATAGAAGAAGTCTGAAAACTTTCTTCAAATTTTTACAACAGGCTATTTCTTGTCCCTAGAGCATCAGGGGTTTGGAGACCAGGTCTGGATGTCTTAAATTTCAAAAGCTTACAATTCTCACAAAGTTTTCCATGAAAACTTTCTCAACAGTTCAGGAGTGATAAAAAATCAGAATTTTAATAAAAAAATTCATTTGTTCCGTAACTGACATACAAACCACGGTATTTAATAGGGGTATTACTTTCTGCGTAGCTGAAATGACGAGCCATTAAAATTTAACGAAGGTTTACTACCCACTCCGCTAGTTAGCGGGGTTAGGGGAGTGTAGCTTGCTAACCCCCCCCCCCTCCTCACACACACCTGTGCTTGAGCCCACTTTGCTCTCGGCTCGGATGGTAGACGGACGTGTCCTCTCTCATCCTCGCCTCTCTCTTGGCAGCCATTAATGCTTTTTTGCTTTTTCTTTGACAGGTTTGTGTGTGAAGTTGGCCTCTGCGATTATGCGTACCTGTCCTGGATTACCCGACTGCCCCTGCGGAACATTCATGTCGGCGGTCGAGACAGACCCTCACACCCTTTTCCCTTACTGTAGAGGCCAACGGTGTGATAGTAATGATAAGTGTGGTGAGTGTAGGGAGCGGTCTACCTCCCAGTGGGAGAGGTTTTCTCGGCGACGTAAGAAGAAGTCCAGGCAGGATATTTCTCGTTTGAAGGTTTCTTTGAAAAGAGAAAAACCCAAGGACTCTTCTTCCGTTGCCCGACCCTCCTCCAAAGCTCCCACTCGATCGGTCTCTTTCGAGAGACATTCGAGTGGTAGCGTAGACCGTGGTTCTGTTTTCCAAACTCGGGGTTCGAGAGATGGCGTTGCCTCCCCTAGCGAGGCAGCTCCACCTCTCCCACCAGGGGAGGATGTGACATTAACCGATTTATTTCAGCTTTAGTCTTCCTTGGGGCTTGAGGGTTCACCCTCCAAGGAAGCTCTCCTTGACATCATCCAATTGGGTGACGCTGTCAAGCAATCGCCGACTTTGACAGAGGTTGATCCTCTGTCAACGTTGTGGTGTCAGAGGTATCCAATGCGGTATCTCCTAATACCTCTGCCTCTTCACATCCCACAGTAGCTGAAGGCTTTGTTTCTCCCATTCCTGCTCAACCAACGAGGGAGAAACTAAATCCAACAGAGTCTCCTGCCGGTGTTTCTGCCCCTTGGGGGAGTTCACTTACAGAGACTCCTCTTTGGAGGACTGCAGAAGGTCAGCTTGCAGATCCAACGGCCCCCAGAGGGCGCATCCGTTGCAAGGCTCGCCTTCCCCTTCGCCAGAGAGGCCTTCCTTCACCTTTTAAAGCGGTGAGCAGGCGCCTCTTTGGTTCATCGTCACTGTTGCAGTCCGCCACAGAGGAGCCTCGTCAATGTTCACCGACTGTTCCTGCTATGGTCCTGGACCTCTCAGCGGATCGTTCGCGATCCCCTTCGGTGGAAGGTCGTCCTTTCAAAGGACACGTCGACCTTCCTCCCGACAGACTTGCTGACCTGCCGTCGCCGTTCCTGAGAGCTGTTTCAGGGCAAGGGCGTAAGCGCCATCGTGCGCATACTTCCCCTACGTGCCAGTGCTCACCTGCGCGCCACTGCGCGCCATCAACCTCCTGCGCGCCAACAACCTCCTGCGCACCAGCACTCTCCCTTCCACCAGCGCTCGCCAATGCGCCAGCGCTCTCATGGGCGTCAGCGCCCTCCCGCGCGCCAACGCCCTCGCACAGTTGTCTCTCCTACGCGCCCACCTTCTTCGGATCTGGGCGAGGATACGCGGGCGCGCCCACACACACAGGCTTCAACTGCGCGCCCGTGCGACAGGGGCATCTCTCCTGCGCGCGCGCGCGCCCTACGACATCTTCTGGGGCATGCGAACTCTCGCCCGCACGCCCGCGTGTCCAACGACCTGATCCTGTGAGCCAACGCGCGCGCGAACATTCACCCGCTCGCGCGCAGAATCAGTCTCCTGCGCAAGCTCCTGTGAGCCCGTAGTCTCCCGCACGCTCTCCTACGCGCCATCACTCCTGCGCGCACGCGCATCAGCAGTCTCCCGCACGCGACCCCGGGTATTCTCCATCGCGCGAGCGTCAATACCCTCCCGCACGCGAGGCTGCTGGACAGCGCATGGCATGGTCGCCATCGCTGCATTTCCCTCCCCGCAAGCGCTGAACAGCGCGCCATGCGGCGGAAGGGAAGCATCCAGAAAGGTCCAGGAACCCTGTTTCTTCTTTTCAGGCGAACCCCCCTATGGAAACTCCTCCCAGGGATCCGTCGATCCCTGTCCCTCCAGAGGGAGTGTCGGACAGCGCAGCTATCAGTCAACAGCCATGGTTTGGTGCGCTAATCAGAGCAGTTACACAGGTTGTCAAGCCTCTGTCTCTACCCCTCTGAAGAAAAAAAGAGGAGTTTCAGACGCAGTGACTTCTCCAAGAGCTAAGTTGTCTCCTCGTAAGCTTTCGAGGCGAGCTCCTTCACCCCCCAGACTTTTTCTCCTTCCCTGTCGGACGAGGATTTCCCGTCCTCAGGGGAGTCACGTGACGTGGGACATTCCCCCATCGCACCAATGAGGGAAACCCCACCTCGTGTTAAGTCTTCCCAGGTAGGGGCGGAGAAGAACTTGCCTCCGTCCATGTTAGAGTCCTACATCCTTCCCAGGAAGGAGTTAAAGGACTCAAAGACAGTGCCAAAATCCTTATCAAGGCTTAGAACGGAGCCAGCTAGTCTCTCGGAGAACGTCCGCGAATCTCCCCAAGAAGAGCCTTTGGGGATAGGAGACCGCTGCAAGTCCGACATCCGGAGGAGAACTACAAGAGTCAGAGCATGCATTTTGGCAGGTCCTGACTCTTATGAGGGCTCTCAATGGGTTTGCTGACCCAGAGATGCCCCCTCGAGAGGGCAAAGACACGGTCTTGGACTGCGTATTTGGCACTCAAAATCTTCTAAGGCCAGTGCTTCTCTGCCCTGGTCTCAAGGGGTTAAGAGTACCAGGGACAACATTGCTGTCCAGCTCTCTGAGTTGGCCTCCTCCAACCGTTCCAGTGCCGGCAACAAGCTTCTCCCACCTCCTCGCGTACAGCAGAGGAGATACTTCGAGATCTTGGAGGAGCCTTGTTTAGCTCTTCCTCTCCACCATTCTTTGGAAGAGCTTACCAGGGGAGTCCCTCTTGAGAGACTCTCCAACCGGCAGGTCTCGTTCTCGGCAACAGAGATCCTTAACCAGGAGAAGGTTGCGAAGTGTGCTATGCAAGCCACGTGGATATCTGGTTAGGGACCTTAGGTATCCTGATACGCTCTGAGGACTTCTCAAAAGAACGTACCAGGAAAGCTATGGAGACGTTCCTCCTCTCAGGCACTCGCACCATCAAGTTTCTGGCCCACCAAGTCTCGAACTTGTGGACGAATACCATCCTGAAACGTCGGGATGCGGTGGCTGAGAGGTTCCATCAGAAGGTCCCTAGCACCGAGATAAATAGGCTCAGGCATTCTTCCTTAGAAGGAATGAACTTGTTTGAGCCTAAGGATGTGGAACAGGCTGCTGAGAGGTGGAGGATGTCCCACCAAGACTTCCTCCTGCATAGGGCTTTGACATCCAAGCCCTATAAACCTCCAGCACCCCAGCAGTCCCGTCCTACCAAGACCATGAAACAGACAATAGCAGCGAAGATATTGATGTCTCAGCCCTTTCCTGTCAAGGACAGGAAAGGCAAAAAGTCCTCCAGTGAGGTAAAAATCCTAGAGGGAGCAGCCGAGGCCGCAAACGCTAGAATTGGCAGTCCCCCTGCAAGTCCACCAGTGGGGGGATACCTACAGAATTGCGAAGACAGGTGGCAGCAACTTGGTGCCGATTCCTGGACGATTTCCGTAATCAGTCAGGGATATCGCGTCCCATTCACAACATCTCTACCTCCCCTGACAACGAATCCAGTGTCATTGAGCTCCCTTGCCATGGGATCAGCAAGGGGGCAAGCCCTTCGGGCAAAAGTCCAGACCCTGTTGAAGAAGGGCGCTTTCCAAGAGGTCCTCGACGGGTCCCCAGGCTTCTCCAGTCGACACTTTCTTGTAAAGAAGGCGTCTGGATGCTGGAGACCAGTCATCGACCTCTCGGCTCTGAAGAAGTTTGTCAAACAAACTCTGTTCAGCATGGAGACCGCAGACACTGTCAAACTAGCAGTGAGACCTCAAGACTTCATGTGTACACTGGATCTGAAGGACACATACTTCCAGATCCCAGTCCATCCGTCTTCAAGGAAGTACTTAAGATTCAGCCTAGACAACAAGGAATACCAGTTCAAAGTGCTGTGTTTTGGTCTCCACAGCACCGCAGGTTTTCACCAGAGTGTTCACCCTAATATCTTCGTGGGCACACAGGATCGGCATCCGTCTCCTCCGTTATCTGGACGACTGGCTGATCCTAGCAGACTCCGTGTCATCCCCTCTTCAACACCGGGACAAACTTCTGGGACTTTGCCAGGATCTGGGGATCATGGTAAATCTCGAGAAGTCCTCTTTGCTTCCTACCCAAAGACTGGTATACCTAGGCATGATCATAGACACCAATCTCTACAAAGCCTTCCCATCAGACGACAGGATAGCAAGGCTGAGGAAGGTCGCAAGCCCTTTTCTCAGACGAGAAGAACTTCCAGCCCAATCGTGGTTACGTTTCCTCGATCACCTTTCATCTTTGGCTCGTCTAGTTCCCAACGGTCGCCTCAGGATGAGATCCTTCCAGTGGCGGCTCAAGTTCCGGTGGAATCAAGGTTACGATTCCCCGGACGTCATGATCCCTATGGGACCTGCGGAACGGATGGACCTCCGGTGGTGGGTGACAGACGAGAATCTACGAAAAGGAGTGGATCTTCTCGTCCTACCCCCGGATTTGATGCTGTTTTTGGACGCCTCAAAGAAAGGGGGGGCCCCCATGTACTGCACCACACAACCTCAGGCCTGTGGTCAGAATCAGAAAAGTGCCTCCATATAAATCTTCTTGAGATGAAGGCCGTCTTTTTGGCCCTTCAACAGTTCCAACAATACCTGGCGGTTCACTCTGTGGTGGTGATGAGTGACAACACCATAGTAGTGGCTTACATCAACAAACAAGGAGGTACCTTTTCAAAGCAGCTATCCCATCTTGCAGTAGAGATACTGAGATGGATCTAAGTCCACTCGATTCCGCTATTGGCACATTTCATTCCAGGCAATAGGAATGTGCTCACCGACAATCTGAGCAGATCGTCACAGAAAGTGAGTACCGAGTGGTCTTTGGATCATTTAGTAGCCAACAAAGTCCTGACTTTGTGGGGTTCTCCGACTGTGGATCTGTTCGCAACAGCTCTGAACTTCAAGCTTCCGCTGTACTGCTCCCCAGTCCCGGATCCCAAGGCTCTCTGGCAAGATGCCTTCCAACAACAGTGGGACAACATCGTCGTTTACGCCTTTTCCCAGTTCTGTCTAAGGAGGAGGGTGCTCAACAAGACCAGAACATCAGTCAATCTTTTGATGACCCTTATAGCTCCGCTATGGCATCACACGGAATGGTTTCCGGACCTTCTGCAACTCCTAACAGAGTTACCGAGAGAGCTCCCTCCACGACACAATCTACTCAGACAACCACATGCCAACATCTTCCACATAGCCGTAGCTTCGCTACGACTTCGCCTGGAGACTATCCAGCATCTCCTCGCTGAGAGAGGATTTTCGCAGCAAGTTGCAGTCAGGATGTATGGACATCTGCGAAAGTCATCCGCAGCTGTCTACCAGGGAAAGTGGAAAGTCTTCTGTGGTTGGTGTCATGGAAGGGGTATCTCTCCACTCGATGCCACTATTCCAACAATAGCGGAGTTCCTTGTGTATTTGGGGTAAGAAATGCACCTTTCAGTCTCGGCAGTGAAAGGCTATCGCTCAGCCTTAAGTCTAGCCTTTAGGCTAAAAGGAATGGACATTTCTTCTTCGCTGGAACTTTTCCTACTCATACGAAGTTATGAACTTACCTGCCCTCAGTCGGAAGTGAGACCACCTCCATGGAACGTGGTTCGAGTTCTCTGAACCATTACGCCAGGCTTCAGATCGCCACCTAACTTGGAAGACGGTGTTCCTACTAGCTTTGGCTTCGGCCAAGCGTGTTAGCGAACTTCATGGTTTCTCGTATGACATCGCCCATTCAAGGGGATGGGGAAGGTAACGTTCAGATTTTTCCCTGAGTTTATTGCTAAGACTCAGAATCCGGGAGTATCAGACCCTCGGTTCGACTCCTTCCGGGTTTCTAGTCTCCGTTCTGTTACAAATGACCCAGACCATCTCCTACTATGCCCAGTAAGGAGCTTGAAGCTATATCTTAAAAGAACGGCTGCAGCCCGTCCTCATGTGCCAGCTTTATTCGTTAACACAGGGAGGAATAAGAGGGGGGTCACTAAGAACACCATCTCAGCATGGATTCGTAGGGTGATTCATCTGTCCCTGAATCCAGACCCTCCTCCGTCACGTCGCCCCAGAGCACATGATGTCAGGGGCATAGCTACGTCCCTGGCCTTCAAAAAGAATTTTTCAGTGACGCAGGTACTTACAGCTGGGGTGTGGAAGCGGCAGACAACCTTCACAGCCCACTACTTGCAAGACGTGACCCACAAGAGCCTTGATACGTTCTCTATCGGCCCTGTGGTGGCTGCACAACAGCTGGTTTAAAACCTCAGGCTCCTTATTGGACAAGTAGCAGAAGGTGGAGGGAATTGTTTCCCGGTTTTAGTCTGCATGAATGAAAAGGTTTGACTGGCCATTATTCTTTTCTTCATCATCCCCTCTCTTTGGGAATGCAGCATTTTGGGTTCTCTGCATAGCTGACCTCAAACCACTGCAGGTAAACCATGTTCTCTTGTGTTCCTATTATCAAGTTAATACTGTCACGTCCCCATACCCTGACGAGGTGGTATTGGGAGAGTCCTAGTCTAAGTTTCCATCTAAGGAACTTCAGGTCAACTTCCTAGGACGAGTCACACTTCATTATACCTTCACACACAGCTTGCGTAGGCCGCAGTCCTTGCATAGCAAGGTTCTAGCGAGGTGCAGGGACTCCTTATTTCTTTGGTGCTGACACACTCAAATAACGAGCCCCCTGGCAAAGCCAAAAAGCCAGTACTGGCTGGGACGTCCACCCTTCCTAATGGGTGAGTCACCCCTATTATATATCGTGGTTTGTATGTCAGTTACGGAACAAATGACATTCGTAGATAATTTGTAATTTTCCTAACTATACAAACCTTAGCTATTTAATCAAACTTGCCCGCCAGCCCTATCCTCCTTGAAGTCCTACCTCCAAGCAAAGTGAGCTCAAGCACAGGTGTGTGTGAGGGGGGGGTAGCAAGCTACCCTCCCCTACCCCCGCTAACTAGTGGTGTGGGTAGTAAACCCTCGTTAAATTTCAATGGCTCGTCATTTCAGCTACGCCGAAAGTAATACCCCTATTAAATAGCTAAGGTTTGTATAGTTAGGAAAAATACAAATTATCTACGAATTTTTCATTTCTATTCACCTGATGTTCATATTGCCTCTTCTCTAGAAGCTCATTTAAATTGACACTTGCATGAATATTATTCTTAAAATTTTTCATTTTCTTTCCTTTCAACAAAGGAATGGAACCTAGTGGTAAGAAGCCCAAAATTTCTGTGCCAGATGCACTTTGTTACTCAGTTGTATCGGTTTTGATCAGATGTTTTCAATATTAAACTTACCCGATAATCATGTAGCTGTCAACTCCGTTGCCCGACAGAATTCTATGGAGGGATACGCCAGCTATCACAATACTAGAAGGGGGTGTATTTACCAGCGCCACCTGTGGCCAGGTACTCAAGTACTTCTTGTTGACACCTCCTCAATTATTCCTCTGTCGTGCTTCCGGCAAGACGTTCTGGGATACGCTTATGTTCTTGGAGTATTTTCACGACTTTGGTGAAGTATTTCTCTTTGATTTCGGCTGTCGCTTTACTGGAAACTTCTATATTAGCTTAGTTAGCTTTTGGAATTAATTTGATTAATTATGGTGACGAGAGAGTATGAACTCTCGTTCACCTTTCAATGGCCGACCCTTCCCTTAGACGGAAGTGTTGGTGTCTAAGAGAGTATAGACTCTCTTTCTTAATTTTGCTTAACAAAAGTTATAGATTTATTTTATTTCTCTCCGCCTCTTATAGGCCTCTTCGATTAACTTCCTTTTATATAAACTCATTAAAATTAATTTTTATATTTGTTTATATTCGACCTTCCTAATAGTAGGCGGTCTTTTACCGAAGTTAATAAACTTTGAGCCCGTCATTTCGGTTTTACCTGTTAACATATTATGCTATTTCCGCCACAGAGTTTGAAAGAATTTCTTTGATAGTCTCGTACTATTTTCAAAGTTGAACTAACGTTTTGTTTTGTCTCTGCAGTTGTTGACGTTCAGAACGTTCAACTTGCACTCTATCGTTACGATAGAGAAAGAATGTTCACGGTTTCACGTTGCAGTAAGAGTAACCGTGTCTAGCGTTTTGTTCATTCTTTCTTAACTTAATGGTTTTGATCCTAATAAAGGAACTTTTCAGTTTTTTCCTTTAACAATAATATGTTTTAACGATATATATGATTGGGCTCTTCTCTCAGGTTCTAAGTCAAGAGAGAGAGAGAGAGAGAGAGATAGAGACGGAGGGAGAAAGAGGATAAACGTTTCATTCAAGCCTGCCAGGCGTACGAGTAACGTCGTTATCGTTTTTGCTCTTCTCCCTAGTCTCTTTAGGGGAAGAAACTAAACGTTTCTAGAGTGATCTAGTGTTTAGTCTCTTTCCAGCCACTGAATTATCTTTCATTAGATTTTTCTGTTACATTGTAATTCTGTTTTCGCAATTACTAACTTTGAGAAAGGATAGAATTGCGTATTTCAGGTACAAACCACTTAAAGTTTCGAGTTCAGTGAAATAAGTGCAAACAGAAATCAAAGTGATAAGTGATTAGTGCGTGAGGGTACTTTTGTGCGCGCCAGTCGTCCTCCCAGTCCGGGACCTCTTGCAAGCTCCCAAGCCCAGGGGAGAAGCAATGTCGAAGGGCATAAGGGTTCAGCAGGCCTTGATCGGCGCACAGAAGTATCCTCGGTGGTTGTGGGCGTGTCTTACCGAGACCGTCACTCCCACCCGCAGACGATTGAGCCCTTATTTTGCTCGTCTGCAGAAAAGATTAGGGGAGAAAATAAAGGCAGAGTAACGCTGGTCTCAGGTCTCAAGACCTCTTAAACGATAAGTCCAGACCTATGCCAGACGTACGAAGTTAAAGTTCACAACCCGAATGCAGTCATTGGGTTAGCTCTGACTCTCCTCAGTCATCAGTTGATTACACTCCGCCTAAGAGGAGTAAGGTTCTGCCGCAACAGATCTCTGCTGTTAAGGCTTTACCTCAGCAGACCTTAGTGTCTGCCGACCCCAAGTTGACTCTACTGCAGTCCATACAGTCACAACTTTCGGTCTTGATGCGTGAGTGTCGGGCTGAGAGTGTTGCGCCTCCGCCTCCGCCTACACTCCCCCCCGCCTATGATCGCTCCGCCTGATCGCAGTACCACCTGCCAGGCGTACGATGTTGTGAACTCTACTACAGTCCATGCAAGCACAGCTTTCGGACTTGATGCGTGAGTGTCGGGCTGAGAGTGTTGCTCCTCCGCCTCCGCCTACACTCCCTCCACCTACACTCGCTCCGCCTGATCGCAGTACCATCTGCCAGGCGTACGATGTTGTGGACTCTACTACAGTCCATGCAAGCACAGCTTTCGGACTTGATGCGTGAGTGTCGGGCTGAGAGTGTTGCTCCTCCGCCTCCGCCTACACTCCCTCCACCTACACTCGCTCCGCCTGATCGCAGTACCACCTGCCAGGCGTACGATGTTGTGGACTCTACTACAGTCCATGCAAGCACAGCTTTCGGACTTTATGCGTGAGTGTCGGGCTGAGAGTGTTACTCCTCCGCCTCCGCCTACACTCCCTCCGCCTACGCTCGCTCCGCCTGATCGCAGTACCACCTGCCAGGCGTACGATGTTGAGCCACGTGCTGAGTTTGCTGTTCCCTGTGGTGTTCAGCCTCCGCCTTCCTTAAGGCAACCTTTACAATGGGATCAGGAGGATTATACCTCTCTTCCTCCGCCTCCACTTGCTGCTCCACCAGTGATGCAACACTCGGTTGAGGTACAACAACCTCTCCCGTCCATGAGTCAGTCTCCTCAGCTCTCGCTGCAGCGAGCTCAACCCTCCACAAGGCAAGCACCACAACACCTTAGCCTTGCGCCTCAGGAGCCTCAGCTTGCGAGACATTTACCTTGTTCTGCGCAGCCTCTTCCTCATCGCGCTCCGCTCACACCACAGGAACTGGAACTTGCTACTCCGCTTCCGTCAACCGCTCAGCAAGCGCAACCCTTGGGTTCAACCACTCATGCTAGGAGTCAGCCTCCTCCACCCATGCGCCTTCCTTCTGCTTGTCTTTTATTCAGCCTTTGCAGACTGAGCCTCAGGTGTTCCCTCAACGGAGTCTTGAAGAGGAAACCACAACTATTGTTGTTCCAGCTCGTTCTGACTCTGCTGTTCAGCATACCTTACCTCCATTTTCATACCATGGTTTAAACCCCATGCATGCATGCATAAAGCACTCTAGCACTGGTCATGGAATTTCTGAGAAATGTTAAACGCCATGCACACGCTCTGCTTTCCTTACAGCAGGCTCTGCTTACAGCAGGCTCTGCTTACTACATGCTCAGCATACAGCATGCTCTGCATTCAGCATGCTCTGCATACAACATGCTCTGCATACAGCATGCTCTGCATTCAGCATGCTCTGCATTCAGCATGCTCTGCATACAACATGCTCTGCATACAGCATACTCTGCATACATCATGCTCTGCATACCTTACCGCATGCTTCTCACACATCTTGGGTTGTTGCCAACTCACTAGACTGTCAAGCAGTTTCATAACGTTGCCTTCTAGTCTGCTGCTTTTGCACCAGTGAACCCTCACTCAGAGAACTTAGCTTTTCTAGGATAAGGTCCCTGTAGATGAGAAAGTTCTTTTCTCCCTCCTTCTGATATTCCCTTGAGGACTCTGTCTTTTGGAGGGAGCCTTTAGCTGCATAACCTCTTATGGACTTTTATTTAAGCATAACATGCTTACAGGGAAGGTAATGGTTCCTCTTCAGTCGCTAATCCCGTCTGTTACCACACCTGCTCCCATAGACCTTGAGCTGTGTTGCATGACATGCAGTCCAAGCTTAGTCCTTGTTAGAGGATTTTTTGTTTACGGAGTCAATGTGTCACGGGGAAGACGTTCAACAACCAACAGAAGTGACTTGTTGTGACGCAGTGCGGCAACCTCAGCAACCCGTTAAGGAGTTGTCTGTACGACCCAGACAGTCTAGACAGATTCGGGTTGTCACTGTACTTCCTCGCTTGCCCATGATTGACAGTTTACAGACTGTGCAGCAGTATCATGATCTTGTGTCCGGCTCCGTCAGACGACTGGCTTTTAAGAGCTCCCACAAGTCGTCGCTGTCTGGAGATTTTCAAATGGACTATGGATCTGACCAAGGAACTGGGCCTCCTGGTCAATTTTGAGGAGTCTCAGCTCGTTCCATCCCAGACCATTGTCTCCTTGGGTATGGATCTTCAGAGTCGAGCTTTTCGGACTTGTCCGTCGGCCCCAAGGATCTTCCAAGCCCTAGAATGCATCCAGAGCATGCTGAGAAGGAACCGATGCTTAGTCAGGCAGTGGATGAGTCTAACAGGGACACTTTCATCGCTGGCCCTGTTCATCGAGTTAGGGAGACTCCACCTCCGCCCCCTTCAGTATCATCTAGCTGCTCACTGGATAAAGGACATGACGCTAGAGACGGTCTCAGTTCCTGTTTCCGAAGAGATGAGGTCTACTCTAACGTGGTGGAAGAACAGCATTCTTCTCAAGGAAGGTCTACCATTGGCTGTTCAGACCCCCGACCACCGTCTCTTCTCGGACGCATCGGACACGGGCTGGGGTGCGACACTGGACGGACAGGAATGCTCGGGAACATGGAATCAGGAGCAAAGGACACTTCACATCTATTGCAAGGAGTTGTTGGCAGTTCATCTGGCCTTGATAAACTTCAAGTCCCTCCAGCTAAACAAGGTGGTGGAGGTGAACTCCGACAACACCACAGCCTTGGCTTACATCTCCAAGCAGGGAGGGACTCATTCGAGGAAGTTGTTCGAGATCGCAAGGGACCTCCTCATTTGGTCAAAAGATCGAAAGCTCACGCTGGTAACGAGGCTCATTCAGGGCGATATGAATGTCATGGCAGATCGCCTCAGCCGGAAGGGTCAGGTCTTCCCCACAGAGTGGACCCTTCACAAGAATGTTTGCAGCAGACTTTGGGCCCTGTGGGGTCAGCCAACCATAGATCTATTCGCTACCTCGATGACCAAGAGGCTCCTCTTGTATTGTTCTCCGATTCCAGACCCAGCAGCAGTTCGCGTGGATGCCTTTCTGCTGGATTGGTCCCATCTCGACCTATATGCATTCCCGCCGTTCAAGATTGTCAACAGGGTACTTCAGAAGTTCGCCTCTCACAAAGGGACACGGCTGACGTTGGTTGCTCCCCTCTGGCCCGCGAGAGAATGGTTCACCGAGGTACTGCAATGGCTGGTCGACGTTCCCAGGACTCTTCCTCTAAGAGTGGACCTTCTGCGTCAACCTCACGTAAAGAAGGTACACCCAAACCTCCACGCTCTTCGTCTGACTGCCTTCAGACTATCGAAAGACTCTCAAGAGCTAGAGGCTTTTCGAAGGAGGCAGCCAGAGCGATTGCCAGAGCAAGGACGACATCCACTCTCAGAGTCTATCAGTCTAAATGGGAAGTCTTCCGAAGCTGGTGCAAGGCCAATGCAGTTTCCTCAACCAGTACCACTGTAACCCAGATTGCTGACTTCCTGTTACATCTAAGGAACGTAAGATCCCTATCAGCTCCTACGATCAAGGGTTACAGAAGTATGTTGGCAGCAGTTTTCCGCCACAGAGGCTTGGATCTTTCCTCCAACAAAGATCTACAGGACCTCCTTAGGTCTTTTGAGACCTCAAAGGAACGTCGGTTGTCCACTCCAGGCTGGAATCTAGACGTGGTCCTAAGGTTCCTAATGTCATCAGGATTTGAACCGCTCCAATCAGCCTCTTTTAAGGACCTCACATTAAAAACTCTTTTCCTCGTGTGCTTAGCAACAGGTAAAAGAGTAAGTGAGATCCACGCCTTCAGCAGGAACATAGGTTTCACATCTGAAACGGCTACATGTTCCTTGCAGCTCGGTTTTTTGGCTAAAAACGAGCTTCCTTCCCGTCCTTGGCCTAAGTTGTTCGAGATCCCAAGCCTGTCCAACATGGTGGGGAACGAACTGGAGAGAGTACTTTGCCCAGTTAGAGCTCTTAAGTACTATCTAAGAAGGTCAAAACCATTACGAGGACAATCAGAAGCCTTATGGTGTGCTATCAAGAAGCCTTCTCTACCAATGTCTAAGAACGCAGTTTCTTACTACATCAGGCTTCTGATTAGAGAAGCAAATTCTCATCTGAAGGAAGAAGACCTTGCTTTGCTGAAGGTAAGGACACATGAAGTGAGAGCTGTGGCTACTTCAGTGGCCTTCAAACAGAATCGTTCTCTGCAGAGTGTTATGGATGCAACCTATTGGAGAAGCAAGTCAGTGTTCGCATCATTCTATCTCAAAGATGTCCAGTCTCTTTACGAGTACTGCTACACCCTGGGACCATTCGTAGCAACGAATGCAGTAGTAGGCGAGGGCTCAGCCACTACATTCCCATAATCCCATAACTTTTTAACCTTTCTCTTGAATACTTTTTATGGGTTGTACGGTCGGCTAAGAAGCCTTCCACATCCTTGTTGATTTGGCGGGTGGTCAATTCTTTCTTGAGAAGCGCCGAGGTTAAAGGTTGTGATGAGGTCCTTTAGTATGGGTTGCAGCCCTGTATACTTTAGCACCTTTGAGTTGATTCAGCCTCCCAAGAGGAACGCTGCGCTCAGTAAGGAAGACGATCTTATTAAAGGCAGAGTAACGGTTCAAGTCGACTTCCTTACCAGGTACTTATTATTTCATTGTTATTGTGGATAACTGATTATATGAAATACAGGATACTTAGCTATCCTTTAGTCTTGTACACTGGTTTTTCACCCACCCCCCTGGGTGTGAATCAGCTACATGATTATCGGGTAAGTTTAATATTGAAAAATGTTATTTTTATTAATAAAATAAATTTTTGAATATACTTACCCGATAATCATGATTTAATCGACCCTCCCTTCCTCCCCATAGAGAACCAGTGGAACGAGGAATAATTGAGGAGGTGTCAACAAGAAGTACTTGAGTACCTGGCCACAGGTGGCGCTGGTAAATACACCCCCTTCTAGTATTGTGATAGCTGGCGTATCCCTCCATAGAATTCTGTCGGGCAACGGAGTTGACAGCTACATGATTATCGGGTAAGTATATTCAAAAATTTATTTTATTAATAAAAATAACATTTCTCTAGATTGTTTGACCAATCTCAAAAATGATACTGTACAGTACATCCAAATCCATCCGTGCTACATCTGACTGCATGAAGACTATCCATCGTATCATCAAAAACAAAGAGTTTTTAAATTCTTCAAGATTATCTATTATTGGATTTTAAAGACATTCCACCAATAACATACATCAAAGACAATGGAGTGTTATTTTGATTAGTGTAAAGCTAGGAATCTGTCTATCACTAGGACTGGCTTGTATGATGATGCTACAGTATATTTTTTCAGTTTCTTTTTTATTTTAAGAAACTTTTTATTTCAGCCAATTAGGGATACAGGTCCATAATTTAATTCTGTCCTTAAGCATCTGGAATTGAATGTCCATTTTAGGTATAGTGGATGTAATAGGATCATTTGGTATTGAACGGCCTCGAATGTTTTCAGTAGACCTACCATGTGTATTTTCTTATTCCTGTCATAAGTTCAATGAATAACTTTGTTTTGACAACAGTTTGAAGGGTTACCAATGCAAGAGCTAATCGTTCAGTGTCAGAACTGTCCCTCAGTGTTCACTAGGATGATGCCCTCCATTTCCAAATAGCTAAGGATTCTGGTGCTCAGAGTTTTGTTATACATGGCAACTGGCTATTTTTTACGTACTTTGGAAAGTAAAAAGATTCAATATGTATGGTTGTTCAGGTTTATAGAGGGGTTTGGGATTCTGGTGATTATGTGAAAGTCTTTTCTGGTGCCAAGTGAGAAGAATTTTTATTTGGGATAGTTATAGCAGTTCCTTTTTGGGTCTTTTCTTTGGAAAAGAGGATTCAATTTTACCTTCTATTACTAAAAGCTCAAAATGAGAGAGTCTGTCAGTTCTTTAGGGAAATTCTTTTCGATAAGCACCTCAATAAGAGATCTTTTCAAGTTCATCTCTTATCTTCATTGGAACAAGATTTTCGAGCTAGGCATAATTTTGATTCCAGTGTTTGAGAACCAGATTTAACTACTGAATTGTTGGTTCGCTCTTGATCGGTTATCCCAGGAAATTTTCTTGGAGGTGAAGATCCAATAACTCTCTGTTAACAGATCCTTCACAAGAAGGGTAAGGGGAAACTCTAGATCCTATACTTTTGTCAGAGAAATGGACATCACAGGAATGAACTCTTCATATCAATTGCCAGGAATATCAATATTTTAGGCTTTTCAGGATGAGGAAACACTGGTGGTAGGAAAGACCGTGGTAGCATTATCACACAACTCGACTACATTGACATCTGGAAACAAGCGGGGACATAACAATCCCCGTACTGGCTAGAAGAAATATTATACCCTATACTTGCACAAATATGAGAGGAATAATTCTTCTTCGGTTCATTTCAGGGAAATAAAATATCTTGGCATCAAAGCTAAGCATAAAAAATCAGTGGGCCCAGGTGAATGGTCGCTACATCCTACAATATTTTTAGAAATTCATAAGTGGTTGTGTTGACCAAACAGCCTCACTGAACAAACAGATAGATACAAATAATAAGGATAATAATAATAATAATAATAATTGGTTTGTTCACCATGGAAGGTAAATGCCTTGTTGCAATACTGATTTAAATCTGAATCCTTACACCTTTTCACCTGTCATTGATGAACAAATTCAGGATATCTGAAAACAGCAAGATGCTGTTGCTAGCCACGTTTTGGCCAAAGAGGGGATGGTTCACGGATGCGTGCATGTGTTATCAAAGATT
>NC_090725.1:86818906-86838906 GCF_036898095.1 Palaemon carinicauda
TTACTAGAGGGATTGGTATAATTGAAAGAAAGGTGCAAAAATTTTCCATTTTTGACTAGTAACGTTGACCTTCCAAGGTTCCGGAGATGAAAGCAATATGAATATCAACTGTGCATAGACGTAAAAATGTTATCAATATTACATTATGTTTCATTCCTGTAGTGTCTCCATCCATTTGTACATTACCTCCCACTCTCATCTTTTTATTTCACTTCAGAAAATTAATGTTCATGTACAGAAACCAAAACAAAGGGTTTAGGCTCTTGATGGAAACAGTAAATGTGTAAATAATGCTTTTTGAAACACTTTGTATCTTGTGTGTGATGATAAGGCTTAACCTTCAGTGGTGTCGAGAGTTTTTCATCGTTAGTTCCATGTTCACACAAAAAATTGGATTCAAACCCCCTAAGCATGAATTCATATAAGATATCAAACAGTATCTAAAATATTACAAGTCATGAAAACAGGACCCCAACAAAGAATAGAAATAATATTTTATCAAAGCAATAGCAAAGCAAAGTGAAGTCAAATAGCAGGAACGGGCAGAGTTATTTTTATGAAAAAACCTTTGAGGATTGCAAAGGGAAGCAAATAAGGCAAAGTATAGCATTAAAGTTTACAATATAAGGCCATCATAACTATCCAGAATTGATATGGATATGGACTTGAGATCAGTATTGTTTAGTGTCTTTAAGAGTGCCGAGTTTCACATTTCAGGGGATATACCAGACTATCATTTCAAACCCTACTTGGTAATTCTATTTTTTGTAATACTCTATGAAGATTTTAAGTTTTATATTGTAAATTTTCATAGACTAATCAAGATAATTTATGGCTGTTTTTCTCTACCCCTACAATAATCCAAATTGAACAATCATTGGAATTACTACATCTAATCATGTTTAATGTCTAATACCATATAGTATAAATAGCATCTTTTCTCTTCCTTGGTCAAGATACTAACACTTTCTGTAATGCATGGAAAATTTTATGTAGTAGATTTACAAAATAGCAAATATATGTTTTTTTTTTTATCCACAACTGTCATTGTACAGTCATCGTTGATGCATAATCTCCATTGGCTTTGATAACAGCTTACCTTCTTGGATAGTGTACAGTAAGCAGGAAATATGAATATAAAATGTAATTTGCAATATTTTATCCAGTTCTTTCTTTCATTAAAGATGAAGGTAATGTGCCCTACTATTCAAAAGCCTCATATACCATACATGAAAAATTTGCATAATTGGTTGAGTCTAGATTTTTTGTTGTTTGCGCAACTTCATTCACTCACAGTTCATAGTAGAAGCCCTACTCAGGCATGCTGATGCATATCTCATTGCCTTGACTTTCACATCTGAACCTTGTACTGAGGATCATTTTGTGTCCCTGGATTGGTAATGTGTCATTTCATATTTCCCCTCTTTGCCCTATGAACGTTCTGTTTGAATACCAATTATTTATTTTGGTTTGGTGAGTGTTCTTTTGGCACATGAACAATTCCACATTTTACATACTGACATTATTTCTGATAGGTTGCATGCTCTCTTAAATTTGTGTCCACGTCTAGATTCAGCAAGTGTTCTTTTGATACATGAAAGATCTAGCTGTTGTAAATCATACTGCTAATTTTTGGTGATCTAATGCAGATAATTTAGGTGCTAATACTAGCGCATTCCATCTAGCTACTAGTTTTTATCAAAATGATGTGGTAAATAAAGGGGTTAGTACCTCTAAGAATGAATGGAATAGCACAGTTTTGTCTCAATCTTGTAAAATCATAGATTTATTGGATGTCTTTAGTACTTATACAACCTGTACTTCGGCCAATAATCTTTCAAGTTTTTTTTAGCTGTTAGGAAAATGTGTGAAAGAAGAATGAGGGCAGTTAGCTAGCTAATTATAGTAGGGAATAGTTTGGAAAGTAAAGTATTAGTAAGAATAATGTAAGGTATGCTTTTAGATACAATTTTCATATAAATACATTTTTCTTGTTATGGTCTTAAAGTTAGCATAGTACAATAATTTCATGTTTTTCTGTTACTTTTTGTGTTCTGATATAATGGACTACTGACGTAGTATTTTCTGATCCCGAAGTTGATCCTTGTGGATTTTGCAAAATTGGAGAGTTGGAGGGATCTTGGAGGCTTTGCAGTGAGTCTTGTATTTCTCCTGTTTAATGATGATAGTTTTCTGGCAAATTTCTTGTATCTCTTAATAGAGGAATTGGTGATTTTGAGTCCGAAATAGGTTTATATCCGGGTGTGAAGTCTTCAACTGATGAGTTGTCTTATGAACTTTCTGAAATGTTTGAAACTCACCAGTCTGCTTATACAGTCCTGTTATCTTTTGTTCCTCTTCATGGTGCTTTCCACCATATTTATTGGGGCTTCAGACAATGCATTATTGATAAATTGCGATCTGTTAATATGCTGTTTATTATTAATGGGTAGAATCTTCCTTGATGCAACCCCGGTTTTATTGCTATACTTTATTTGTTATTGTTGCAATTCTTGTGTCTTCTTGTACATTGTTTAGAAGGCTATGGTAACTGTTACTTGGTAGCTCTTACTTTGGTATAACTAGTACTGTTGTTTAGAGTGGATGCTGCATCTCTGTTCATCTTTATCTTTTACATTTTCTTTTTAATGAGACCCTTTCTCATTGGTCATTTTACTGCTAAAGTTCTATATTGTTGATTGAAGGCGTCACATTTCTTTGTATTTTCTATACATTCCTTGCATGTATGTTCTTATGATGAGCATTCAGAGCATATATTGAAGCTTTCCTTTTTAGAACATTCCTTATTCAGATGCTCGTAAGAATACCATTTATCGTGAAATGACAATTCCGCAAACACATCTTATTCAATATATTGACTTAAGATGTATTGGTAAGCTATGAAAAGGCCTCCTTCTATGGCTTTCTTTGCCATCTTCGGTGTTTAAAATTTTGGATCTTTATTATGCCATTGACTTTATCCCAATCATTTTTCCTCTTAATGATTTCTTTAAGTTCTGCTGTAGTTTTCGTAGTGTTACATTCTGGGGAGTCAGTTACTTCAAACTGTTCCTTTAGAAAAAGTCTTTGATCTCTGCCACTGAGATCTTATCTAGTTCAAGGTCCCAAATTTCTCAGAATAAACATGTGGAAAACAGGGATCCTTTGGGAGGAAAAGTATGGTTCTGATGATAACGCTCCTTCAGTTACATTATTGTATGCCATTTCACAGATTTGAAATCCTCTCACAGAGCCTCGAATTCTTCAATTATTTTAGATCCTTCCACTACTAAAACCTTCCATTGCTGCAATCCTAGTCGCTCTATTAGACTAGATTGTGAGGCAGAACACCAAGTTGGTAGTCTGCATCTTAATATCCTTCTACTGGCTAAAGTAAGAGCTCCTAAATAAACTATCTTGTATTACATATGTGGATGGCTTGCATTTACCTTAAATCTTGATTGGGTGAACGAAGTTTTCAACCTAAGTCGATTGATTACATCATGTTTCGGATGATAGTGTTCTGTTCGCTCGCAAGCTGAGCCAATAGTTCATCACGAGTTAACTCTGTTGGGGTAAATGTAGCCGTTAGTACATTTACTGCCAAAACGAGTCCTCAATGCATATGCGCTTAGGCCACATATCTAGTTCTAAATAAACTGAGAAATCAGCTGATTTTCCCTTGGTTCAACATGTGGTACAGAAAGATGAAGAGAAAAAAAACATGGAGGCAGACCTTGGAAGTGAGGAATATTTACACACCCTTCCAAACTCTATGACAGTAATTGACATAGCTTTTCTTCCAGGTCTGCAGCCAGTATAGTTTCGTATCAAACAGCAACTGATTCACCTCCCACTCATGATCACTCTCATATATCAGTTTCAATCCTTGACCAAACACTAGAGCTTTCACCTCTCTTACATTTCTTACAACAGATAAACTGAACAACCATAACAACATCACACATCCCTGTCTCAGCCCCGCTCTCACTGGAAACCACTCACTCACTTTATTCGCTATCCTAACATAGGCTTAACTGCCTATGTATAATCTCATCACTACTTGCAACAACCTTCCACTAATTTTACATTCCTTGTCGCATCCCTATCAATTCTATCATAAGTTTTCTCCAGATCTATATTTGAAAAATATCCTTCCTTACCTTTTGCTAAATAATTCTTGCATATCTGCTGAACTATAAAAATCTGATCCCTACATCCCATACCTCTTCTAAAGACATTGTGCACTCCTGAGATTGCATCCTCCATTTCATCCTCAGTCCTATTAATTAACACTATTTTACACTTTTCCAATCACACTCAATGAACTAATAGCCCTAGAATTACAACACAACACACATGGACATCTCCCTTACTTTTATATATCGGAACAATACATGCGCACACTCAGTCGGTGGCACCATTGACAACATAAAACATATATTAAACAACCTCACTAACCATTCAAACACAGTCACACTCCTTTTGAAATTTCAGCCCTCAAACCATCTATACCTGGTGCTTTTTCTGCTTCCTTTTCATCTAGTGCTCTCTTTACTTCCTCTTGTAATCTCTATCTCATTCTCATCTCACATCACCGGCACCTCAACACCTGCAACAGCAATTATATCTGCCTCCCTATCATCCTCAACATTCAGCAACTTTTCAAAATATTCAGCCCACCTTTTCTCACCTCATCTCCTTTCAATAACCTTCCACATTCGTCTTTCACTGTTTTTTCATTCCTAGATCCACCCTTCCTTACCTTTTTCACATCTTTCCAAAACTTCTAATTCTTTTCATATGAACTACCCAATCCTTGATCCCACCTCCAGTCAGCTACCCTTTTTCCCTAGGTACCTTATGTTTTACTTCCACATTTTCTCTCTATATCTTTTATACTTCTCTATAATATTACTGTGCAGCCATTCTTGTAATGCCTTTGTTTTTTCTTCCACCTCCATTTTCACTCCTCCATTCCACCACTCACTACCCTTCTTCATGCTGCCTCCAAGATTCCTCTCACCACATAGAATTTCCCTCAGTTACCAACAATTATTCTGAGTATTATTTTCAACTGGGTAAATGTAGGAGGGAAAGTTCTGTATATTTTGAGAAAGGGCACACTTGGAGACTTGATTGTGTAGGAAATCTGACTGCAATTTTCTCATTGAGAGAAATGGATTATTTTAATTTTATTTTTTGTATTTTGGACAGTAAATTACAGTGTGTGTGTATGTATCCTTTACTTTCTGTTGATGGCTTGGTGCTACTGCATATGCTATGTACTTAGTCTAGGAGTTAATTTTGAGAGGTTCTCGTATAGGCTAAGTGCTTTCTGGTGTAACACATTAATACATACTGGACCACATTTTTCTGATGTATTCTAAGCTAAGATTCAAACCCTGTTAAGTTTTTTATAATATTTTTTATAAATTTCACATATGTAACTTAACAGTTGTGGGGCACATACAAAGGATGTACAA
The DNA here is from genome assembly GCF_036898095.1 of Palaemon carinicauda. NCBI lineage: Eukaryota > Metazoa > Arthropoda > Malacostraca > Decapoda > Palaemonidae > Palaemon > Palaemon carinicauda. Next base: position 86,824,393 of record NC_090725.1, read on the forward strand.
TTTCTATTTGTTCTAAAAATCATTTTCCTTATGGAGATTTCATTCTCTTTGAACATTCCTGCCACCAAGAAGCACATTTCATTGTATGTAGCACAAAGAGAATTTTAATTTTCTCAGTGCAAAATTATAAGGGCTCATTGGCTGGCTAAATTTTTTTTAGTGTCTCTTAGTATTGTAATGTACTATGAAGACCTATTAACCAGTCTTATATGGCATTATGACATGGCAGTGTTGATATGTATTGAACAGTGAATTATTAGATATGCTTTGGCAACACTTGGTGAAAGGTGTAGGTTTGAGGAGAGCCAGATGGTGACTAGTATGTTCAAGATAGCAGCCAGTTACATACAGTTTTTAATTAAGCATTATAAATTCCTTTACCTTTGTTTACCTAAATATTTGTATCCTATATTTACACATAATTTGAATACAGTAAATTTATATTATGGGACTAATATATTTTGATTGTCAATAAAGGAGGATTCATTAGAAAATATTTTGGCATTTGTTGAATCTAGACTTTTCTATATACGTAGGGGGATTTTGGTGATTCTAGATACAGTCCTTAATATTAATAAAGAGTATTCACTTAATGAACAGTGATTTACAATATTGTTTAATAACTTTTATGGTACTGTACTAGAAACTTGCGTACAATGTCATAAACCAAAACTAGTTTTGAAAAATGCACTCCAACATCTATCTATCATTTACATACCTCTAAGTAGTATTGAAAAAGTTACGAAAAGTTTGGTATAATAGGAATGTTGTTAACTGTTTGCTCAGTCTCACATGCTTAATGAAGAGAAAATACCTGTATTACAAATTACTTTTGCTATTGAAGAAGATTTTATCATTGGATGAAATGCAAGTGGATTATTTCATTAAGTTTGGGATTTGAGAATACAGTATAGGTTTCTATCAATCTAGAATTATTTATGAGTAATTGAAAGTGTAGGAAAAGTTTAGGTTACAGAAATATTAAAATAAAGGGTACAATTGGAATAACGGACATAGCCGGGAGTGGAAAAGAACCAAGATTGAGGATTGTACAAGTCATGAAAAGCGATTGTTGTAGATCAAATTGTTTAAATGTGTGTAAGATTAGTTGGTTTAGCTTTACCCAAATCTTATGGTTAGTGAAACTCCTATCCAATAAAGTACTAATATACTTTAAACTCAAGAGTGAACTCCTTTCATAGTATCCTTATCCTAGTTTTTAAAAGAACAGGACATTACATCATCCAACCTTCAGTTCTGTCTAGTTTCCTTCATTTTCAAGATTTAGTTTGTTGGGAAGTAACTTCCAGTAAGTTTATTTTTAAAAACTTTAATTTTTACAGAAAATTTCTTCTAATAGATGCTTTTATCATCAGTATTTACAGTTTTATTCCAGGTTAGATGGAAATCGGCGGAAAAATTATTAAACTGTAGTATCATGTAACTTATAAGCCAAACTGAATTCATTTGAAGGGGCATTCTCTCTGTCGGTAGGTTGGTTGGCTGAATGTGGATTCAGTATGAGTTTGTATTCAGTTTGAGTTAATATTTTGCCTCAAAAAAAATAGTAAAATTTAATCAGGAAAAATTTAAAATTTAGACTACACATATCTCAGTTTTGGTTTGAGATTTAGATAAACTGTTAGACTGTGCTGGTTACTGTGATCTAAATTGAATACTCGTAAATTAGATTTAGTATTTACTTGAATTTTCTGTGATTAACATTGAACTCATAATTAATTTTTTGATAAATTAATTAATCTTCATAGAAACAGTATTAGATTAACTAGGTAGATCTATGAACAGACAGACCTTGTTACATTATATAATATGACTGGGCTTAGATGTTTACCCTTGTAGTCTTTATTGACTACAGTATAGTGATTTTGAATATCCTAGTTGACTAATTTTAGAAGTAAAAATGGATGAATGTTAAGACATCATAATAAGATGAATAGATTGCCTTGGCTTTTATAGTAATATTGAGATAGCTGTGGCATTTCATACTGTACTTTGAATAACTAGATGTGGCTTTATAATACTTCTTATATACTGTATAAAGTGTAGTTTTGATATGTTGAAATTTTGGGGAGTTACTCTATTTTATAAATTTCAGGTATGGTTATTATTGTGGGTAGTTTATTTAGTACAGTATTCAGTATTCACATTTTGAAATAGTTGAATTAATTTGAATATTTGATAAGAAGAAAATAATTGTATTTGTGAATCTCCTCCCTTTTGATAATTTTTTTGGGGGGATGGCAGTGAGAATGATTTTCAGGTTTATTTTTCAAGGAGATTGTTCAGGTATATAGAATAATCTGCTTTTCTTAATGAATAAATTTTATAAGTATTTACCTAGTTATAATGATTTTTTTATGGCAGTAATACTTTCTTAGATTTACAGTAAAGGGAAGCTTCCTTTTAATGTACAGACCTTTCCATTGCGAAACTTGCCACCAAAGTTAAATAGTAGAGAAGAAAGATCACAGTCTCCCAGTCCAATCTTTCGTTTGCATAGAGAGAGGATTGTTTAATATTATTGGCAGAGACCACACAGAATCAAACATACTGATATCCCTCTGGAGAAGTCAGCAACCCCCAGAACAACCCAAGAAGTAAACTCCAGACTCTCATCGTCTCCGCTCCCTTATGCCCAATTCACTATCAGCGTTTCACCTTAGGGCATCTGGTTGTCTTCTACTTATCTATCTACTACTGAGACAATTAGATGTGCACCTGGTACTTCTCATGGTCATGTTTTTCTGCCTTTTCAGTATTACTTTCCATATTTAAATGCTATTACAGTATAAATGAGTAGAGATAATTTCAGTTTTAAGTGTTTTCCTTTCCATTTATTCCATTGAGGTAGTGTTCTTTGTGTGGGCTCTTTTTCTCATTTTGTAATGATTAGGAAAAGATAGTTAATTGATCTTTGTTATATATCAGTAGGCATGTGGACTGCATCTTTAATATTAAGTATTTACATTTATTCATTGTGAGTTCGTTTTCATTGGCATTTGCTGCTTTCTGACATTTTTGTGCTTGCTTAGTGAAAATGAAAAAGATATTTTTAATTAGGTATCGATAGTATCCCAGTTCTGTTTGGTAGTGGCTTGTCAAGAGTTTTATATTACTTGAGTTCATTATGAGATTTGCTGCGAGTTTCACATTCCAGAAAGGTTTATACATGAGGAGGAGCAACAAAACCTCCCTTGAATTATGCTTTTGATGTACAATGGTTTTTATTCCATAGTATCCTGAAGATGTTTCCTATATTTCAGAGCTAATAAATTTTACCTCATTTTTTATTTAGCTGCAGAAATTGAAGAAGATGGAAAATGTTTTACCGGACGTCGAACCCGCCTCCCAGCACCTAGACCACTGACTGAGGACTTTTCCGTTTGGAATTTCCTGTATAAAAATATTGGCAAGGATTTATCAAAGGTCTGCATGCCCGTAACTCTCAATGAACCTCTTAATATGTTACAGGTAGGCTCATAATATCTTGCAAATTTTGTATAAGGTATAAATGCAAAACTGGTTGAGAGTATTTTTTACTTGATTCTTTGAATGGTCTGAAAATTACTCAATATGTCTGAAAATTTATTTCTTTCATGAATCTTTCCAATGTGCATTACTGTCCCCCAATGGGAAGGGATAGTCTCAGCCCTTAAATATAGGATAAAAGTTTATGCAACTCCCCATCAGTACAATTGTTGCATTGTGTAATCCTCCTACCCATGTGTGACTGTCATCTAAATAGGTGGTTGTCAAGTGAGTGGGTGGCTGGCTTCCTTTAATCTTGTCTTCCACTTTTAACTTACTGCACTAGATGAGTAAATGTATCCCAAACAGCCTTTCATTTTGTGTGTTTTTCTGTAATGCATCAAATATTTTGGGCAGTTTTTTTAAGTTTTGAGGTAGACGTTTCCTCCTTATGCTGTATAAGAATATGAAACTTTTGAATAGAATTACCGTATTTCCCGTGTCATAAGACGCACCTTTTTTCACGAAAAATTACCCTCAAAATCACCCTGCGTCTTAACACTAGGAAAAAGTTGTAGAGGGGAGTTTGACACACCTCAAACACCAAATTATTGACTTAAAAGCACTCAAACTCATGAGAGATAGAATATAAACCTACAATTATCATTCATATAATATAAATTCATTCATTTTTATATTGCACTTCATTTAATGAAGTACAGTAGCAAATTATTGTTTTTTTTTTTTTTTTTGGTAATCAGCTGATGACTCGCTAACCCCCCTTCCACAAGTAAATATGCCAACTAGTGGTCTCGTAGCAGACAACATGACACTATGACATAGTTGTTTATTGAGTATATATCTATTTTCTCATATTTTGTTGATATATTGTACTTTAGCAATATATTGATAATGACTTTGTTTCCTGAGTTCCGAAATAACACAGACAGTCAGTTAATGAATACGTCCTTGGAAAAAAAACTTGTTAGTTGAGTGCAGTATTACTAAGTTAGCAGGAAAGTAACTAGACCCAGAATCACATAAACAGTAGCGAAAGTATTCCACCTAAAAGAATTTATAGATATCTATAATCAGTAACTACTGTGTGAATATTTATAGGGTATATGAGGAATTTTGGAAATATCACTAGAATTTTACATCTTTACCAAAATTTTATAAAGAACCTTTGGCAACGCTGCTTTCATGTAAACAACACTTGAAACTTCAAGCACATGAGTAAACGTGTAGTTGTGGTAGAAACTACGACTGATTTACAGTAGTCGTTTCTTATAAGACTATGTAATAGAATTGGGATAATCGGCATATCGCTAATAGATATTAACTTGAACATTTAATAATACACCCAAAATAAGAAAAGTTACTGTGCCAGACAATAATCACGCAAGAGTCGCTGACCATGGATTTCTGCTAAGAAGTTTTTAAAATCTTCATTTTTTTTTCTAAAACTGCTTTCCTAATTAAAGGGTGCGTCTTACCACTTGTAGCGTCTTATCACACGGGAAATACGGTATTTATCCACACTCCAAGTGTTTAATTTTTTGGGACTGATTTTGCTATTTAGAAGATACCTGTAATGTATATACATAGAACTCTACGGAAAATGCGTGAAGACGGTCCACGGAAACCTTTTTCTTGTCGGGCACTCGCACCTTGGAATATTTACAGTAATGTATGTTATTACTATTACTTGCTAGTAGGAAGTGAGGAGAGCGCTAGATGAAACGAGAGTAGGAAAAGCACCGGGTATGGATGATGTGAGAACTGAGATGTTAAAGGAAGGGGGTGTGACTGTACTTGAATGGTTGGTGAAATAGTTTGATGTGTGTTGTCAATTGTACCAGTAGACTGGGTGTGTGCATGTATTGTACCACTGTATAAGTGTAAGGGAGATGTGGATGAGTTTTGTAATTCAAGGGGTATTAGTTTGTTGAGTGTGGTTGGAAAAGTGTATGGTAGAGGACTGATTAATAGGATTAAGAAAAAACAGAGAATGCTATCTTAAAAATACAGGGTGGTTTTAGAACAGGTAGGCGATGTATGAATCAGAATTTTAGTTAGGTAGATATGCAAGAAATATTTAGCAAAAGGCAAGGTGGTGTATGTTGCGTTATGGATCTGGAGAAAGCGTATTATAGAGTAGATAGGGAAGCAATGTAGAATGGGATGAGGTTATATGTAATTGGTCTAAGGTTGTTGCAAGCAGTGAAGAGTTTCTACAAAGGTAGTAAAGCATGGGTTTGGATAGGAAATGAAGTAAGCGTGTCGTTTCCAGTGAGAGAGGGGCTGAAACAGGGATGTGTGATGTCGCCATGGTTTTTCAACTTGTTTGTGAATGGAGTGGTGATAAATGTGAATGCTTGAGTGCTTGGTCAAGGATTGAAACTGATAGACAAAAGTGATTATGAATGTGAGATAAATCAGTTGTTGTTTGCGGATGATACTGTACTGGTTGCAGACTCGGAAGAGAAGCTTGGTCTAATAGAGACAGGTTGGAAGGGTATGTGAGAGAAGGAAGTTGAGAGTTAATGTGGGTAAGAGTAAGGTTATGAGATGCACGAGAAGGAAGGGTGGTACTAGGTTGAATGTCATGTTGAATGGAGAGTTACTTGAGGAAGTAGATCAGTTTAAGTACTTGGGGTCTGTTGTTGCAGCAAATGGTGGAGTGGAAGCAGATATATGTCAGAGAGTGAATGAAGGATGCAAAGTGTGCGGGACAGTGAAGAGAGTGGTAAAGAATAGAGGATTAGGCATAAATCTAAAGAGTTTTATATGAGAAAGTGATTTTACTAACTTTGATGTATGGATTGGAGTTGTGGGGAATGAAAGTGACGGAGAGATAAATTGAATGTGTTTGAGATGAAGTGTCTGAGGAGTATGGCTGGTATATCTCGATTAGATAGGGTTAGGAACGAAGTAGTGAGAGTGAGAACGGGTGTAAGAAATTATTTAATGGCTAGAGTGGATATGAATGTGTTGAGGTGGTTTGGCCATGTAAAGAGAATGGAAAGTGGCTGTCTGCTAAAGAAGGTGATGAATGCAAGAGTTGATGGGAGAAGTACAAGAGGAAGGCCAAGGTTTGGGTGCATGGATGGAGTGAAGAAAGCTCTGGGTAATAGGATTATAGATGTGAGTGAGACAAGAGAGCGTGCTAGAAATGGGAATGAATGGCGAGGGATTGTGACGCAGATCTGGTAGGCCCTGCTGCTTCCTCTTGTTGCCTTGGTGACCGTGGAGGTAGCAGCAATAGGCGATTCAGTGTATGAAGCTTCATCTGTGGTAGATAACAGGGAAGGGTGGGCTGTGGCACCTTAACAGTACCAGCCAAACTCTCCTGAATCCCTTGTCAGGCTGGGAGGAGTGAAGAGAGGAAAGGTCCCCTTTTGTTCATTATTTGATGTGGACTTTTGGAAAAAATGGCTCGTCAAATGTACATCACGTTAGAAGAGGCTACCCGGGCATAAGCCTATCAAGGACAGGCTTACCCTTGCACTCTGTGCAAATGCCAGTGGTGATTGCAAGGACAAACCCCTGCTGGGGTATCACTTCAATACTCCTCGAGCCTTCAAGACCCACAAAGTCACAAAGGAAAATCTTCACATGTTGTGGAGGGCTAATGGAAAAGCCTTAGTAACAAGACAATTGTTCAATGAGTGGATAAATGTTTGTTTCAGCCTGATTGTGAAAAAATCTTTGGAAGAGGAGCACCTCCTTATGAAATGCCTGCTGGTGTTGGACAATGCCCCTGCTCACCCTCCTGCCCTCGATGAAGATATAGTAGCAGAATATTTGTTCATCAAGGTTCTCTTATCTTCCACCGAACACCACCCCTCTCCTCCAGCCTATGGACCAGCAAGTGATTTCAAATTTTAAGAAGCTATATACAAAATATCTCTTCAATAGATGTTTCAAAATCAGTGAGAGCACAAACCTCAATCTTCGTCAATTTTGGAAGGAGCATTTTGGTATTTTCATATGCCAAGGTTTGGGTGGATGGATGGAGTGAAGGAAGCTCTGGGTGATAGGAGGATAGATGTGAGAGAGGCAAGAGAGCGTGATAGAAATTGGAATGAATGGCGAGTGATTGTGACTCAGTTCCGGTAGGCCCTGCTGCTGCCTCTGATGCCTTAGATGACCGCGGAGGTAGCAGCAGTAGGGGATTCAGCATTATGAAGCTTCATCTGTGGTGGATAATGTGGGAGGGTGGGCTGTGGCACCCTAGCAGTACCAGCTGAACTCGGTTGAGTCCATTGTTAGGCTGGAGGAACGTAGAGAGTAGAGGTCCCCTTTTTTGTTTTGTTCATTTGTTGATGTCGGCTACCCCCCAAAATTGGGAGAAGTGCCTTGGTATATGTATGTATATGCCTCAAAATCATTGATCAAGCTTGGCAGGAGGTTTTGAGGCACAAAAGAGATAGCAGGCCAGCAGTTCAATGAGAACCTTCCGAAGTTGCCAGACTATCTTCTGAGGAGGGAACAGGAGACGAAAGAGAGACTAGCGTCCTCCCTTTCTCATCAGATCTGTCTGGAAATGAGTGCAGGTGTACAGAACGCCCCAGAAAGGATCATTTTCCTGGCTAAGTCCCACATGGGTACCCTTGTGAAAGACTTACATGCTTTCCTCAGAGCAAGGAGAGCCTGCAGAGAGTCTGTTTTGACCTCAGCAACCATGAGACACGAACCAAGGAAACTGATTACCTCGACCATCTAGGGTAAAGACCTTTTTCCCACAGGAACTGGTCCAAGAGATCATAGCCAGAGCAACCACGGAGAACGGGAACCTTCTCCAAAAGTGGGGCATGAGCTCAAAGAGGAAATCTTCCTCAGATGGAGGTCCCAGCCTAAAAATAAAATGGCAAGGAGACCATGCAGATCTGCACAACTTTTTGCCGTGACTACGACCACGAAGCCTCAGACCACTTTCCAGATGGTCCCTCAACAACTGGTGGCTCAGTCGCCAATCTTTAACCCCAACGTTGTAAGGCAATCGACTTCCTTTCACCTCGAGTCAGAAAGGAAATGGCCATAAGAGAAGTTCACCCGGAGATAACTCCTCCCGGGGCTGAGTAGGATGTGGTCACGAAAACAAATCCACAGGACCCCACACCCAAAGAGGGGTTCCAGGTAGGAGGCAGACCGTATTACTGTTGGGATTGCAGGACCTTCGATCCCTGGGCCCACAGCCTATTAACGAATGGACTCGGGTGGAAATGGAACAGAATTCCACTCCGTTTTCCAAAATTCTTCTAACACTCCACCCACTCGTGAGAAGAATATACCTCAGAACTCTTGAACAAGATGGTAAGAAGGAAAGCGAAGTCCATCAAATTCCAGGGAATGCTGTTTTGTGTTCCCAAGAAAGACTCAGACAAACTCAGAGTCATTCTAGACTTGTCTCCACTCAACAAGTTCATCGAGAACAAGTTCCGGATGCTTACTTGGCAACACATAAGGACCCTTCTACCAAAAAGAGCAAACACACCCTCAATAGACCCAACAGATGCTCACTGGCATCTTCTATTGAGCCGCCCTTTCTCCTCCTACCTAGGATTCATGCTACAGAAGAAGTGATTCTTCAGAGCAATGTCCTTCGGACTGAATACAGCCCCAAGGATGTTCACGAAGCCGGCAGACACAATCATCTAGCAGCCAAACTCCGAAGGAGTTCAATTACTAGCATATCTAGACGATTGACTGGTATGGGCAGCATCCAAGACTACTTGTCTGCAGGCAGCCAACAAGGTGATCCAGTCTCTGGAACACCTGGGCTTCAACATCAATCGCATAAAGTCTCGCCTTCTTCCAGCTCAGAAGTTCCAATGGCTTGGAATCCATCTCTCCATTCCATTCAAGAAGGGAAGAGAGATAAAGGGATCTGTCAAGAGACTAATCCGTCACAAGAGGATTTCAGAACGGCAACAGGAAAGAGTATCGCACTCTCTCCAGTTTGCGGCAGTGACAGACTTAGTGCTTAAGGCACGTCTAAAAGATGCGTCAAGAGACTGGAGAAGATACGCATCAAAAGCTCGAAGAGATCAACCAAGGCTGGCCCTGACCCTATTGTGCACGCTGTTAAGGCCGTGGTCAACTGCCAAGAGCCTAGTACGAACAATTTCCCTGCAACCACCACAACCATCAGTGAAGGTACACTCCTCCTCGAAAGGATAAGGTGGCCATTCTCACGAAAGAAAAGTGCAAAAGAATTGGTCGTACCAGTTCAAACCCTTTTATATCGACGTTTAGGAAGCTCTGACAGTTTACCTGACGTTGAAGAGACTATCCCCTCGCAGAACAATCCACATCAGATTGGCCCTGAACAACAAAGGGATAGTAAAATGTCTATAAGACAGGCTCGAGATCATCTCACATAGGACATGTGATATTAGCCACTTTCCACCTGATAAGGAAGAAGTGATGGCACCTATCAGCAGTTCACCTACAAAGGCGAAAGCCCATAGAGACAGAATGGTCCCTAGACGCAGACCCATTCTCTTTTACCTCGGAAAAAGTCCCGGAACTGCAGACCGACCTCTTCACAATGAGTGACAACAAGAAACTACCTCGTTATGTAGCCCCTTAGATGGACCCTCAAGCAGAGGCGATGGACATCACGTCCCTCGAACGGAACAAGTGGAACCATATTTACCTGTTTCCACCAACCATCCTACGGCTAAGAGTCCTCGAGAAGCTAAGATCCTTCAGAAGGACAGCAGCAGTAGCGGTCCAAAACAACTGGTTCCCTCTAGTTCTAGAACTGAAACTGGAGCTGTTCCCTCTGCCGGACCCAGTATTATTCAATCTGGTCCAGAAGTCGACTGCTTGCGCTTCATCTTTGAGAACCAACAACCTACATCTCATGATTTTCTCGCCCTAGCGGCGAACAAAAGGTTTAGAATCTCTAAGGATAAAGTTGACTTCATTGAAGAGTATAAGTCAAGTTCGACTAGGAGACAATAGGAATCATCATGGAAGAAATGGGTTCCTTTATGAAATCAAAGGAACCGACAGAAACATCGATAGATTTCGGTCTAATTTTCTTCATATTCCTACTCGAACAAGGCCTGGCTTCCACTACGATTACCTCGTGTAAGTCAGCCCTGGCTAAACCACTTCTGTACACCTTTGGAGTAGACCTCTTTATTGAAATCTTTAATAAGATCCTAAAAGCATGCGCTAAACTCAAGCCAGCAACCACTCCAAAGCCCATCATGTGGTCTTTGGACAAAGTCTTGCACCATGCTTCGAATCTAAACAATGAGAATTGTACTCTAACAGAAAGTTATTTTTCTGTTTGTCATAGCCTCAGGGGCTAGAGTTAGTGAAATAGTGGCCTTATCTAGAAAGGAAGGCCATATTCAGTTCCTAGACAGGAGAACTGAACCTCTTTCCTGATCCTGCTTTTCTTGCCAAGAATGAGCTACCCACCAAGAGGTGAATTTGCCCACTGAAGGAAGATACCTATCTGTGCCCAATAGAGTGTCTTAAGGTCTATCTTCGAAGAACCAGACTTCAAGGGAGGACAGCTCGTCAGAGGCGAAAAGCTCAGGATCAAACCTATCCCTAAGACAACTGAGAGCAAAGCTCACCTACCTTATTCGTAGAGCGGATCCTGACAGTACACCCGCGGGTCACGATCCAAGGAGAGTTGCTTCTTCGTTGAACTTTTTTCCAATACAAGGGCTTTGGAAGACTCCGCTCATACGCTGGGTGGAGATCATCCAGAGTCTTTTACAAACGCTATACGAAGCAAGTACATGAAATAAACATGTTGTGGTGGCGGCGGGTAGTCTTATAAAACCCGTCTTCTAGTGCTGCGATGAACAGTGAACTGTTTTGGGACTTCCCAGTGCATCGGGTGCAAGGGTACATTTACCCTCGAGTGCAAATCACAACGATGATTAACACACTGTTCCATATAGGTGCATATCTGACCAATAACACCAGTGCCGATTGAACGTTGCGTCATGTTGTTCATGCATTCCCAAATCTGTACAAGTTGGTCAGATTTGGTTTCACATCTCCATTGAGTGGCATCATTTCGATGAAATTACATATTTTTTCGACGAGAAAATATGGACCCTGATGTGTTTTCAGTGCTGGATCAGATTCATACCCTATTGTAACTACATTTGATAATCTAGTTGCAAGGTAGAAATACTAAACGTATTTGCGTCTTATTGCTGCTATCTCAGTTTCAGACGAATAAATCATATTAGAGTTTTAATTAAACCCTAGAAGGGCCCAACTTGAAATCAGAGTACAGTTTTCCAAGGTATGTGAAAGGTAATCTCTAAGTGTTACCTTCCGTCCCTACGGAAAATCAAGCCTTGAATCCTTATTGTCGATGTTGACACTTTCCCTGCAGGGGGCAGGAAGCCCTAAGCCAGTTCCAAGCTTAGTGGAAATGACAGATAACGGTAATGTCATATACAGGTCTAAGAGACCAGATAAGGACCACATTCAAGGTAGAAGGCACTTCTACAAACCCACAGATATAGTACTTTTAAGTTAATTCTCTGGTAAGCTTCCATCAGGACGACATGGCCGAGCCCAAAGAACGGATTTTGAGCTAAGCGAAAAATCTATTTTTGGGTGAGATAGCCATGTCGTCCTGATTGACCCACCCTTTTTGCTGACCCCACCCGAAACTACTCTATCTGCGGCTATCCCTGCTTAAACACAAGTAAAGGAATGGCGGCTGGTAGTAGTGCAGATAGGAGGTCCACCGGGTACCTAGATCGGCACCCCCTTCTTTCGCCCCTCTTCTCCCTCAAAGAGTTAAATCTATTCAGGGTGAAGACTTCTGTGTCGTATCGAAAAGATACGTCCCCTGATATTATGCGATATCCTGAAATTTTTTATTATGGATAAATCGTGCCAGGAGTTAGAATTCTGGAGACCTTCGGTTAATTCTCCTGGAGTATCACTGTAGCAAATATCCCTTAGAAAGCTACCTAAAGGAACCTTCCATCAGGACGACATGGCTATCTCACCCAAAAATAGATTTTTTGCTTTGCTCAAAATCCGTTTCATATATATATATATATATATATATATATATATATATAAATGTATATGATGTGTATATATATATATATATATATATATATATATATATATATATATGATGTATATATATATATATATATATATATATATATATATATATATATATATATATATATATATATACAGTGAACCCTCGTTTATCGCGGTAGATAGGTTCCAGACCCGGCCGCGATAGGTGAAAATCCGCGAAGTAGTGACACCATATTTACCTATTTATTTAACATGTATATTCAGACTTTTAAAACCTTCCCTTGTACGTAGTACTGTTAACAAACTACCCTTTAATGTACAGAACACTTAATGCATGTACTAACGTACCCTAAACTAAAACAGGCTCAAATATTAAGGGCGACTTTATATCATGCGTTTCCTAAACACGCCAAAAAGCACGATAAAAAATGGCAACCAATGTTTTGTTTACGTTTATCTCTGATTATAATGAAGAAACAAACGCATTTACACATCTGTGTATAGGTTAGTTTCTGCATCGATTATATTGATTATTCAGTACAGTATGTTGATTTGGTTATTACTAATGTTTTACTTAATTTTTCTTAGGACTTCCAAATGAAACTTTTTTCTTTATGACGCCGCCTGAAACGACGGCGTCATGAAGTACGCTCAGTAAACAAACTAAGGAATTTAACGCGCATGATGAAAGTGATAAATAATGATATTACAGTAAAAGCTTTAATAAAATATGTTATTACAAATATTATTTACTGTATCTATATAAAATCATACATACGTAGCAAAGCAGGAAAACAATCTAAGAGAGAGAGAGAGAGAGAGAGAGAGAGAGAGAGAGAGAGAGAGTTGTTTTACATACGTAAATGTAAATTTTAAACAACAAAAAAATAGCCCCATTTCATATAAAATAGATTACAAATATTTTACTTTATCATATTACAGTAGTCTGTATAATACTGTAAAGTTCAGTACAGTATGTTGTTGTTAAAGTCGTGGCGATGAAATTCTCACGAAACAAAAACACGCCATTTGAGTACAACAGCTGATTCTCTCTCTCTCTCTCTCTCTCTCTCTCTCTCTCTCTCTCTTCGTGTTATACAATACTTACATTTAGATGAAGAATCTAAAATTAGTTTTCTTAGTGTCAATTAAATACGAAACGAAATAATTAGGCCGAGTCTACATCCATTTCAATCATAGCTAAAAATACGGCATCCGATTTCATCAGCAAACCACTATTTTTTGGGAAATATCATTTTATTCTAGAAAATTTCCACTCTTTAAATAGTTAATTGCACATTAAGAAAGCGTGTACTTTCGTTTTTAAATTTCGGGTTTGTTTTAAAAATCGAGTATTGTTGACTTCTTTTTTTTTTACTTTCGGCTGTGATTAGATCAGCTGTCATCTAGCTGCCGCTCGAGTGTGTACGAATACACTAACAAAGTATCATTTATACCATTTCTTAACTTATTCAAACCGTCTACAGTATACAGTTGATATTACATAAGCACCAATGTGTTATAACCTATCAATTTTTTTTTGTTTATTACATTTAAACCCCCCCCTCTCTCTCTCTCTCTCTCTCTCTCTCTCTCTCTCTCTCTCTCTGGGCTACTTTTCACTACCTCCCATTCCTTACCTCTCTCTATCTCTCTAACAAATGATATCTTTGTTGCTCCTCAAAGTTTCATTTATATTGAAAATGATCACGATTCAATTTTCCTTACTTTCTCCAATCTCGCACCATCGGTCACATCGCGGTATTTTCGATATTTCTGGAAAATCCGCGATATATGTATATACATGGGTTATGAAAAAAATCCGCTAAGTGGTGAATCCACGATGGTCGAACCGCGAAGTAGCGAGGGTTCACTGTATATATATATATATATATATATAATCTTTATATATACATATACATATATACTGTACATACATACATACTTACCACTGATTTGTCCACCAAA
>NC_090725.1:86843906-86896406 GCF_036898095.1 Palaemon carinicauda
ATATATATATATATATATATATATATATATATATATATATATATATATATATATATATATATATATATATATTTATTTATTTATTTATTTATTTCTCTTTCTCTCATGAAAAGACTGAGAAATAAGATCCAGCACCATAGTTAGTTCCTAAACAGTTGATATATTATTTAAATTTCATTTTAGCTGGTCTTGTTAATAAATTTTACCGATCGATGGAAGCATATGAAACTTATCCAACAGTACTAGATATTGAATATTATTTATTTAAATATATTTTAAGTAGAAGGAAATTTTGGGCCAGATTAAAAGAAGCTAGAAATTGATGAATTATACATTCATTATCAGATTAGCTTCAAGATATCATATGGTTATTTCATAGTATTTACCCAAATAACTTTATAAAAAATAGGAAAGGTTTTGAATTATCTATTTTGTTTGAGATAGCAGAATGTTTGAATCGAACAAGAATTAGATGTAGATGCCGAAATAGTGTGAAATAATTACAATGGGAAAGTTGATTTATTCATTGGAACCAATTTGATGAAAAACATCTCTTCTTTATTTGACCTTATTAATCCCACTGTCCTACAAGGTCAGCAGCTCGAGTCGACTTTTTCCATTCATTTAGGTCCGTTGCATTTGTATCCGTTGCATCTTCTTCCCAAGTTGCACTAAAGCCATATCCATCTGTCCGATCTGCTCCAGCCATGTCGTCCTGATGGAAGTTTACTAGAGAATTACTAGAAAGTACTGTATCTGTGGATTTTCATAGGTGCCTTAACCCTGGGACAAATTTTTCTATGGTCATCTGGACCATTGAGACAAATAACATTACTGTTATCCCTCATTACCACCAATCATAGCCAATGTTAGTGCTTCCTGCCCCCTGCAGGGAAGAGTCATACTAGACAGTAGAAAAGGGGCCTCAAGGATAGCATATATTGTATGAACAAACATAAGTATCCACCCGATATACAGATGGTCTCACGGTTTGTATATATTGTCAGAACAATATAAGTGTCAACTATATCCATTGTTTGTAAGCATACAATGATATGAGTTTTACTTAAATAAATAAGTACGAGAACTCTGGCATATATAATGTGCAAATTGCAGGGCGAGGTAGGACGCAATTACATTCTAATAGACATTTATTTTGAATAAATGACTAAATGAAAAACGAGTGAAACGAATGTAACATGTTAAAGGAATTATACGTGCAACATATACAGAAAATATTTTTCCTCCCTGAAAGGGAAGAAATGATGAGTGCCACTCTAAAGCTGAAAATTTTGATAAATTTTCCCAATATAAATTCTGTAATGTTGTATACTATCAACACAGTGTACTACATACACACGGCACAAGTGTTATCTGTATACAGTAATTCCATACCTGAGATTTTGACCAGTGATGAAGCAATTTTCCTTGGATCATTACCTGTGGGTGTACTATCAGGATCCGCTCTGCGAGTGAAGTAGGTGAGCTTCGCCCTCGGTTGTTTTAGGGATAAGTTTGATCCTGAGGTTTCTCCTTTGAAGAGCTGTCCTCCCCTGAAGTCTGAAGTTCTACGAAGATAGACCTTTAGACACTCTACTGGACATAGAGAGACATCTTCCTTTGGAGGGCAGATTCTCCAGGGACCCCATCTTTTAGTGGGTAGCTCGTTCTTGGTGAGAAATGCTGGATCAGGAAAGAGATTCAGTTCTCCCACTTTTGTGAACTGAATGTGGCCATTTCTTGATAGGGCTACTTTTTCACTAACTCTAGCCCCGGAGGCTATAGCGAACAGGAAAATAACCTTCTGGGTTAGATCCTTGAGAGAACAAATCTTCATTGTTCACGGATGAAGCATAATGTAGGACCTTGTCCAAAGACCATGAGATGGGCTTCGGAGGAGCTGCAGGCCTAAGCCTAGCACATGCCTTCGGGATCCTGTTAAAGATTTCATCCGTCAGATCCACTTGAAAGACATATAGCAGAGGTCTAGTCAAGGCTGACTTACACGTAGTTATCGTGTTAGCTGCCTGACCTTGATTATGAAGGTGGATAAAGAAGGACAGACAGAAGTCTTGAAATTTCTTTCTGTCCTTTTGCTTTAACAAAAGCAACCCACTTTTTCCAAGACGATTCATATTGTCTTCTAGTTGACTTAGACTTGTATTCTTCTAGGAAGCCTATATTGCCTTCTGAGATCCCAAATCTTTTCTTAACCGCTAGGGCGAGAAAATCATGAAATGAAGGTTTTGGGTTCTCTGTGATGAATCGGAGACAATTAACTTCTGAACCTTTTGATAGCGCTGGGTTCAGTACAAGTGCCAGCCTCAGCCTCAGTTCCCTCACTAAGGGAACCAATTGCTCTTGGGCTATTTGGGAGCCACTAGAGCTGCCGTTCCTTAGAAGGATCTCAGCGTGTTGAAGACCTTCAGCAGGAGATTGGATGGAAGGAACAGGAATTTCCAGGTCCATCCATTCCAAACTGGGGACATGCTGTCCGTTATCTCCTCTTGAGGGTCCTCGTGTGGGGCTACATATCGAGGTAGTTTCTTGATGACGCTCGTCACGAAGAGGTCGATCTGCAGTTCCGGGACTTGTTCCAATCTAGAAGAGAATGGGTCTGTGTCTGTGGACCATTCTGACTCTATCGGCTTGAGCCTGAGTAGAGCACCCGCTGTCACATTGCGGATCATTTGTAAGTGAACTGCTGATAGGTGCCATCTCTTTAGGTAAGGGATGGCTAATATCACCTAGAATATATGGGACGATCTCGAGCCTTGTCGGTTCGGATATCTCACTATCACTTCGCTGTCCAAGATCAGCCTGATGACGGCTGATCTGCGTGGAGAGAGTTTCCCCAACGTCAACAGGACTGCCATGGCTTCCAAAATGTAAATGAGAAGGGCCTTAAACACAAATGACCAAGTCCCTTGGCCTTTCCTCTGATGGGAGTGACATCCCCATCCTTCCATCGAGGCATCTGTGCGGATGATCTTCGATGGTTGAGGTGGTTGCAAGGGCACGGTCCTCATTAGGCTTTTAGCCTTCGATCATGGGTTGAGAAGTGATCAAGGGAAGACTGATATCGGTCATTTTAGATCTCTTCGAGCGTTTGATGCGTATCTTCTCCAGACTCCTGACGCATCTTTCAGCTGTGTTCTTAGCACTGGGTCTGTCACTGCTGCGAACTGGAGAGAGTTCAGTACTCTTTCCTGTTGGCGTCTTGAAATCCTGTCGGATTACAGTAGTCTCTTGACCAACCCTGCGATCTCCATCTTCTTCCCTAAGGGAAGGGAGAGACAATGTGACCTCAGGTTCCAATGGTTTTCCAGCCATTGAAACCTTTGAGCTGGAGAGAGTCGAGACTTCTTGAAGTTGATTTTGCCTCCCAGATGTTCCAGGAACTGGGTTACTTCTTTGGATGCTTGCAGACTAGCTGCTTCGGGTGCTGCCCGTACCAGGCATTCGTCCAGGTACTTTGTTACCTGAACAGTTTCTAGGCATGGTTATTGCACGACTGCGTCCACCAATTTCGTGAAGATACTTGGGACTGTGTTTAGTCCGAAGATTATGGCTCTTAGAACATACTTTATCTTCCGTAACTTGAATCCTAGGTAGGAGGAGAGGGTGCGACTGACTAGAAGCTGCCAATAGGCATCTGTCAGGTCTATCGAGACTGTGAACGCCCCTTTTTGCAATAGGGTCCTTATGTGTAGAAGGGTTAACATCCTGAACTTGTTTCTTATGAACTTATTGAGTTGCGACAAGTCCAGAATGACTCTTGAGTTTTCTTGAGTCCTTCTTGGGAACACAAAACAGCCTTCCCTGGAATTTGATGGACTTTGCTTTCCTTATAACCTGTATGCTCCAGGGCTATAGGGTATACTCTTCTAATAAGGGGTTGGAGTTTTGGAAGAGTTGAAGAAATGATGTTGGAGACATGTTTAGTTTCCATCCTAGTCCAATCTTAATTATGCCTTGGGCCCAAGGATTAAAGGTTCAACGATCCTATTGGAGCCTCCCTCCTACCAGAAGCGTCTCTTTGCTTCGATTGATCAGAAGGTTTACATCCTCGACCGCCTACCTGGGGCACCGCGGTCATAGAAACTGTGGGATGTTGTCGAGCAGACCGAGAAAAAAGTCTAGACTTCTTCGTCTTCCTTTTAGGTTGGGGACCCATATCCTGGGAAGACTTCCTCTTTGAAGAGATGCCCCACTCCTGGAGAAGGTTCCTATCCTCCGTGGTGGCTTTCTCGACTACCTCTTTGACTACTTCACTTGGGAAGAGGTCTTTACCCCAGATGTTAGAAGATATCAGCTTCCTGGGTACATGTTTCACTGTTGCAGCAGCGAACACGAACTCTTTACAGGCTCTCCTAGCCTTCATAAAGGCATATAGGTCTTTTACTAAGGTGGCCATATGCATCTTGACCATGAGCATGTCTGGGGTACTTCGTTGGGCTGCACACATCTCTATGCAGTTTTGTAGGGATAAGGAGGCCGCAAGTCTCTCCTTTGTCTCTTGTTCCTTGCACAAGAGAAACTCAGAAAGATTAGGGAGATTCTCGCTAAACTGTTGTCCAGCGATGTCCGCGTCCAGTTTCCCTACTGAGAAGGTTAAGTGGACTTCCTTCCAATCCTCCTCCTGCATGGGCAAGGCTAGTGACAGAGGCCTGCACTCCTCAAGTGCAGGGCATGGATTGCCTGCCTCCACTGCCTTGGCAACCGATTTAAATGCCTTCCATGTACAGTAAAGGGGAATGCTATTGAAGCAGGAGCAAGAAAGGTAGGGGGTTTCTTAGTCGAGGCGGACACTTTCAATACCGAGTAACCCGCCTTTCTCAGGCTACTAGACAAGAGAGCCTGTTCCTTATCATGGTCGAGAACTGTGACTTCCTTCGGTTCCGTCTCTTTTCCTGACGTTGGTTCTTGCTTCAGTCGAATGAGCAATCAGGGAAAGCGTTAAAGCTTGGCCAGAACTGGATTTCGTCTAAAGGGACAGCTCCCATCTTTGAGATGTAGAGTTTGCCGTCCAAAATCGGCATAAGCTCTTCATACCTCCAGGGATTGGTTTTGGAGCATGTCGGGAGGTCTTGGTCTCTGAGTGGCTTGAATGATCCTCGGGAGGCGATGAGAGGAGCTTCACAGAGCTCTCTCTTGAATTTCACTTCCTTTGTTTCGCCTTGTTTGCGAAAGTTTTCCATTAGACCTGTAAGATGAGCCAGTGACTGGCTCATTTTGTCTAATAGAGAGGTAGAAGGTGAAGACGTCGAGGCTAACGGCTCCAGGCCCGGCACAGACAGAAGGAATACCGACACGACATCGTCATCTTCTTCCATAGGTGCCTTCCTGCCCTCCGTCTCAATGACAATCTGGACGCAGGGAGGTGCGAGTCATGCTTGGGGCACCACATTTCACTACTCGCTTTCGGGAACAGTAAACTACGCATCCTATCGTTAGGTAGGTATGGTCCCGGAGAGTTCTTCTGGAACCCTCTTACCCATTTGCGTTGTTTCTTATGTGCCACATCCGTGGACTCCATTGACTTGGGATCATCAAAACCTTCTGTCACTAAGGTCCGGCAGATATTGCAGACTTGGGGGTCCCAATATTGCAGGGATTTGGTAATAATATTGCAGGGGGCATGAGACCTGCATGCTTTATGACCATAAAAGTACTTACTCTTAAGATTGCAGAAGACTGCATCACATTTCATCTGGGGTTCCTCCTGTAAAGAAAGGAAAACAGAATGAGTATATGATTGTTTATCTCACCTGATAAACAATACGTAATTAGTCATATTTTAATTATTATAGCTTAGGATAGTAAGCTAGAAAGGAATAGTGAAAGACACATACAGTACTTGTGTATCCCTCACAACCAATTGCTGTAACCTCCCCCCAGTATTTAAAAATAAAAGAGTTTCCTTTATCAGGGCATCTCGAAAGAAAAAGGGTTCTAACCCCTAGGGATAGAAAAAGTGTACACTGCCACTGACCCTTCTAATTATTTAATATTGTGGGGTAAGTATTAACTGATTTCCAATCAGAGAATTAAAGGAATTCTATTCTTTCAATATAGGTTCGGTCTCAGCAAAAGCCTGCACAAGGGTGCACAGGGTATGTTAGAAATTAACTACTGTATAATAATACTATAGTTTTCTGTTTGCAGTATATACTGTATTGCAAATATACTGGCTACTGTATAATCATATACTGTAGTTCAGCCGATATGCTGCCGGCATGGCTAGCACCTGGCAGCACGGTCCAGCCAGCATGTCGCCGACTGGACTAGAAATTAGAAAAGACACATACTTGTGTATCCCACCCAGCTAATTACTGTGACCTTCCCTTCCAATATTGAAACCATAGAGTTTCCTGATCAGGGAAGATCAAAGACGAGGGTTCTAACCTTTAAGGATAGAAAGTGTACTACCACTGGCCCTTCTAAATTATTTAATATTGTAGGGTAAAATGTAAACTGATTTCTAATTAGAGTATTGAAGGAATTCTATTCTTTCAATATAGGATTGGTCTCAGCAAAAGCCTGGGCAAGGATATCCAAGATATGTTGGAAAATAACTATTTGTATAATATATACAATAGTTTTCTATATGCAGTATATACTATACTGCAAATATACTGACTACTGTATAATCATATATTGTAGTTCAGCCGGCATATAGCCGGCATAGCTAGTCCCTGACGGCACAGTCCTGCCGGCATACTAGCTGAGAGAGAGAGAGAAAGCATGGACTGAAGGACTGCCTTATTACTGTGTATGTTTACACTAAATAAGGATGTAAGTATATAACTTAATGCTTTCGCCCAGAAAGAAGGTTCAAATCGAAGGGGAGAATGCATCATTCAGGCTTCCATCCAACCACAAGTACCGTTGCCGGCATATGGCCAGCTGGCTAGTACCCGGCGGCACTGGTACAGTCGGCATGCCGCCGACTGAGTAAGTACCTGTCTGCACCGGCCCGGCCGGCATGTCACCGGCTGGGTTAGTACCCTGGTTACAGGACTTGTGTACGGCAGTCCAAGGGAGGACTGAAGAACTTTGGGAAAATTCGTTTCGACATCCGAACATTTTCTACATCCGAAGTCGGCTGTGGAACGGATTAAATTCGTATGTAGAGGTACCACTGTACAGTACATATGGAACTGTATATTTAGTGCAGTATATGTACAGTATTGTATTATTTTCCATTTATTATTACATTATATTGTAATAAATACTTAATTTACAGGTATTAGCAGTTAGTTTAAATATATTGAATGGTTCAAATGTATTTGGCTGTATAGTATTTCATTTGTGGTTATACTGTAGCTTTATTATGAGCAGCTCTTCTAGGAGAAGGACACTCCAAAATCAAACCATTGTTCTGTAGTCTTGGGTAGTGCCATAGCCTCTGTACCATGGTCTTCCACTGTCTTGGGTTAGAGTTCTCTTGCTTGAGGGTACACTTGGGCACACTAGTTTTTCTAATTTCTCTTCATCTTGTTTTGTTAAAGTTTTTATAGTTAGTATAGGAAATATTTATTTTAATGTTACCGTTCTTAGAATATTTTATTTTTCCTTGTTTCCTTTCCTTACTGGGCTATTTTCCCTGTTGGGGCCCCTGGGCTTATAGCATCCTGATTTTCCAACTAGGGTTGTAGCTTAGCATTTAATAATGATAATAATAATAATAATAATAATAATAATTTAATGTGGTATTTTGTAGGGTTTGGATCGAATTAGGAAATTTGCATGAGAAATGTGACACAACACGAAAAAATCACTTCACGAAAGCCACTCCAGAACGAATTAATTTTGTGTTCTGAGGCATTACTGTATATATATATATATATATATATATATATATATATATATATATATATATATATATATATATATATATATATACAATAATAATTATTCATTACCAGAGTACACTCTATTGCATAGTTTTCATACAATGAGTGTGGAGAATGCTTTTAACTTTCATCTTGAATTTTGCAGTAGTGAAGAATCTGATTGTCCAATTTGTAGGTGTTCCGGCTCTCCATTAGTTGGTCTTTAACTTTGGGCCAGTAGTCATATGTATTGCAAGCACTTGATATTTCTTAGGGCAGTCATAATAACAGTCATTACTAAATTATATGCCCTGACTCATGATTGCTGATAGCCTTAATAAAAAGGCTTATCTGCCTTTGAAGAGCTCATAATTATTCTCTAGGCACTCCTTTGTTTATTGGTACTCTGCAGGAAAGTTTTGTCTCAATCATACCCCTATGTATATATATTAGGAAAAAATTATATAATTACTCTGGTGGGAGAGAAATATCCTGAACCTTTTTACATTACAGATATATTTTAACATGATTAATAAAGGCCCTCAATTTTTCTTTGAAAAAGCAATAATGAAATGCATGTAATAGTAGAGTTTATGCTTTACTTTATTTCCAATTTTGTTAGTTGGCTATGTTTTTGAAAACAGTAATTATCTTGTCAGCATGACATTCCTCCCTGACGACACTGCTCCTCAACAATACTCCTTCCCCTTCCTACTGCTCCTATCAAAAATGTTTAGCCTACAGCTATCTGTGAAGAATAAAATACTGTTTCTTGAAAAGTAACTGGTAATGTATATCAAATTTTGAATGAGAAAGCTTTACAAATACTTGCATGGTCAAAGCTAGTTCTTTCTTTTTCAGTAGTAATTATGCTCTAGCTTTAGAATGTATTTCCTTGTGTTAGTGGGATTGCAACATATTCCAAAGTATTTTATTTCATTAGTTTATAACAGCTTACCAAAATTAGTAAATCTAAATCCAACTGATTTTGACCAATCCTTTTATATCGAGTAATCCTCTTCATGCATAAACAATGCATAAGATATCTAGCTACAGTAGTTATATTCTTTGGCATATTTTGGTTTAAATTTTTCAGAATTACTGCATGTTTAACAAATAGGAAATCTATTTTAAAACAAAAATTTGTAGCCCACATTGCAGTTTTTAAATTAACAGTTTTCGTCACTCAACATAAGGCTGGTGCTCCTCTTATTTATTAAAATCATGAGCATTGACTATGAAAATTGAAAATTAAAAAGAAAAAAAAAGTTGATGTTGATCATTCAAGATTTATGGTCTAAATAATATGGAAGTATTGTATTACAAATGATGAAGGGGTAGAGTTAAATAGAAAGGATTCTATGGTTCTGGACATGGAATGAGAAAGAATGAGGAGCACTTGGTAAACAACTGTTAGATATTGAAAAATACAAGCTTGCTTAGCTTTTCTGTGGTCTGCTAAATTCAAAGCATTTAATGATTCAATAAGTTCAGTAAAAAATTAAGTAACAACTGATAATATTCCTTTTTATGGTTCAATTTTTATGTCTAGTTTGACCTACCACATGAATTCCTTCATCATTACTGCATTATATAGGCACAAAAAAAAATTAAACCAAAACCCTCTTATTATCATGTGTTTGTTTTTAAGCGATGGATAATTTACTGAAATAATTATATGGATAAAAAATTTTATAAATCTAGTTTTGCATCATAGTATGTACCTAATAATTTGATTGATAAGGTTGAACAATAAAAATACCCCAATAATTTGAAACTTCCTTTTCTTTTCATGTCTCAGTGATATATGTAATATATTTTATACACTTTTCATGTTCTCGGAAAGGGACACTATATTAGTATGTTACATGTATTCTAAATTCTTACATTGTGTGCCTCTACATTTCTAAATGTTCAGTATGTTTTATATATGAAATAGAGAATTTATAAACAGTTTATAGTAAGTTAAGCATTTATTAATATTCCTAAATGTTACTTCAGGATTTAAACTGAAATTTGTTATTTAAGATATGATTTGAGTTTTCATCTGTGCTGCCTAACATTTTTCCTTGACAGTTGATGTTAATGGTTTCATTAATGTGTTTATTTTCAAGGTAAGCCACCACCCACCTGTTAGTGCTTGCTATGCAAAGAGTTGTAACTTCACATTTTGGCAAGACATACGCATAAAGATGAAGTTCTGGGGAAGATCCTTGGAATTCCAACCCTCTGGTAAGTTTTAGATTTTTCCTTTCTTAAAATAGTTGTGTATATATTAAGGGTTAAGTAAACAGTTTTTATTGAAGTACTGTAAGTATTCTAGGAGTTTACATTTATTTTGATGGGAATTTTCTGAATATTAGAAAGATAGTACCGTATCAAATTTTGATTATTTATTGGTGATTATGTGGTTGTTTTTTGGGGGGGTATAATTTGATACAAAAAATTCCTGATAAGAAACGAGATGTAAAGATTTTTTCACCTCATAATACAAAGAAATCTTCATGATATGAAACTAGATTCGCATGGCTCCGAAAATGATTTAAAAATTTGAGCGCCACCAAACTAATCTTGCCACCATCGTCCTGCTCTCCCATTGGGTATCTCCCTACTTTGATGCTAGTTACTGCCGTAGGTTGCTGGTGGTAGTGTATTACAGCCAACTCTTCATGTTGGCACGGGCCTTTCCCTTGGTTGGCCCGTAGGTAACCTGCATAGAAAAATAAGGTGGGTTATCACATTAAAGGAAATTTGAAAGGTTTTTAGTGGTAGAGAAAGTTGTGGACAGGGTAAAGATGATGGTGGTAGTAGTAGAGGGCCATCATTTCATGGATAGTAGTAGTTTGAAAGTTGGGGGTGTAAGGCCTTTGAATGGTAAGGGAAAGGAGGCAGGTGGTGTTATCCAACCCTTTACTCCGTAAGGTCCCTGCGGAAGGCTTTTAGTAGTAGGTTAAGGTTAGAAAATACAGAGGATGATATGAATTGGGCCTTACAATGAGGGGTTGAGATGGTATGATGTGAAATTGGAGGGCTTTACCTTGGTGGAGGTAGTCTTGAAAGCAATTGTGTGTGTGTCTATGCTTTCGACTACTGCCGTAAGATCCTGTTCTCCTATATTTGTGTATGTACGTACGTGTAATGCTACTACACCAATCAAAACATTAGCAATATATTTTTGTTTCCTTTCGGTAAATAAGTACCAGAGCATGGCATATTTATTCCTTTTAATGTCATGATTATTTATTTACAATTGATTTTATATTAATAAGAAAATTTTTAAATTAAAATAATATAATGAACAGAACTGTATTGTATGTAAGAACACAATGCTACTACGCACATCAAACATAAGCAATACTGTATATTCTTCTTTCATTTCGTTAAATAGATAACAGATCGTAATATATTTTTTCTTTTTAAGGCCATGATTATTAAGTTACAATTAGTTTTATATCAATAAGTACATTTGTTCCGTAACCGAAATACAAACCATGCTATTTACATGGGGTATTACTTTCGGCGTAGCTGAAATGACGAGCCATTAGATTTGTAACGAGGGTTAACTACCCTCTCGCTAGTTTGCGAGGGGGTAGGGGAGGGGTAGCTAGCTACCCCTCCCTCCTCACACACCGGTAAACTGATTCACTTCACTTTTGGCTCGGGTGATGATCAGACCTGTCTGTCTCACCCTCGCATTTTTGACAGCCTTAATTTGTTTGCTTTTTCTTACAGCTTGTGTGTTTGGAAGTTGGCCTCTCTCCATCATGCGGAAGTGCCCTGGACTTCCCGACCGCCCTTGTGAAACGTTCATGTCGGCGGTCGAGACCGACCCTCACTCCTTATGTCCATACTGCCGAGGTCAACAGTGTGATAAGGATAAAACTTGTAGTGAGTGCAGGGAGTGGTCTACCTCCCAGTGGGAGAGGTTTTCCCGGCGACGTAAGAAGAAGTCTAAGCGTGACCTTTCTCCTTCAAGGGTTACCTTGAAGAAGGAAGGTTCTAAAGACTATTCTTCCGTTGCCCGAACCTCCTCCGAAGCTCCCACTCGGTCGGTCTCTCGCGAGGGGCTGTCGAGTGGTAGCGTAGGCCTTTCTGTTGTTGACCAACCTCGGGGTTCAGGAGGGGGAGTTGCCTCCCATAGCGAGGCAGCTCCTCCTTCTCCACCTCCGGGGGAGGATTTTGATGTTGATGACTCTTTCTAACAATGATCTTTTGCAGCTTTGGGCTTCCTTGAGGCTTAAGGGCTCGCCCTCCAGGGAAGCCCTGTTTGACCTGATCCAGTTGGGATGGGGGGAGGTAACGTTCAGGTTCGTCCCTGAGTTTGTTGCTAAGATTCAAAATCCTGGAGTTCCGGACCCACGGTTCGACTCCCTCAGGGTTTCGAGTCTTCGTTCTGTAACAGATGACCCAGACCATCTCCTACTATGCCCAGTAAGGAGTCTGGGGCGTTATCTTAAAAGAACAGCTGCAGTCCGTCCTCGCATGCAAGCCCTGTTTGTGAGCACGGGAAGGACGAAGAGGAGGGTCACCAAGAATACCATCTCAGCTTGGATTCGAAGGGTCATCCATCATGCCCTGAATCCAGACCCTCCTCCGTCACGTCGCCCTAGAGCACACGATGTCAGAGGCATCGCAACGTCCCTGGCATTCAAGAGAAACTTCTCTGTGATGCAGGTGCTACAAGCTGGGGTCTGGAAGCGTCAAACGACCTTCACAGCCCACTACCTGCAGGACGTGACCCACAGGAGCCTCGATACGTTTTTCTATCGGCCTGTGGTGGCTACACAACAGCTGGTCTAACCTCAGCCTCCTTAAGGGACAGGTAACAGAAGGTTGAGGGCATTGTTACCCGGTTTTAGACTGCATGAATGAAAAAGTATATCTGGCCCTTACTCTTTTCTTCATCCTCCCCTCTCTTGGGGAAAGCAGCATCCTAGGTTCTCTGCATAGCTGACCTCAAACCACTGCAGGTAAACCATGCTTCCTTGTGCTCCTAGTATTAATATAATACTGTCGCATCCCCCATACCCTGACGAGGTGGTATTGGGAACGTCCTAACCTAGATTTCCATCTAAAGGACTAAAGGTCAACTTCCTAGGACGAGTCACACTTCTTTCCATCACACACAAGCTTATGTAGGCCGCACGTTCCTTGCAGAGCAAGGAATTTGCGAGGTGCAGGGACTTCTTTTCTCGAGTGCTGCTCACTCGGATTCTGAGTCCCCGGGCAAAGCCAAAGCCAGTAAGGCTGGGACTTTCCACCCTACCTAAGGGTTAAGTCACCCCATGTAAATAGCGGGTTTGTATTTCGGTTACGGACAAATGACAAATTCGGAGGTATTTTTCCTAACCATACAAACCTTAGCTATTTACACATATTTTCCCGCCAGCCCTGTCCCCCGTGAAGTCCTACCTCTAAGCGAAGTGAATCAGTTCACTGGTGTTTGAGGGGGGAGGGGTAGCTAGCTACCCCTCCCCTACCCCTTCGCTAACTAGCAAGAGGGTAGTTAACCCTCGTTAAAAATCTAATGGCTCGTCATTTCAGCTACGCCAAAAGTAATTCCCCATGTAAATAGCTAAGGTTTGTATGGTTAGGAAAAATACAAATTATCTCCGAATTTGTCATTTTTGATAAAAAAAAAAACACAGTGAACAGAACTGTATTGTAGGTATGAATGCAAAATGCTGCTTACACATATCAAACACATTAGCGATATATTTATCCTTTATTTCAGTAAATAAATAACAGATAGTAACATATTTTTTTACTTTTGATATCATGATAATTTATTTACAATTAATTTTATATCAATAAGTGCATTTTTAGATTAATAGACACAATGAACAGTACTGTACTGTATGTACATACGCACATTACTAATACACATATCAAAATATTAGCGATATATTTTTCTTTTATCTCGGTAAATAAATAACAGTTAAGAAAACTATTTACTTAACAATTAGTTTATTTGTTCTACAAAGTTCATGTAGCCTACACATTAACATAAATGTATTTTGCTTGTATTACAATTAAATAGCTTAATATGTGTAAAAAAAAACATGTAGGTTATTTATTGACGTATCACCAATGAATATTTATTGTATTACAATAAAATAGTTACTGTTAAAAGAGTTTGCAATTCGCAGAAAACAGGTTGTTTTTACATGATAGAAAACGTACCTTTCTATAGTAAGGGTAACTATAATAATTGTACAGTACATACGTTGTTGTATATTTTGTATATGTACAGTATTGTACTGTCTGTATTGTATTATTTTCCATTTATTATCGCATTATGTTTTAATAACTACTACATCTACAGATATTAACAGTTAGGTTAGGTATATTGAGTGATTCAAATGTCTTTGACAATATTTCACTGTGTTTATAGGTGTATTATAAAATATAATGTGGTGTTTTTGTTGCCCCATATGTTGGAATTGTATAGCAGGCTTGTATTCCATACAATTTTGTATGATTTTGCTTCATTTTACACTTAAGGAAACATATTTTCAATACAATTTACTATCGGTGATAATGGACAGCCTTTCTCCTTTACTAGTCCATTATTGCTAGGTTAAACTGTATTTAAAAAAAAAATTTTGTCTAGGCTGAACTGTTCTACTCCCTGTTCTTTTAGTATCTTATACTCTCTGTTTGATTTCCTTTGTTTTTATTTCTTTGAGAGAATTCCCTGAAAGAAATTCTCTCTGAGGAGTGTATTATTTTGTTTACTCTATGCATCACTTGTCATCCTTTAAGCTTCCAAAAGAAAATTTTAATTTTATTTCTTATCCATTCGACGAATCTCATAAATACGTATCTTTGAACTATTTTTTTCCCTAACGTAATTATCCATCTCGATTTAGCAAAATTAGTGGGGAATGAGTCTGAAGATATTTCTCACTGTCTTGATTGATTAGGGTGGCACAACTCATGACCTCTGCTTGGAATTTTGTAAATTCAAGTTAAAGCATTTTTGGCTTGGAGAATGTCTATTTTTCATGTTTCAGTTGGTGTTTTTAATGTAAGCAAATTATTTTGTTGGTAAAACGTCCTTTATATTGATTTATGCAAGCACATTTGGTCTTTTATGCAACCCTTTTCTGTCCAGGGTATCTATTTATTTACTTTTTCGTCAAGAATTTGAGAGAAAGATTAATATTTTAATATCCCATATTCACTTACACC
Source organism: Palaemon carinicauda (assembly GCF_036898095.1). Classification (NCBI taxonomy): domain Eukaryota; kingdom Metazoa; phylum Arthropoda; class Malacostraca; order Decapoda; family Palaemonidae; genus Palaemon; species Palaemon carinicauda. The sequence goes on from NC_090725.1 coordinate 86,858,939, forward strand.
ACCATTTTGTATGATTTCCTCATGAAAAGAATATTAGTTTTCTTATTTTCACGATGGTATCGTAAATACAGTAAATTTTTTATGCATGTGTCTAATCTATATTCATTGTTTGTTCCAACACGAAGTACTTACCTCGAACTACTTTCTTAGGAGTATCTGGGATCTCCTTCCATCCGACCAAAATTTTGTGTAGTTTACCCTACTCCCGTTTTCTATGCGGGGCATCTCTGGCGGAGTGATACGCGCCCAGAGACGACCCGGGGTCAGAGAGCATGCTTGCTCAGGTCTCGCTCTCCAGTAAGTTTCTGGTCGTATCGGCGTTAACACCCCGACGCTCTCTCTTAACCCAGTGCGACCCTTTGTGTCTCACGTGATCCGCACGTGGTCCCTTTGTGTGTTTCCCTATCCTTTCCCTCTGTGTTCCTGTGTCTTGTGGTGTATTACCAGTGCGTTATGGAGCATCCCTGTCGTTGCCCTGGGCCTGTGGCCGGAAAATCGTGTGGCGCTTTCCTCTCTAAGCACGAAGTTGACCCGCACTCTTGTGTTCGTCGTGTAGGGGCAGTGTGTGTTCCCCTTCCGCCACATGTCCGGAGTGCGAGTCCTGGAATGAAGTGCAGTGGGTGCGGTATGGCACTAAGAAGAAGAAGACCTCTCGTCGGTGCCCTAGAAAGTCCAGCATCTCTTCGCCCCTCACTTCGCCCGGCGTCCTGTCGGTCAGAGTCTCTCTGCCGTCTTCCCCTACCCAGAGTAGGGGTCGAGGTAAGTCTGTTGCGGGGAAGCAGCCTGTGGCCCTTCCCCAGGAGTCTGATTTACCGGACAGTGGGATTATGTCTTCGGTCCAGGCAAGTGGGGGGCCTGAGGGGGGCCAGGTGTGTATCCGGAGGACGGAGCCCTGGTGAAAGCAGGTCCCGTCTCTTCGGACGATCCGATGTGGGCAGGTTTTTCAGGTGCGTCAGCAGCCGAGGGTGCCACCGAGAAGGACGACTCGCCGCCATCAGACGCCCTCGGGTGGGCGCCTCCGAAGACGCCCTTCAGATCGCCCGAGGACAGAAGAGGACTTTGAGAACTGGTTCCCTAGCGAGGAGCTCCCCCGCTCCCCTCCAACGCCTTCAGCTACGTTCCCAGCGGACTTCATGGAGCCTTCTTCGCCGGCCGAACCCCATGCAGAACCACCAGCAACACGGCAAGTCTCAGCCCCTCCAACGAGGTCCTACAGGTCTTCGGGCTCCTCGGTAGAGGCCTACTCTTACTCGTCAGAAGACGGAGCCCCGAGGGACCATAGGAGACGACGAGATAGCTCCCGCAGAAGAAGATCTCGATCGCGCTCCCATTCATGCTCTCGCCACGGGAGGAGACGTTCCAGGTCCCCCAGGAGGAAGTTCAGGAGAAGTCTTTCGCCAGAAGAGGAATGGGTACAAGTCTCCATTCCTCGTAGCCAACTCCTGGGGGTTGCAGCATTCACGGGCACCTCGGGATGGCGTCCCAGGCCCCGCTCACCTGTTGGCTTTGTCGACGAAAGGAGGTATGACTGGCGGAGGGACTCGTCTCATCAGGCACCAAGGGACAGGCATAAGTCCGCGAAGGTTCCGACTCCACCCGCCCAGCGGGGAGAGTTGCCCCTTCGGTCTGGCAGCCGCGTCCCGGCCTCTAGATCGTCGATGAGTCATCCAGAACGGGAGAAACACCTTTCCTCGACGGGCAAGCCCGCAGACCCATGGTCCGTCGGAAGAAGAGATAGGACCAGGACGGAGTCCTCCGTTCCAGCGGCGATGCCCGTCCTACTACCTGAAGCGAAGGAACTGGACCACTCCAGGAGGATGCCTCCTCCCCGTGCGGCTCCCCCCGTCGGAGGTCCTTCGTCACGAGAACTGAGGCCCCCATCAGAGAAGGTAGAAGACAGAGAAGAAGGTTCGCCAGCGGAGGTTTCCGCATACTGGAGGGTGATAGGCCTCATCCGGCAGCACCATAGGCTGGACGAACCTGAGCTCTCTACTGACGAGGTCTGGCTCTTGAGCCTCAACAGATTGGTGGATGCGCGTGTGCAGCAGAGGCCCTCGCTAGCCCTTTGGCAAGGGATGTGAAGCTGGGATTGGCGCACGTTAGCAAGGTCGTGGCCAACTATGCTGAAGCCCCCAAGAACCAGAGCACGTCTAGACTACTCCAGGGCCTGAAGACGCAGTCCCGGTTCTTCCTCCCTGAAGGACACCGCGCGGGGGCCTGCGCAGTAGAACCAGCAGTCGCCATCTTGGGACAGGGTGCAGCGGAGGAGAGAGCTACCACGGCACCGGTTTGTTTCTCCCCCGCGGAGACTGCCATGATGGAGGAGCTGTCTAGGGACTTGATCCACGTATCATTGTGGCTGGATTGGTAGGATTCCAGTCCGCACATGATTTCGCAATTCCGGAAAATCAGGCCTTGCTGAAGGAGCTGATTAGCTCGGGAGGTAAGGCCCTGAAGTTCCTTTCCCATCAGTCGATAATGCAAACCGCCAACTGGATTCTGAGGAAGAGAGAGACAATGCTCAGCAGGCTTCTAAGGAGGCTCCCCGACAGGGAAGCGAGGTCCCTGAGGAGCCTTCCACTGTGGGACGAGTCGATTTTCCCCCTGAAGGAAGTGGAAGAGACGGTGGAGAGGGTGAGGAAACTAAAGGGTGTGGCGGAACCCAGGCCCCCGCCAGCAAGAAGACCTACCCATAGCAGAGCTCCGTCTGACGTCTCTCTCCCTCTTCACGCCTCACCTAACTAGCCCAGGAGGGACGCCCCTTCTGCATCCTGGCAGCAACCCTCGCAGCCCTCCCGTAGGGGAACGTCGGCTGCGCAGTCAGCATTTAGGCCCTCCTATTCAGCCGCCAGAAGAGGTCGATCGGGCCGCGCCTCTCGAAGGAGATAGGGAGAGAGGCCCCCTACTCCTGCCGAAGCCTCAGGTGGGGAGATGCCTCAAACATTCTTGGCAAGCATGGCGGGACCACGGATCGGACCTGTGGACCATGATAGTCCTGAAAGAAGGGTACAGGCGGAATGGTTGGCACCGAAGAACCCCTTGAGAAGGACGGCCCTACAAGAAGAGGTCTCTGCTATGCTAGCGAAAGGGGCAATGGAACCAGTCAAGGACCCAGGTCCAGGGTTCTACAGCAGACGATTCCTGGTGGAGAAAGCGGGGGGGAGGGGGGGGGGCTGGAGACCGGTCATAGACCTCTCAGCCCTCAACAGGTTCGTGTGCAAGACAGACTTCAAGATGGACACTCCGAAGTCAGTCCTAGCGCCCTTGAGAGAAGGAGACTTCATGATGTCCATAGACCTCAAAGATGCATACTTCCAGGTCCCTGTCCACCCCTCCAGCAGAAAGTACCTAAGGGTGAAATGGGGTACCCAAACGTTGCAGTTCAAGACCCTTTGCTTCGGTCTGTCCACAGCCCCTCAGGTTTTCACGAGGATCTTCACGACAGTCTCAGCCTGGGCGCACGAACAGGGCATCCGCCTGATTCGGTACCTGGACGACTAGTTGTTGCTTTCAGCCTCAGAGGAAACACTGAGGGGGCAAGGTGCAAAGCTCCTACAGTTCTGCAACGTCCTGGGTATCACCATCAACCTGAAGAAGTCCCAATTGATACCCTCCACCAGGATGACCTACCTCGGGATGGTCCTGGACTCCCAGTTGGCAAGAGCATTCCCTTTCGCGGAAAGACTGGACAACCTGAGTCAGATCCTATGGCCCTTCCTGTCGGCTCAGCCCAGGAGAGCCAAGGACTGGCAGAGACTAATAGGACACCTGGTGTCATTGGAGAAGCTAGTCCGACCGGGGAGACTCAAACTCAGGGGTGTACAGTGGAATCTGAAGGAGGGCTGGAACCAGAGAGACCCCACACAAGGTGGTTCCGATGTCCCCGGAAACGAAGGAGGTCCTCGAGTGGTGGCACGACACTTCAAACACTCTCAAGGGGATGCCCTTCGCGGCCGATCCTCCGGAGTTGCTCCTGTTCACGGACGCATCAAAGGAGGGTTGGGGTGCTCATCTCCTTGACAGCACAGCGAGAGGAAGGTGGGGAACCGAGGAGAAGAACCTGCACATCAATGTGCTGGAAATGATGGCAGTGCAAAGGGCATGTCTAGAGTTCATTCAGAAGCTCCGGGGAAACACCGTGGCACTGATGTGCGACAACGCCACGGTGGTGGCCTACATAAAGAAGCAAGGAGGACTAAAATCAAGGGAGTTGTGCAGCCTCACGTTGTAGTTCCTGGAATGGGCCGAAAGGGAGCAGATCAAGATCTCGGCCAGGTTCATTCCAGGGAAGAGGAACATCCTGGCCGACGGCCTCAGCAGAATGGGTCAAGTGGTGGGGTCCGAGTGGTCCCTGCACCCAGAAGTGGCCAAGACTCTGATTCAGAAATGGGGCTCGCCAGTAATAGACCTCTTCGCCACCAGACTGAACGCACAGCTCCCCGTGTTTTGTTCTCCTGTGCCAGACCCAGGAGTGGCGTTCGAGGATGCCTTCCAGCATCCTTGGGACAACCTCGACGTGTACGCCTTCCCTCCCTTCGGAATGCTCAGACAAGTCCTCAACAGGGTGAGGAGAGCGGACAACCTGTGGATGACTTTGGTAGCATCCTGGTGGCCGGAGAGAGAGTGGTTCGCGGATCTAAAGGAACTGGCGCGTCTTCCACCTTGGCCCCTTCCAGACAGGTCAGACCTTCTCCAGCAACCACACTTTCAAAGGTTCCACGAAAACCCTCGGTCCCTCTGCCTTCACGCGTGGACGTTATCGAGCGTCTCCTGAGGAAGGAAGGGTATTCGGCGTAGACCGCAATGAGGATGTCGGGTTACCTGAGACGGTCGTCAGCTGCGGTGTACCAGGCTAAATGGGCGACCTTCACAAAGTGGTGCGTCGCAAAGAACATCAAGCCGTTGAAAGCCTCCATCCCGGAGATAGCTGACTTCTTAGTCTATCTCAGGGACGAGGTAAAGATGTCTATTCCCGCCATTAAAGGAGTCCGAGCCACCCTAGGACAGGTCTTCCTCCTGAAGGGCATCGACCTAGGTTCCTCCAGACACATCTCGATGCTCATCAAGAGCTTCGAGCAATTATGCCATCCTCAAGCGGTTAGAGTGCCCCAATGGGACGTAGCTAGGGTCCTGAAGATGTTGACGGAACCTTCCTTCGAACCCCTGAAGGACTTCTTAGACAAGGAGCTCACCCTCAAGACAGTTTTTCTGTTAGCACTGGCATCAGCAAAATGGGTAGGGGAGCTACATGGACTCTCATACGAGGTGTCACACTCGAAGGGATGGCGTGAAGCTACCTTCAAGTTCGTACCATCCTTCATGGCCAAGACCCAGAACCCTGCAGTCTGGGACCCCAAGTTCGAAGGCTTCTCGGTACCGGCAATTCCACGTACAGGCAACCCGAAGGACTTGCGGCTGTGCCCTGTCAGAGCAGTACGGAAGTACTTGGAGAGGACAGTCAGGCTTAGACCCGAAATCAAGAATCTGTTCGTTTCTTCAGGTTTAGTGAAGAAACCAGTCTCCAAAAACACGATCTCCTTCTGGCTATGACAAGGATATCATGAGGGCCTACAGTAGTGCAGGGATGCCTATTCCGGGTAACCCTAGACCCCATAACATCAGAGGGCTGAGTACTTCGTTGGCCTTTGAAATAAACATGGCAGTCGGCCAAATCCTACGGGCGGGTACTTGGACCAATCAGTCAACCTTCACAGCTTACTACTTGAAGGAATCTTCGAGGAGGTCCTTGGACAGATTCTCTCTCGGTCCTGTCATTTCAGCGCTTCAAAAGATTTAAAGGTGTAGCCCCAGGGTAACCACGTGCTGTAAGTCCAAGAGACACAGGTTCCTTCCTTACCCCCCTGTTCCCTTATTACCCTTCCTGAAATGACACTAAAACCCTTTGACTGCCAGGACATACATCGTCAGTGAATGGATACGTCTCCGAAGAATTTTACAGAGGTGAGTTACTTAGACACTAAGATAGTTTTTTGGGTAGTTTTCCCTATTTTCTCATGTTTTCTCTTGAAGGGTCACCAGAACCTAGCCTCCTATCTAGGTTCTCCCCTCTTTCTCTCCCTATCACAGTCTCTGGGTCCTGTGGTACACTCCCACCTCCTAAGGTATAAGTCTCCTAAGAAAGTAGTTTGAGGTAAGTACATCGTGTTGGAACAAATCACAAATTTTAAGTAATTTGTATTTTTCCTAACAGTACTTACCTCGAACTACTTTTGGGTTATGGCCCGCCCATCCTACCCCAAGTGCCTTACAGGACTTAATAGAAACCTATCTGACAAAACTTACTGGAGAGCGAGACCTGAGCAAGCATGCTCTCTGACCCCGGGTTGTCTCTGGGCGCGTATCACTCCGCCAGAGATGCCCCGCATAGAAAACGGGAGTAGGGTAAACTATACAAAATTCTGGTCGGGTGGGAGGAGATCCCAGATACTCCTAAGAAAGTAGTTTAAGGTAAGTACTGTTAGGAAAAATACAAATTACTTAAAATTTGTGATATTTCTTGTCTGCTCGAATTTATATTTACAATTTTTATGTTATACTTCTGCTGAAAGATGCATAAAGTGTCAGAGACAATAACTAAGTACAGTATGCCTAAAACTTGAAATTTTGTAGAGAAAATATGTAGAAGAGAATATATTAGGTTAGCAATGCTTAACTCGTGTGGGCATTTTTGGTACATGTAGCAAAGTTATTTCAGGATTTGAGGGAAGGGGCTCAACAGTTCCTAATAAGTAACCCTAAAATATGATGATTATGTCCTTTTGATCCCCAGTGGTGAGGAAAATGATTGCTAAAATCCCATTCATATGCTTACTAAAGTATACTCAAGCAACTTCTACAAAAAACTTTGAAGCACCATTTCTCAAAACTTGGAATTTTATCCCTTTTACCCCCAAAGGACGTACTGGTATGTTTCACAAAAGCCATCCCTTCACCCCCATGGACGTACCGGTACGTCCTTGCAAAAATATGCTATAAAAATTTTTTTTTTCATATTTTTCATAATTTTTTTTAGAAAATTCAGGCATTTTCCAAGAGAATGAGACCAACCTGACCTCTCTATGACAAAAATTAAGGCTGTTAGAGCAATTTAAAAAAAAAATATACTGCAAAATGTGCTGGGAAAAAAAAAATAACCCCTTGGGGGTTAAGGGTTGGAAATTTCCAAATAGCCTGGGGGTAAAAGGGTTAAAGAAAAAAAATTCTACTTTTTTATATTGATCAATTTTTTAGGAATTTTATAGCCTAAAATATGTGCATTAACTTTTTGAAGAAAATGAAAAATTTCCATTGGAAAAATGGCCATCTTTGAAAGTGACTTCTATAAACATATAAGATAATGCATATAAAAATATAAATGCTAAGAATATTTCTAATGTACAACTTATGGTTCATAAAATTCTCTTTTAAGTGGTTTTTCAATGGAAATGATCAGTTGCGAAATAAAAATGTTGTAGGATTTTGAAGTAACCCAAAATAACAATGTTTTAATAAGGCTGAATTGTGCCCGTTAAACTATTAGAAAACAATTTTCTTAAAATTGCCAATTAATACAAAGTTTGTGTGATATTTGATAATTTTCCTTCTTTTCTTTATCAAGGAAAAGTCCACCTGATTCTTCGAGAGAAAAATGACTCGGAAAAGGAGGATCATTATGAGTGGAACAAGGTTACAACGTGTGTCCACAATTTATTTGGAGGAGGTCAGCGTTGGGTTGATCAATATGGTGAGATGATCATCAGAAACCCAAACAAAGGCTTAACTTGCAAACTTTCTTTTGTTAGAGTGAGTATTTACCATGAATTTTAAGTTTTTATGCTGCTGCCTCCATGAGGGCTTTTAATGTACACTTCTCTCATGGTCTTTGTGCATAAAGATTTACTTAGGTTTTGAGCTCTTTCTAATCTAATAAATATTTTATTGGTAGGTGTAATGCATGACTTCATTCCTTTATTGAAACTATATTCTGAGCACTTGCTAAGCTAATAAATGTTTTATAGGTAAGTGTGATGAATGGCTTTATGCCTGTATCAAAGAGATCTGTAATACTTGAAAATGGAGAGGTAAAAAAATGAAAAAAGATGGAAAGTTTTTAGAGTATTAATAGATGAACAAATAATTATAAAGCCATCGTGAATGGCTGAAGGTTACAGCTGCTTTCTAAGTTAGAAACAGAGGAAGAGCTAAAAGGACTAGAGACAGATGGAAGGACACTGTCAAACCAAGCTGTGTTGGAAGGAATGATTCTACTGGGTTGGTGTTAAATAACCAATTTTTAATTTATTTTTTAGCCAGTCCTCCTCTCATGACTGAACAAATATTCAATTTTAATTTGTTTCAGCTTTTTTCATCGTAGAATTATTTCTATCAGTTATTCCCGTGAAAATATTGAAAATTAAAAGTGCATTGTTTGAGAATTTTGTAATTCAATAATTTTGTTCTTTTACGTTGTAGTTTTTTATCCCCTCTTTCTAATATTAGCACTTTAATACCACTGCAAACAAGAAAATAAGAGGAAAAATAGTCTTTAAAAATTTAAGCTTTAATACAAAAGCGTGAACTCACTCTAGACAAATATTGACTTACATTAGTAACCAACACTAGTCATAACCAACAAACCCATTAAAAAAAGATCATCATATCAAACGTTTGAAACTGAGAGAATATCTCCCATCCAATCAAAAGCTAAAATAATCTTCGACACCTTCAATCTTGTAAAAAAACATCAAGTAAAAAATATTGCTGAATTCCATTGTCAAAAAGTTTGCTATTCACTGAATGCTGTCACTGATTAGATTAATAACCAAAAGAGTATTTGCTGAATATTCAATTACAGGTAAGGGCTTGGTTAGGATAAAAAAAAAATTTTTCCAGTAACAACAGCCAACATCCATAGGGGCTCAAGTATCACTAAATTAAGAGCTTCAGTAAAAATAATTCTTCTCTGTTGAAACACCATGGATCAATATGGGATTCTATGCAGGTGTAGGATCATACACAACCCACAACCATCCTTAAACAAAACAAAAGCACAATAAGAGAACTTCACAAAAATTATTTCATTGGTTCACTTCACTGAATCGCCTTCAGGGAATGGCCCTTACCACAATCACTTGGAGGAAACAACTGACTTCTTAGATAGCTTCTAAAGGAAGTTACTGTACTAGGTTTTAAATTGCCTGTGGAACCAAAGCTTTCTGAAGATCATGTAGACTAATTTCAGGAAAAAACTTTGTAGCTTCAAATAGCTTATGGAAAATTCTACCAAACAAAATATAATCTTAAATTTATATTTTTTCTTTTACACACCATATGTGATAAGTAACAATACATTATGAGAGGTGGGTTGTGTATTCTGTGGTTAGCTGTGCAAAGATATGACTTGGTCTCACTCATTTAATCCATGTATGCTTAGAGCATCCATGCAAGAAATAGGAATACTAGAATAAAATCCAGGATGCCTAAAAACTATAAACCCACCAAAGCTTCTTAACTGATATGTAATATACTTGAAGAAATAAATAGTATCAGCCCTCAAACATTATAGAAATTATTCTTAGATTTAACCATTATTTTCCTAGTACGTACAGTACAGTATTATGGATAAATGCATCAAAATAGTTCTGTATTTTTTCTCTCTTATTTTATGCCACTGATTTTTGTGTTCAGGGCTTGTAATGTCCTGAGTCCTTTAATTTTTTATGTATAGTATCCTTATTCCAGGTATCAAAATTCAAAGATCATTTCCAAAATTATGTGAGACCACTTTGCACGGAAGAAAAAGAGTCTGGAACCAAGGATAAGGCATTTGAAAATACGAAATGTATTTTAATTATGTTCGTTCAAATAACAAATAAGTTAAATTATGATAATTACCCATCTGAAAGTACACATACTATCTCCAAAAGGGTTGATTGATGCTAGGGCAAAGATTTTTTGTTTGTAAAGAAATACAGTATATTGTAAATCTAGTTTTCACTGTGAGAAGTGTTCTCAATGCAGGAAGTGTTGGTGGGTAAGGAAGGTTAGATCTTCCGAATAGTAATGCGATTGAAAGATACTTGAATAACATGATAGGACAATGTACAGTAATGTGTTTTAATATTATTTCTGGGCTCCGACCCGTGCCGCCCAGTGAAATGCTCCTTTAACATCATTTCTAAGGTAAAAACTGCTATGAATTTACCAGAGAAAAATTTGTATAGGAATGCTAGGTTGAATCCAGCTCACTCACCTTAATAAGGTGTCGGTATAATACTGGGGCGCTGAATAAATCACAACCAGAGGCCTCGCACCATTTAGATATCTCCTGTCAACATCCCCGAACAGCGAGGTGCCGTTCAACATCCTACTACTACTAGCAATCCCACGCCAGTGACGTCTCTCCTTTAATAGGACGCAACTTTCTAGCCGTGTTTTGCCTTGTGTGTGAATTTCGCTGGTTTTTTCTGGATTTACCTCAAGATGTCGGACTCCACTGTCACTCCATCTAAGTTAAGTACCAGATCTATGAGTTTTGAGATTTTGGAGAGGGCCTTACCCTTTTTTTGCTTATATTATACGGCTTTTTTTTTTTTTTTCACGACCCCGCGTGGGTCTTTCATGGTGCCCGGCCCCCTCCTATCTCTCTCTCGTTCGTTCTTAACAATTTTCAATGAGTCCTCCATACTGATTGTTTCTCGTTATGAACTTTATGGGTATCCACGGTTCACACACCGTATTAATTTTTATATCGTCCTGTTATTATGATAACAGTTATTACATATACGTGTGCGTATTATCGGTAGGTTGGCATGCCTGATCGCCTTCGGGCGTTCTTTTCCACTATGTTATTACTTGGATTATTTACGTTCGCACGCCACGGACTTGCTTATCATTTTAACGTCATTCGTTTGATTGCATTAGCTTGAGGGGCTTTCATGAGTCAGAGATTACATATTAGTTTTTATTTTATTAGCACTTCACTGACTCTGTGTTATGTTGGTAGCCCTGTCGCAGTCAGGCTTGGGTTTTCTCCAGTCTCATGTTCGCTCTCTCGTTTGTTTTACGATTGATGTATAGTTAATTTTATTATTATTATCATCCAGCATGCCTTCCTATCTTATTTTACCATGTGTTATGTTTTATAGTGTTATTAGTCTTTCCGCGTGATCATATCATCGTGGGTCTGGCAGGTTGGTATACCTGCTATCGCCCCACTCCTAGCCTCCCTCCCGCCGATACCCCACCCCAGGCTTCCCTCCCTCTCTCTCTCCCGATCGAGTTTGAGTCACTTTATGACGCTATGTACCCCTCCCGGGGGCATCCGCTTTCTTTGCACGGGCGGTTCCCGTTGATCTGTGAGGCTTACTATTATTATACATTAACGTACATTACTTACTCTTTTCACTACTCTACCCGGTCGTAGTCGTTTTCTTTCCGTCGCTCGTTTGGCCAATGATCGGCGGGAAGTTTTCTGCTCGGTCCGTGGTACCTTGTCATGTTATATCATTTTTTAAGTTTTGTACGTGCTACTCCCTCGGTCCCGCACGTCACGGACCCATTAAAGATCCCTTCCCCCCTCTAGTGTCACGCACCTCATGGACCTCATATAGATATATATATATATATATATATATATATATATATATATATATATATATATATATATATATATATATATATATATATATAAACTTTCATTACAGGATCCCCGGAAGTAGCTTTTATACATTACCATCCGGTCGAGTTGTTTAGTTGCGCCTCCGGAGCCAACGTTACTCATTCTTGCTTGGATTAACTTTATATATTAGTCACATATATATATTATATGTACGATCCTTGTTCTCGACCTTCCCTTCCCTCTTTTGATATGATCACGGTTACGGTCTGACTTAATTTCAATTCCTTTTTACAATCAAAATAGATCTGTTATTTTGATATTGATATTTAAGCAATCCGGACCCCCCCGGGTCCCGAATTTGCTTACATTCAATATACTTTATGGCTATATATAAAAGATTTTTATCATGATATTGACATATATATACGTAGATATTTAAGCTCCGCCTAATTTGCTTTCATTTAAGATACTCATGTATCTTTTGTCTTACAGACTGTACGTATATAAAACATTTTTATCATGATATTGATATATAAATCTTTTATCATGATATTGATATCATTTAAGCACCCGGGGCCCCCGAGCCCCTATTTGCTTTCCTTCAGGATTCCTAATGTATATATAGAAAACATTTTTATCATGATATTGATATATAAATCTTTTATCATGATATTGATATCATTTAAGCACCCGGGGCCCCGAGCCCCTATTTGCTTTCATTCAGGACTCCTGATGAATATATATATATATATATATATATATATATATATATATATATATATATATATATATATATATATATAACATTTTTATCATGATATTGATATGTAAATCTTTTATCATGATATTGCTATAATTTAAGCATCCGGGGCCCCGAGCCCCTATTTGCTTTCATTCAGGATTCCTGATGATTATATATAAAACATTTTTATCATGATAGTGATATATATAATTTGCTTTCATTCAGGACTCCTGATTTATATATATATAAAACATTTTTATCATGATATTGATATGTAAATCTTTTATCATGATATTGCTATAATTTAAGCATCCGGGGCCCCGAGCCCCTATTTGCTTTCATTCAGAATTCCTGATGATTATATATAAAACATTTTTATCATGTTAGTGATATATATAGCCTAATTTGCTTTCATTCAGGACTCCTGATTTATATATATATATAAAACATTTTTATCATGATATTGATATGTAAATCTTTTATCATGATATTGCTATAATTTAAGCATCCGGGGCCCCGAGCCCCTATTTGCTTTCATTCAGAATTCCTGATGATTATATATAAAACATTTTTATCATGATAGTGATATATATAATTTGCTTTCATTCAGGACTCCTGATTTATATATATATAAAACATTTTTATCATGATATTGATATGTAAATCTTTTATCATGATATTGCTATAATTTAAGCATCCGGGGCCCCCGAGCCCCTATTTGCTTTCATTCAGGATTCCTGATGATTATATATAAAACATTTTTATCATTATAGTGATATATATATATATATATATATATATATATATATATATATATATATATATATATATATATATATATATGTATATTTTAAGCACCGGGGCCTCCGGGCCCCTAATTTGCTTTCCTTTGAGATACTCATGTATCTTTTATTTTACAAACTGAACACTGTGCAATGACGGCATATGCCGCTGTCATCTATCAACCCTGCGGCCATGACGTGTGTCGCTCACACGCCCACTGTTCTGTCTGAGTGGATGACTTAGCTGTTTGGCATCCAGACAATTGTGTAGTCTGCTACACAATGACCTCCACTCTAACATCTGACTCGGTGAGTGCATTTTCATTGTTACAGACTTGTAGGGAGTTACGATTAATTTCAAACATTATTAATTTTAAGGCCACTAGTCCTCTGGACTTCCCGCATGCCTTTCACTTCGTGTCTACGAAGTCCTTGGACTTCTTCACTTTTCTTTGGCACAAATATCCCTCGCTAATAGTCTGTTCTCTTTCAGTGCCCCCAACTTGAGAAAGATACAGCTCGGGCTACCCTCAAGATCTGGATTGACGGGTTCACCCGCAACGTGAAGGCCAAACAGCCTTATATCCTCTCTGAGGAATGGTGTTCCCGTCTCTACCCCCATGCTAAAACTTCAGCTGTGGTCCCCAAAGAGTTGGCGGATCCCATCATCGAGAGGTTCGAATCCCTTCTTCTGGCCCCGGACCAAGAAGAGACGGGCGGCACCCTAACTGAGGACGTCTCTACCCTCAACCTCGATGTGGAACCCATGGCTCTTGACGATCCCGACGCAGGTAGGGACGTAGGTGAGTCAGGTGGTTCCCGGGCTAAGATTCCTATCCCTAGCCCGGCTTTCTCTTCTACTTCAGAACACTCTTCTTTTCGAGGTTTTCCGGGGACAACCGGGACTGGTTTCAGTCCCCGGCCTGTTATCCCCAAGGTGGAGGCTCATCGTAAGACTTTATATACGACCCACAAGTCTTCCAAAGACCACAGGTCTTCGAAATCATCAGCTTCGAAGGCTAAATCTTCCTCCACCAGAGTCTCTCAAGACCCAATTGCTGTGCCTTCAACCTCTCACGGAGTAGTCTCCGTTCCGGCACCTGTTCCCCCCCCCCGGCGGAATCATCTAACCCGGTGGATTTTTCTGAGAAGATGTTTGCTCGTTTTGAGTCGATACTATCGTCTCATACGCAGCAATCACAAGAGAATAGCTTCTATGGAGAGCCTAGTTCAGGGACTCATGCGCTCGGGGTTGCCACCGCCACAACAGCAATACCCCATCCCCGACGCCTCCAAGCTTCCTCCTTTCAATAAGAATAACCCTTGGAGGTTGGCATTGCATGCCCCCTTCTCGGAGGGTATTTTGTCAATCGGAGGTTTCGGTAGCCGGCGTCTTGCGGATTATGAATTCTACCCGCCGGGTCTTGAATTCCCCTTCCCCGGCTACGCTCGCCTCACGGAAGAGGCTCTGATTCGATTGGATAAGGTCCCAAAGGAAACTGTTAATTTTCCTAAAGAACAGGCACAGTCTGTCTTGGTCCGCGTGTTCGATGAGTGGGATTGCTTCAACACTATGATTACGACCTACAAAAGTTCATATACTATGTTTGTGGCCGACGACCAGACCCCTACCCCATGTGCGACCAAGATCATAGAGACGGTCTTTCAGGCTATCAAGGAAGAGAAGCCTTTACCTCACCTCAGGGAGACCGACTTACCCTCCCTTCTCTTTCCGGGAGACAGTGAATGTTGGCGGAACGCCCCAGCTACCTTCTTGGTAGGTAAGTTGAGTCCGGACTGTGCCTCGACGCAGTTCAGCAAACGGCTTCCCAAACTCCCGGAGTCTCTCATTAAATTGGAATATGAGTCGAGGTGTAGATTCAGCAGATCCCTTAATTCAGTTGTCCTTTCTGAATTGACTGTCGCCACTTACACCGAGGAGGACCTCCTTAAGGTCCTCACTAAGTCACTTTTGCAAAACTTTATGGCTGACGCCTATGATTTTGCAAATGCCAGGACCCATTGTCGACGACACGTTCTATCCGAAGCCACGATTAGGGACGAACCTAATAGGCTCATCAAAGCTCCAGTCTGGGGCCCGGATCTTTTCCCAAGGGACTTAGTTAACTCGGTCCTTAGTGAGGCAGCTAGAGCCAACCAAAAATCTCAAGGTTAGGTGGGGCCTGGTTTCAAAGAGGAGATATGAGCCTACTAGTACTCCAATTCGAGGTAGGAAGAGATTGAGGCCCTTCCAATCTTCCCAATTCAGGCAACCTCTGCAAGTGGTTCAACCGGTCTCAGTCCACGGAAGAACTACGTTCCTTCACAAAAGATCTGCTACTAAAGAATGCAATCCAAAGTATACGTCGCTTAAGATTTCACGGACGCTTGTTCAGCGTACCAAAGAAAGGCTCAGACAAACGGAGAGTAATCCGGGACCTGTCTCGTTTAAATTCCTTCACTCGTTGCGACAAATTCCATATGCTTACCGTCTCGCAGGTGTGGACCTTACTTCCCCGTGGGGCCGTCACCACCTCCATCGATCTTACAGATGCCTACTATCACGTTCCAATAGCAAGGCATTTTCGTCCTTTTCTGGGCTTCAAGCTAGGCAAACAAGCCTATGCATTCAAAGTGATGCTATTGGAGCTCAACATACCACCCAGAATCTTCACCAAACTAGCAGAGACAGTAATTCAAGAGCTTCGGACTCAGGGGACACAGGTAGTAGCCTATCTAGACGATTAACTAATCTGGTCATACAACGCCCAGATTTCCCGCGTAGCAACGAACAAAGTACTCACCTTCCTTCGGCAACTGGGATTCCAGGTCAACCTCGAGAAATCCCGCCGGGTCCCACAGACCAAGTTTCAATGACTGGGACTACAAGGGGACCTGTGCTCCCATACGCTGTGCCTCCCCAAAGCCACAAGGAAGGTGATAGCGAGGAATACGAAACAATTTCTCAAGGAAAAGTTGTCCTTCCGAAGGAGCCGAGAGTGGATCCTAGGTTCCTTACAGTTCGCCTCCGTGAGACATCGTCCTGAGGTCCAAACTCAAGGACGTAAACAGAGTGTGGCGCTCCAGAGCAACCGCAATACGCCGAGACAGACGTGCTCGCCTTTCCCCAACCCTGAGAAAAAGTCTGCAGACTTGGACGAAGATCAAGAATCTTTCCAAGTCGGTTCCATTACAACACAAGAAAGTCCAAGGGTTATGGTCACCGGTCTTCCAACAAATGCACGTCAACGTCCTAGAGGCCATGGCAGTCTTCCTCACTTTAAAACTTCTCAATCCAGCCAGGAATCTCCATATCAGACTGGTTCTCGACAGTGCAGTCATAGTTCACTGCCTCAACAGAGGAGGCTCCAGATCAGCCCAAATAAACCACATCATGTTGAAGTTTTTCTCCATGGCGGCAATGCACAAGTGGCACTTGTCAGCAGTCCATCTAGCAGGAGTCCGGAATGTGGTAGAGGACTTACTTTCCTGGACGACTCCGCTAGAGTCGGAAGGGTCACTAGACAATCGATCTTTCCAGTGGATGATATCTCCAGGTGGATCTGTTTGCGACAAAATCCAATCGCAAAATATATTGTTACGTAGCCCCCAACCTGGACCCTCAGGCTTATGCCACAGACTCTATGATTCTAGATTGGAATACCTGGAAGACGATTTATCTGTTTCCTCCGGTGAACCTCCTGCTGAAAGTTCTGCACAAACTCAGATCCTTTAAAGGTCAAGTGGCTCTCGTAGCCCCCAACTGGCCCAAGAGCAATTGGTTCCCCTTGTTGCTAGAACTAGGTCTCCGCCCCCGGCGGATTCCCAATCCGGTGTTAACAAAGACAGTGCAAACTCGCAATGTGTTCGCTTCCTCAAGGATACTGAATGCCCTAACTTTATGGACTTCATGAAGTTCGCAGCCCAACGAGGTGCAAACATCGATCCTTTGAATACTATTTTCCTGGAATCTGACAAAAGGTGAATCTACTCTCCGTCAATATGACTCAGCTGTCAAGAAATTAGCTAAGTTCTTGAAAGATTCCCAAGTTGAGAAAATGACGATGAACCTAACTGTGACATTCTTCAGAACTCTCTTTGAATCTGGCTTGGCAACCAATACCATTACTACAATCAAGTCAGCCTTGAAAAAGATCTTCCATATTGGTTTTGACATTGATCTAACGGATTCATATTTCTCATCCATTCCGAGAGCTTGTGCCAGACTAAAACCTTCAACTCGCCCTAGCGCAGTTTCCTGGTTTTTGAACGATGTTCTTAAGCTAGCCTCTGACACCCCAAATGAATCCTGTAACTCTATGGCATTGTTAAGAAAGTCATTTTTTCTTTTGAGCCTCGCCTCGGGCTCCAGAATCTCAGAATTGTCAGCCTTATCTAGAGACCCTGGTCATATAGAGTTTCTCTCTTCGGGTGAGGTTCTTCTCTCTCCTAACAAAGTTTTCCTGGCTAAAAATGAAGACCCCCAAAACAGGTGGTCTCCCTGGAAGATTGTTCCACTTCCTCGGGATCCATCCGTGTCCAGTTACCACCCTAAAAGCCTACTTAGGTAGAACCTCCACCACAACCACAGGGCCCTTATTTATTAGAGAACACGGAGGAACTATTACCCTTAAGGGAATCAGACAACAAATTCTTTATTTTATTAAACAAGCTAATCCTGCATCATTCCCACATGTCCATGATATTAGAGCTGTGGCTACCTCAATTAATCTATTCCACCATATGAAATTTGATGAGCTCTCAAAATATACGGGTTGGAAGTCCTCTAAAGTTTTCAAGCGCCACTACCTAAAACCTTTAGAAGCTCTTAGATTTGCCACAGTAGCTGCAGGGAATATAGTTCCTCCTGAAGGTACTGAGTCCTAATCACAACGTCTTGCTCTGTCCTCTTTCCCTCTCTTCAGGTAGTTAGCCATATTGGGTCCCCATTCTCTGGTACGATTTCACTGGGCGGCACGGGTCGGAGCCCAGAAAAGGGATTTTGACGAAGGAAAAATCTATTTCTGGGCGAGAGACCCATGCCGCCCAGTGAACCCACCCGTCCCTCCCTGATTGGGCCCCAATCTGGGGTGCTATAAGGAGGGACGTCACTGGCGTGGGATTGCTAGTAGTAGTAGGATGTTGAACGGCACCTCGCTGTTCGGGGATGTTGACAGGAGATATCTAAATGGTGCGAGGCCTCTGGTTGTGATTTATTCAGCGCCCCAGTATTATACCGACACCTTATTAAGGTGAGCGAGCTGGGTTCAACCTAGCATTCCTATACAAATTTTTCTCTGGTAAATTCATAGCAGTTTTTACCTTAGAAATGATGTTATGGGAGCATTTCACTGGGTCTCTCACCCAGAAATAGATTTTTCCTTCGTCAAAATCCCTTTATTATTATTATTATTATTATTATTATTATTATTATTAGCCAATCTACAACCCTAGTTGAAAAATCAGAATGCTACAAACCTAAGTGGTTCAACAGAATAGCAAGTAAACTATATTCTGTATAAGTAAGGAATGAAAAATATAAAATATTTTAAGATCATTAACAATTTTAGAATCATAATAATGATTATTTAGGCTTGATATTTAAACTTGATTTAAAGGTATGTAAAATACTTCATTTTCTTATTTCACTTGCGTTCCCTCTAATGGTATATGAAACAAAAACTCAAATTTTTATCATTAAAAAATTTAAGGCAAGGTAAAGAAATGAACATTCAAGATACAGTAACATTTTAATAATGCACTTCAGTTGTAATTTAGAATTAAAGTGAGGTGTGTTTATGTGTGGGTATCTGTGATGTGCTTGTAATTAATGTTTTTGCATGGCTTTTTTGTGCATAATAGTGTTCCCCTTAATTTTGTATTGAATTTAATTCATACAAGAATGACCTATATCCTAGTTATTTAGAGCACCTTGGTATTATTATTTACTACTTTTTTATAAAAAGAATTTTTTTTCAGGCGAGTTCTTGGTCCTCTAAGAGGCATGAAGTTTTTGGTGTGGTGACTGATGCTTCGGGAACTGTTCTACACAATCTGTTTGGTAAATGGACAGAAGCACTTTATTGTGGTCATGCTCCATCAGCTCGAGTTGTGTGGCGGCCTGGCAGTATGCCTGAAGATTATCATCTTTATTATGGTTTTACTCGATTTGCCATTGAGTTGAATGAACAGGATGAAGATCAATCCAAGTATTTACCACCAACTGATACAAGATTTAGACCTGACCAAAGGTATGTAAATAATACCACTTCAATGGTAATTGATGTCCTACCCACAACCATTACTTTTCTTACATGTTAGAATGTCCTCTACTGTAGTTTTCTCTAGTAACCATGATATTCTTTTTATATCTGTTAATGCTAATCCTATCTTATATATATATATATATATATATATATACATATATATATATATATATATATATATATGTGTGTGTGTGTGTGTGTGTGTATGTATATATATATATATATATATATATATATATATATATATATATATATATATATATGTATATATATATATATATATATATATATATATATATATATATATATATATATATATATATATATATGTATATATATATATATATATATATATATATATATATATATATATATATATGTGTGTGTGTGTGTATATATATATATCATCATCATCATCTCCTCCTGTGCCTATTGACGTAAAGGGCCTTGGTTAGATATAACCAGTCATCTCTATCTTGAGGTTTTAATTCAATACTTCTCCATTCACCATCTCCTACTTCATGCTTCATAGTCTTCAGCCACAAAGGCCTGGGTCATCCAACTCTTCTAGTGCCTTGTGGAGCCCAGCTTAAAGTTTGGTGAACTAATCTCTCTTGGGGAGTGAAAAGAGCTTGCACAAACCATCTCCATCTACCCCTCACCATGATCTCATCCACATATGACACTCGAGTAATCTGTCTTATAGTTTCATTTCTAATCCTTTCCTGCCATTTGACTTCCAATATCCTTCTGAGGGCTTTATTCTCAAATCTACTAAATCTATTGGAGATTGTTTCATTGTCATACCATGACTCATGTCTATAGAGTAACACCGATCTCACTAAACTGATGTATAGTTCGATTTTTTTGTGCAGTTCCATGCGATTTGATTTCCAAATTTTACTTAACCTAGACATTGTCTGAATTGCTTTATTCAATCTTTTACTAAACTCTAATTCTATAGACCCTGTATTGGATATCATAGTTCCTAGATACTTATATGATTCTACCTCATTAATCCTTTCTCTTTCCAATGATATTTCATCTTCCATTGCATACTCCATTCTCATCATCTTTGTCTTTCTTCTATTTATCATCAGCCCAACCTCGTGTGATATTTTATGCATTTTGGTAAGCAAGCATTGCAAATCCTGTGGTGTTCTCCTATTATTATTATTATTATTACTATCCAAGCTACAACCCTAGTTGGAATAGCAAGATTCTATAAGCCCAGGGGCTCCAACAGGGAAAAATAGCCTAGTGAGGAAAGGAAATAAATAAATGAAGAAAACAGATTAACAATAAATAATTCTAAAAAAAGTAACAATGTCAAAACAGACATGTCATATATAAACTATTAACAACATCAAAAACAAATATGTAATAAATAAACTATAAAAAGACTCATGTCTGCCTGGTCAACAAAAAAGCATTTGCTCCAACTTTGAACTTTTGAAGTTCTACTGATTCAACTACCCGATTAGGAAGATCATTCCACAACTTGGTAACAGCTGGAATAAAACTTCTAGAGTACTGCGTAGTATTGAGCCTCATGATGGAGAAGGCCTGGCTATTAGAATTAACTGCCTGCCTAGTATTACGAACAGGATAGAATTGTCCGGTGAGATTGGAATGTAAAGGATGGTCAGAGTTATGAAAAATCTTATGCAACATGCATAATGAACTAATTGAACGACGGTGCCAGAGATTAATATCTAGATCAGGAATAAGAA
This sequence comes from Palaemon carinicauda, assembly GCF_036898095.1. NCBI lineage: Eukaryota > Metazoa > Arthropoda > Malacostraca > Decapoda > Palaemonidae > Palaemon > Palaemon carinicauda. The sequence continues at coordinate 86,880,082 of NC_090725.1, forward strand.
ATTTAATAGACCGTAAGTTTCTGTCCAACAAATTAAGATGAGAATCTGCAGCTGAAGACCAGACTGGAGAACAATACTCAAAACAAGGTAGAATGAAAGAATTAAAGCACTTCTTCAGAATAGATTGATCACCGAAAATCTTAAAAGACTTTCTCAATAAGCCTATTTTTTGTGCAATTGAAGAAGACACAGACCTTATATGTTTTTCAAAAGTAAATTTGCTGTCGAGAATCACATCTAAAATTTTGAAAGAGTCATACAAATTTAAAGAAACATCAATATTGAGATCCGGATGTTGAGGAGCCACCGTCCTTGACCTACTTACAATCATACTTTGAGTTTTGTTAGGATTCAACTTCATACCCCATAATTTGCACCATGCACTAATTCTAGCTAAATCTCTATTAAGGGATTCACCAACCCCAGATCTACATTCACGGGATGGAATTGATGCAAAGAGAGTAGCATCATCTGCATATGCAACAAGCTTTTTTTCTAGGCCAAACCACATGTCATGTGTATATAGTATGAAAAGTAATGGGCCAAGAACACTACCCTGTGGAACACCGGATATCACATAACTATAATCACTATGGTGCCCATCAACAACAACTCTTTGAGATCTATTACTTAAAAAATCAATAATAATGCTAAGAAATGACCCACCCACTCACATCTATTTCAGTTTGAAAACAAGGACCTCATGATTATCACGGTCAAAGGCAGCACTAAAATCAAGGCCAATCATACGAACTTCCTGACCACAATCAAGGGATTTCTGTACAGCATTGGAGATTGTAAGAAGGGCATCACATGCTCCAAGGCCTTTACGAAAACCAAATTGCAAACTAGGGAGTAGATGATTACCTTCAGCAAACCTATTAAGACGTTTTGCCAGAAGACGTTCAAAAACTTTAGATAATATGGGAGTTATGGAAATTGGGCGGTAATCAGTGGGACTTGAGCTACCACAAACACATTTACATAGAGGAGTAACATTACCAATTCTCCAACAAGTGCTAAAAACCCCTCTTCTTGCTAACTTGCGCAAAATAACAGATAACTTTGGCGCTAAGAAATCTGCTGTCTTTATAAAAAACAAAGGGTCTACACCTCCATAAGCATCAAGGTCCATCAACAGAGCTTTAATCTCACAGATCGAAAAGCTAAACTAGTTAGTTTAGCCTCAGGAAACCAGGAATGAGGAAGTTCAAGTTTTTCATTACTCTGTTTACTGTCAAAAACATCAGCCAAAAGGGTTGCCTTTTCCTTTGGACTGTGAGTGACTGAGCCATCTGGTTTAAGTATAGGAGGAACTGTTGCATCTACACCAAAGAGTGCAGATTTAAGGGTAGACCACCATTTATGTTCCTAAGTTGTACCAGAAAGTGTTTCTTTTATGGTTAAATTGTACTCCTTTTCAGTTGAGGCATAAACTCTCTGAGCAAAAGCTCGAAGCTGAGTATAGTTGTTCCAGGTCAAATCTGATCTGTTACCCTTCCAAAGGTGATAGGCCTCCTGCTTCTCCAAATAAGCACGTCTACAATCATCATTGAACCATGGTTTGTCCTTCACTCGGTACCTTAGTACACGAGAAGGGATACGCCTATCAATTATGTTGACTAGATTCTCATTGAAAGGGACAACAGGATCTACTATTATATAATTGTGACCAATTCAAGCACAAAAGATCATGCAAAATCCCATTCCAGTCTGCTTTGGATTTCATATAAATTTTACAAGAATATGATATATCAGGGACAGGCTGGTCAGTCTTCAATAATAATGAAATCAAGGCATGATCAGATGTCCCGACTGGAGAACCAACCTTACTAGTTATAACACCAGGGAAGTCAGTGTATACGAGGTCCAAGCAATTACCAGACCTGTGAGTAGCTTCATTTATGATTTGCTCACAGCCTGATTCAGAGGCAAAGTCTAAAGCTCTTAAGCCATGGCGATTGGTAGGAGAGATAGAACTTAACCACTCCCTATGGTGAGCATTAAAATCACCAACAAAGACAAATGAAGCCTTTCTATCATCTTCTTGTATTTTAGCCATAATGGTAAGAAGACAATCAAAGATAGAATCATCCATGTCTGGATTCCGGTAGATCGAACACAAATAAAAGTTGTTATGCCTGCCACAAACTTTTATTACCTGAATCTCATGACATCCACATTGATAGCAGGACTTATGAGAAGCAGGGTACTCGGTCCTAATATACACTGCCATTCCCCTGGCCCTAGGGATGGCATCACGTTTCAACATTATTGGCTTCTTAAAACCAGTTATAAGGAGCTCAGATGAGTGCCTCATATTAGAAACCAAAGTTTCTGAGCACAAAAGAATATCATACTGTCTGGACGCAACTCTAAGGTCTTGGATATTTGCATGAAGACCACAAATATTGCAATACAGAGAAGACGACATTGACGAAATTTAGGACGTACTGGTCCCGGATTTCGCTCAATGTCTCCAGACAGCATAAGAATTAATAGAAATAAAAAAAAGAGACATCATACTTAAAAACTAGATTAACAAGAATTATAACAAAAACAATATGTACAGAATTATAAATAAAGTGATTGATGATACCCATAGACTATATTAAAAAGTCGGAAAAACTGGTCAACATGGAGGAGCCGATACACCATGCAAGGCTAAATACCCTCCAGGATAGCCACTTCAACTGAAGGGAGGACAGTAAGGATGGTTCTGAGAAGAAAAAGAGTCAGAAAAAGGAAAAGACAACCTCTTGATAAACCACCAGGCATCCATGGCCCTTCTATTAAGCCTGCCCAACACCATTTCAAAAAAACAAGAGGAAGAAAAAAAATAATAATAAGATAGAATAGTGTGCCTGAGTGTACCCTCAAGCAAGAGAACTCTAACCCAAGACAGTGGAAGACCATGGTACAGAGGCTATGGCACTACCCAAGACTAGAGAACAATGGTTTAATTTTGGGGTGTCCTTCTCCTAGAAGAGCTGCTTACCAAAGCTAAAGAGTCTCTTCTACCCTTACCAAGAGGAAAGTACACTGAACAAATTGCAGTACAGTAATTAACTCCTTGGGTGAAGAAGTGTTAAGTATCTCATTGTTGTCAGGTGTATGAGGAAAGACGAGAATATGCAAAGAATAGGCCAGACTATTCTGTGTAAGTGTAGGCAAAGAAAAAATAAGCCGTGACCAGAGAGAGGTATCCAATGCATTACTGTCTAGCCAGTCAAAGGATCCAATACCTCTCTAGTGATAGTATCTCAATGGGTGGCTGGTGCCCTGGCCAACCTACTACTTATAACAAGGACATCGTCAGCATACTCTAGGTCTGCTAAATTTCTGTCATCAATCCAGTCCAATCCTCCCCCATCTCTTGACGGTTTTACTCATTACAAAATCTATGAGGAGGATAAACAACATAGGTGACAACACATTCCCTTTGAGTACTCCACTGTTCTCTGGAAATTAATTTGATGAGACTCCACTAACATTAACTTTGCAATTGCTATGCTAATGACCAGACTTAATCAAATTCTATAATAACGCAGAACTCTTAACAAAATTGGATGGTGCACATTATCAAAGTCTTTTTCATAGCCCACAGATGCCATCAAAAGTGGATTTCTATACTTTACACATTGCTGTACAACATGTCTCAAAATGAAAATTTGGTCAGTGCAACTTCTATCTTTTCTAAATCCTACTTATTCATCTCTCAGCTATTCATCAATCTTTCTCCAGTCTCTTTAGAATAAGCATACTATATATTTTCATAACTAACGTAAGTGTTATGACTGTAATTATTGCAATCGGTCAGATCTCCTTTTTTTTGCTATTTTCACCAACACACCTCACATTCATCAGGTTTCACCTCATCATGCCACAGTCTACAAAATAATCTTATAAGTAGTCTAGGAGTCACTTCATTTTTGGCCAGTATCATTTCGGCAGTTATTCCATTGTATCCAGGGTCTTTCCATCTCTTTAGTTTTTTTTCTTTAGGATAGATTCGACTTGGTTGTTTAACTTGTATGTTGATGGAGTGGTGAGAGAGGTGAATGCTCGAGTGCTTGGACGAGGATTAAAACTGGTAGGCGAGAATGACCATGAATGGGAGGTAAATCAGTTGTTGTTTGCGGATGATACTGTACTGGTAGCAGACACAGAAGAGAAGCTTGACCGACTAGTGACAGAATTTGGAAGGGTGTGTGAGAGAAGGAAGTTGAGAGTTAATGTGGGTAAGAGTAAGGTTATGAGATGTACGAGAAGGGAAGGTGGTGCAAGGTTGAATGTCATGTTGAATGGAGAGTTACTTGAGGAGGTGGATCAGTTTAAGTACTTGGGGTCTGTTGTTGCAGCAAATGGTGGAGTGGAAGCAGATGTACGTCAGAGAGTGAATGAAGGTTGCAAAGTGTTGGGGGCAGTTAAGGGAGTAGTAAAAAATAGAGGGTTGGGCATGAATGTAAAGAGAGTTCTGTATGAGAAAGTGATTGTACCAACTGTGATGTATGGATCGGAGTCGTGGGGAATGAAAGTGATGGAGAGACAGAAATTGAATGTGTTTGAGATGAAGTGTCTAAGGAGTATGGCTGGTGTATCTCGAGTAGATAGGGTTAGGAACGAAGTGGTGAGGGAGAGAACGGGTGTAAGAAATGAGTTAGCGGCTAGAGTGGATATGAATGTGTTGAGGTGGTTTGGCCATGTTGAGAGAATGGAAAATGGTTGTCTGCTAAAGAAGGTGATGAATGCAAGAGTTGATGGGAGAAGTACAAGAGGAAGGCCAAGGTTTGGGTGGATGGATGGTGTGAAGAAAGCTCTGGGTGATAGGAGGATAGATGTGAGAGAGGCAAGAGAGCGTGCTAGAAATAGGAATGAATGGCGAGCGATTGTGACGCAGTTCCAGTAGGCCCTGCTGCTTCCTCCGGTGCCTTAGATGACCGCGGAGGTAGCAGCAGTAGGGGAGTCAGCATTATGAAGCTTCATCTGTGGTGGAAATGTGGGAGGTTGGGCTGTGGCACCCTAGCAGTACCAGCTGAACTCTGTTGAGTCCCTGATTAGGCTGAAGGAACATAGAGAGTAGAGGTCCCCTTTTTGGTTTGTTTCATTGTTGGTGTCGGCTACCCCCCAAAATTGGGGGAAGTGCCTTGGTATATGGATGGATGGAGATTCGACTTCAAACACACTGAATTCATTCATGGGCACATCAAGGCCTTCATCAGCTTCAGGTATAGCAATCCAATTATTCCCTTCATATCTCCTATTCATAACCTCACTAAAGTGTTCCATCCAACGTTGCCCTTCTTCATCTTCTGCTGTCATATATATCTCTCTTTTTGATGGGTATATGTTTCTTCTTTGCCCTAGTCAAGATTTCATTAATAATTCTATAAGCGACTATTACACCATACCCACTTCCTGAATTCATAGCTTTGTCAGCTTCATCTGCTTTCCTGTCTAAATATTCTCTCCAGTCATTCCTGGCTTTTCTTTTGACCTCACTGTCAATATTGGAATACTTAGCATATTCTACCTTGTAATTTTCGTTACCTTCTTGAAAAACTTCAACAGTCAATTTCTGTCTTTGTCAATCAATTTTTGTCTCTGTCAATCAATTTCTGTGTTTTTCAATCAATTTCTGTCTTTGTCCAGGTGAGTATAAAAAGAAGAAAATTTATATTGATGGTGGTGGGACCCCAGTGAAGGAAAGAGATCGTCAACGAGAAATTCAAAATCTATGACAATTAAAATTCTAAACTCAGTTGCCCTAGATTTAATGGAAACCATCTCAAAATGCAATTTACAATATAGAACTCCAGATTGTTTTCCTAACAGTATTTAAAATATTGAATAAAATCTATAACCTAATTGAATTTGAAAAAACTTTTAAAAACTATATTGCCAGCATCCACAAAAAATTACCTTAAGGCCAATAATCACGATAAGAAAGTGGATTCTTTAAGATATGTCCACCAAACACCCAATTTGTATGTTATTAAATATGTCTAGAATTCTTTCCAAAGAAACCTTAATGCAAAAATTAAGATATGTTTGTTTACTACTAATATCTAGAATCTTCAAGACTTAAATAAGATTTGCATCCAAACTTGGCGAGTTTCTGTGATCAAACCTTCGACAAGAAATGACACTGCATTTTTGGACAGAGAATTAATTGACATTCTAATCCCACATAGCAAAATTAGAGCCACTTGTAATGTCCATAGTTTGTTCAAATTATATTGAACGTCTCTTAACTGAACAAGAACAATTATTTTCAGATGTCCATAGTTTGTTCAAAATATAGTGAACATCTCTTATTGAACAAAGACAACTAGTTTCAGATGAAATAAATGCAACCATTTCTAATAAGGGAAAATGGAGAAATTAATTGCAGCCGACTAAATGAAAATAATTTAACTGAATGAAGGCATAAAAAAAAGATATAATCATCTTATGCTCCCAAACCCCACCTTAAAAGCTAGTGCCAGATAGAGCTTGTTCAACTTGGTGTTTGCCGTGGGATTCTTGGAGAGGGGGCCATACCTGGTATCCCAGATGGCCACTTTGGTGGTAGCCAAGCTACTATATAAGCTGCCCTTCTATGAAGCCTTCCAGAACTTTAATAGGGCAAAGTTTGTGGTAAGACGTCACATTTTGGGTTTTTTTTTATCTGGAGAAAGTGGAGGTAGAGGAATATTTTTTACAGTGAGCCAATGTGAAAATTTCTCCTTGAGGCAGTGGAGAATGGAAGAAAGGTTTTAGGCCCTTCATAAAAGAAGAAAGCTTGCTCTCATAGGTAAGTCTATAAGATCCAGCAGTATGCTAAAAAATGTCCTACTAAGAGGCCAACTCCTACTTACGATGACAACCCTAGTTCCACACCGAGAGGAATGAGTATGGCTAGACTGTGGTTTTAGAGCAAGAGGAGGCCATTGGAGATCTTTCAAGCAAAATATGGTACCTAGTAAATCAACTAGAGCCAGAGGATCTCGTCAATGAGGAGCCTCAGGTTGGAGATCGTCTCCACCGTTTTCGGGAATGTTGGACCCTTTCTCAGTGAGCACAAAGTTTAGTCTCAATGGGTCTTGGTTATTTGTGGATAGCAAACATGCTCCACTCCAGTTTCATCAGTTCAGGACCCTGGAACTCTTAACTCCTTTAAAGGCCACTCATGAATGGCAGAGGCAAGGGACAGTAACATTGCTCTATCGAGCAGGACAATGCCCTAGAGACTGACCAGATATGCATATGATCGGTGCCCAAGCCCCCTCTCCACCCAAGCTAGGACCAAGGAGGGCCAGGCAATGGCTGCTAATGACTCTGCAGATAGACCTATAGTCTCTCCTAAACCCCCCATCCTTAGCTCTCTAGGATGGAAAGGTTGCTGCAACCAAAGAAACTAACGAGTTTGATCAAGACTCGAACCCTAGTCTGGTGTTCACGAGTCAGGAACTTTACCACATCGGCCACCACAACCCTTTGTAAGGAAGATGTTGAGAAAGGAGTCATAGAAAGTTTCAAGTTTCTAATTTCTGGGGCAGACTATTACTAAAGAAAAACTCCCCTGAGAGAAGAGTGATCCTTGACCTGTCTCTCCTCAACAAACACATGTGGTGCGATCCATTCAAAGTTACGACTGTCCAGGATGTCCGTCAATCACTACACCGAGGGACTTGGACCTGTATTATAGATCTAAAAGACCCATATTGCCACGTCCCTATTGCCAACTACTTCCGACCTTACCTTGGTCTTCAGCTCGAGGGAAGGGTATACAGGTTCAAAGCGTTGCCATTCGGCCTCAGCATTTCTCTAAGAATGTTTACAAAGCTTGTAAGGAAGTGATCAAACTATTGCAGTTGCGGGTAGTTGAGATCATAGCTGATTTGGACGGAGACAAAGAATTACTATATGCCTCAAATACGCATTCAGGTTATGCAGTTTCTTTAGTACCTTAGGTGAAGGATGAAATGGAGAGAAGTGGTCTGGTGGAAGCGGATGCTTTTGATAGAAGGCATTGGAGAGGGCGTATCAGGCAACCGACCACTTAAAGTAGGGATCATGGTGGGGAAGGAGGATGTTTTTTTCAACTTCACAAAGTCAAGACTAATTCCAAAAATTAGTGATTATGTTGTCAATGGAATATGGTGAAAGTCATACTAGCCTTACAAAAGCATTCCGGCAAAGAATTCCAAATAGGGTCAGAGCCTTGGATTTGAGTTGCTTTTTATCCAGGGGGAAACGGAAAAATATTTTAGGCCTCCTTCAGTTTGCCTCGATAGTCGATCCTGTGTTTAAGAACAAAATGAAAGACCGCATATGGGTGTGGAAAAGGCTGGCTTGGAAGGGGTTATGGGATAGTGGGCTTGATTACCTGGTCAATGTAAAAAATTCTCAAGTCATCGTCGACTCCAAATTCCTAGACCAGTTCGGTCCCATTGGTTCCTCTCCTGGTTGCCATAATTATTTATATAGACACATTCAGGATGGGCTGGGGAGGTTATTCAAAGGAGCCCTTTGTGTTAAGGAAACGGACTCCTCAGTTTGCAGCTTTTTATGTTAATGTGTTGGAACTAATGGCAGTCTTCCTCACGTTGAAGAAAGTTGTTCCACAAAAAAATTCGCATATAAAGATCATAGACAACCACGTGGGGGTTTGTTACGTCAGAAAGGGGGATCCTGCTTGAGAATTCTCAATGCAGTAACCCTTCCCAATATTAGGTTCTTTTAGAAAATAAATGTGTTCCTCTCACCATTCCATCTGTCGGTTCACTCAACGTAGTAGAGGATGCCCTATCCAGGCAGACAATCCTGTGTACGGAATGGACACTAGACCAGGGTTCTTTTCAGGAGGTTTTTAGAGCTAGTTCTGGATCTCAAAATAGACCTATTCACTATAAAAGAGAACCACAAACTTCCACAGTATGTTGCTCCAAATGTGGACTCTGGAACAATGGCAGGTGATGCTCTGAATTCAGATTGGAATAGATGGTTGTCAATCTACCAGTTCCTCTGACAAGTTTGATTTTGTAGGCTTTGAATACCTTTCAGAAGTTTTCAAGGACAACCCTGCTAATAGCACCACATATTGCCCAACAGCCTGTGGTATCCACTATTTCAGCATCTGAAACCAAGAATACTTCCGCTTTGGTTTGCACAGCAGTATCAGAAAGCAAGAAAGTGGACTGCCTTTGTTTCCTCCTTTCTTACCCTGAACCTTGATGCTTGGAGTTTTGCTCCTGTATTTTTGAGGAAGACTTTTCTGTTCACCATTTGACTTTTTTGATGAGCTGCCAGAGGACTTCATCCACAAGACAATACTAGTCTGTGTAAAGGACGTGGATGTTTCTACAAAGTCAGTCCCCCTGTCAGATAACCCCAAACTTCTTGGCTTCCTTTGTGATCCACCTCTTGAGAAGAGGAAGCTCCAGCCATCAACTATACCGCATATAGGACTATTGTAACACACCATCTCAAGCATACCATTGCTGAGTATCTAGACACGGACTTGCTTCATAAGGTCACCTAGTCTTTTCCTCAGCATACACCATCTCCACCTACTCCCGTTGTATCTTGGTCTCAGGATAGGGTCCTCGAGCTTTTGGTTGGGTTTAATAAAAAATAACTAAATTTTTGATAGCTTAATCTTCAGAAGCATGAGTCAGTGAACTGGCAGCCTTTTGCAGGGACCAGTAATTCATTAGAATACCCCAGGTCGTCTTGTAATCCTCACTCTAGGTCTCCTTTTTGTAGCCAAAAACTAAAAGCCTCTTTAGAGACAGGATCCCTTTTAAAACTTGGCTCTTGAGCCAGAAGATAGCAACCTCTTTCCAGGGTTGACCTTAAATCATATTTACAAAGATTCATGTCTTTAAAGGTTTTTGGTGGTTATCTGTTTTTTAAGTGTTTTAATTCTTTCATTTTGCTTTGTTTCGAGTACTGTTGTACTGTCTGGTTTTCAGATGCTGAATCTTTTCTTAATTTTTTATTCCTGATTTAGATATTAATCTTTTGCACCATTGTTCATTTAGTTGTTTATGCATGTCATAAGATTTTTCATAACTCGAACCATCCTTTGCATTCAGATCTTCTCAGAAGACAATACCATCCTGCTCGTAATATTAGGTATGCAGTTAATTCTAATAGTCAGGCCTTCTCTTCATCATAAGGCTCAATACTACACAGTATTCTAGAAATTTTATTCTAGATATGACCAGATTGTGGAATGATCTTTCTTGTTATTATTACTAGTAATCTATAACCCTAGTTGGAAAAGCAGGATGCTATAAGCCCAATGACACCAACACTGAAAATAAGGAAATAAATAAACTATATGCGACTTAATGAACAATTGAAATAAAATATTTTAGAGCAGTAACAACAGTAAAACAAGATCTTTTATATAAACTATAAAAATGTTTATGTCAACCTGTTGAACATAAAAACATTTGCTGAAAGTTTTCAGGCAGTTGAATCGGGGGAACTTCAAAAGTTCAAACTTTCAGTAAGTGTTTTTATGTTCAATAGGCTGACATAAATATTTTTATAGTTTATATATGAAGGATGTATTTTAATATTGCTACTGTAAAAATATTTTACATTAGGTGTACTTCCCTTGTACTATTTATATCTGCATTTCCTTTCCTCACTGGGCTATTTTTCCCTGTTGGAGTCCTTGGGCTTATAGCCACCTGCTTTTGCAGCTAAGGTTGTAGCTTAGCTAGTAATAATAATTATAACTACAACCTTCCAGTGTGAAGCCTTTTTTCACAAGACAAATGGGTATATCAACTTTAAGGCTACTCATACACCGTAAGATTGTGTTTATCTAAAATTTTGAGCATATTTATGGAAAAATTAAATTTATTATCTACTTGTTTATATTAACAGTAAAAAAATACCTTTAATACTAATCTGTTAGTAAATGAAAACATTTAAGCAAAAATTTTATATTGCTCTCCCCAAAAATGGGAAAACCTGAGATAAGCCACTTTGGTTTAAGAACGGTGATATTTATACTAATGGTGTTATATGACATAAGTGCCAAATATTTTGAGAGCGTTGCTTATATTATTTATTTTTCATTATTATTATTAATTATTATTAATATTACAATTATTATTACTATTATAATTGTTATCATTATTATATAGGGTCATGAGAGAGAGAGAGAGAGAGAGAGAGAGAGAGAGAGAGAGAGAGAGAGAGAGAGAGAGAGAGAGAGAGAGAGAGAGAGCTATTTGAGATATATTTTAAATTGTTTAAATCTTAAAAGTTGTTTGCCTAGTTTTTTCACTACCATAATGATCTGTTTCCTCCCAGCAGTGTTTTTGTTGCTGAGTTGAAGAGTGGTTATAAAGGTTGGGTGGGTGAAAGTTTTCACTAATATTTAATCTTGAGGTCAAGTTGGCATTTTCACTCTATAGCTTCTATTCAGAGGTAATATTCATAGAAATGATAAAATTTATTATGGCCAGAGCACCAGCCACCCATTGAGATACTACAGCTAGAGAGTTATGGGGTCTTTGACTGGTCAGACAGTATTACATTGGATCCTTCTTTCTGGTTATGGTTCATTTTCCCTTTGCCTACACACACACACAGCGAATAGTCTGGCCTATTCTTTACTTATTCTCCTCTGTCCTCATACACCTGACAACACTGAGATTACAAAACGATTCTTCTTCACCCAAGGGTTTACTGCACTGTAATTGTTCAGTGGCCACTTTCCTCTTGGTAAGGGTACAAGAGACTCCTTAGCTATGGTCAGCAGCTCTTCTAGGAGAAGGACACTCCAAAATCAAGCCATTGGTCTCTAGTCTTAGGTAGTGCCATAGCCTCTCTACCATGGTCTTCCACTGTCTTTGGTCAGAGTTCTCTTGCTTGAGGGTACACTTGGGCACGCTGTTCTGTCTTTTTTCTCTTCCTCTTGTTTTGTTAAAGTTTTTATAGTTATATAGGAGATATTTATTTCAGTGTTACTATTCTTAAAAGTTATATTTTTTCTTGTTGCATTTCCTTACTGGGCTGTTTTCCCTGTTGGAGCCCCTAGGCTTATAGCATCCTGCTTTTCTCTAGGTTTGTAGCTCAGCAAGTAATAATGATAATAATAATAATAATAATAATACCTAGTAAAATTTTTGATAAAGAAATAATTCTTAATTCATTCATGGTTGTTTTCAGGTTATTGGAAGAAGGAAATATTAATGGTGCTGAAACAATGAAGACACAGCTTGAGCAACAGCAGCGGGAGCGACGAAAACACCGGGAAGAGACTGGGATAGAGCATGTTCCAATGTGGTTCAGGTGAGAAAAGTATTTTCTATATTATGCAAAAAGTATTCTGTTTGCAGAATCCTATTAAGTAATTTTTACTTTTAAGTACAATAGATTAAAAAGAAAACTTAGAGTTCAAATTCATATTTGTGCCTGAAGGTTTGTTAGAAAATAAAACAAAAGATTATCTATTTCTAATAAAATACATTTTTATTACAGTATAGCCTCACTTTAACAGATAAGAGGTCTAGCATGTCTGATAAGTATCAAAATCCTTTAGTTTTCTCTCTGAAAATTGCTGAAAAACATAAAGGGCTCCAGTTTTGGACTTATTAACCAAAATTTTATAAATTCAGTCATCTTATTGAATAGTTATGATACCTAGCTAGCCTAGCCTTCGACCTTCAGACCACTGGATCTAACATAACCTACCATTATATTCTCTCTGACCTTTTAAAGGTATATTGTGAATGGTATAGACAACTGTTAGATTATTTCGCTATCTCACATTGTCCCACACACCGAACATATGGATGTATGGTCAGAGGTAACCCCCTGCTACACTCAAGCTAGGGCCATGAGAACTAGACAATAGTAGCTTGATAACTTAGCAAGTAGACCTTTGGGCCCCCTAAACCTTAATCTTTAGCTCTCAAAGACATTAGGGTATCTGCTTTACATTTAGATCCCTAACATGAAATGGTACACCTCAAATTGCTAAACACTGCCCTATTGGATATCATATACTTTTCAAAAATTAATCATTTGCAGTTTATCACTGGTATTCTTGCTAGATCACGCCATGACCGTAACACATTAAACACTATCGCGTTGCTATGAGACTTGAGGTTCAGCTAGAAAACAGAGCTCAGAGCTAAGGATGTTGACATAGCCAGCAATGGTAGAAGAATGACGATGCTCTACTGTATATTGTACTATAAACTTCAAACAAAATTGCTAGAATAATTTCCACATGAAAGATTGTTCATTTGTGTCTCCTAGACATCCAACATTCTAGGTAGCCTTTAGCACATAGCCCTATCCAGTAGTAAAGATTCCTAATAAGACACTTGGTCTTTGTAAATGAGTAATCAATACTGGTATACCTCACCCTACATCAGTAATTAGTTCCAGGAGAGGGGACTAAAGTCTTAGAAGGATAAGTTGAATTTACTTGTCGCTAGGCTAAATCACAATTTACCATCTCTGTTCTGTAATTTATTTATAAATGCAATTTCAGTGATGTATTGTTTATAAGAATCTATTTTAAGCCAACGAACAAATAATTTATTTATAAATGCAATTTCAGTGATGTATTGTTTATAAGAATCTATTTTAAGCCAACGAACAAATAAATTTAAGTTTTTAATGTAGTACAGAAAACTAATCTAAATTTACAGATAAATATACATGCATACTTGTTAATATAGGTGTTTACGATTTGGCATGTTTACAGTACATCTCAGGCTCTTTATTTGTGAATGTGGTTTGCTCTAAGACTATAAAAATACAATGATTTTGTAATGTTAAATGACAAAGTTAAGATTATTTTGCGATACAGATAGTATAAACTAATTTGTTAAATTTACCAATATTTACATTCAATTTGTTGTTTACATTGCGTACGTAGATGGGTGGGGACTGCCAGCGTCAACAACTGATTCTGGCTGTTGTGGTTGAATGAACTTTTTAATAAAAAAAACTGGTTGAGAGTTCGTTGAACTGTGCTCTTCTTTTCTTCAAGAATTACATGATAGGGAACAAAATTACATCAACAATATCCTGTTAATTATGTGTGAGCATAATATCGATACTATCGTAATCTTAAAAGCAGCTGACAACAAAACCCAAAATAAAAACAATCAGTAATGGCTGATGTTAAAATTTACCTCAAATTGATAATACTAAAGTATAAAAATGATGACACGAAGTTCAGATAACATCAAAAACTATGATTATTTTAGACTTCTTGCATTACATATATCCCACTTGGTTAACTACTGTACTGTAATTGTTCAGTGGCTGCTTTCCTCTTGGTAAGGGTAGAAGAGACTCTGTAGCTATGGCAAGCCGCTCGTCTAGGAGGACACTCCAAAATCAAACCATTGTTCTGTAGTCTTGGGTAGTGCCATAGCCTTAATACCATGGTCTTCTACTGTCTTGGGTTAGAGTTCTATTGCTTGAGGGTACACTTGGGCACACTATTCTATCTTTCTCTTCCTCTTGTTTTGTTAAATTTTTATAGTTTATATAGGGAATATTTATGGAATATATATTTCAGTGTTGTTACTGTTCTGAAGACATTTTATGTTTCCTTGTTTCCTTTCCTCACTGAGCTATTTTCCCTGTTGGTGCCCTTGGGCTTATAGCATCCTGCTTTTCCAAGTGGGGTTGTAGCTTGCCAAGTACAGTAATGATGATGATAAAAATAAATCTACAGATAATCTGACGAAATCAAATGATGTGTTTTAACACCAGCGTATGATCGAACGTAGATTTGAGCAAAATACTGTATATGTTTATTTTGTTTGTAGTATTTGAGTGACTGTTTAAGGCAACAAAAATTTCTCTTAAAGCTCTTCTATGTGTGTATTGTAAGGCCAGTCTGAGAGAGAGATAACTTATTCATATAACTCACAATAATAGCCATAAATGAAATATATGAAAGCTATGATATTCTATAACAAATTGGTTCTGATGTCATTTACATTAGGAATTTGTATTGAATGATTTAAGAAATTATATAGATGACATGAAAAACTAGAATTATTTTATGCATCTCTCGGTACATATACGTTACATTGGCGACTTAATGCCACAGATCAGCTGACAAAATCAAATGATGTATTGTAAGCCCAGCCTATGATCGAACAAAGATTTAAGCAAAGTATGATTATATATTGCGTGTAGTATGTAACTGACACTTTTTAAGGAAAAAAAAAGATGGAAGATACCATCTTTCTGAACAGAATTAAACTTCACCTGAAAGCGTATTAATGCAGGTTTCTGGTTTTTATAGAATTATAGCAGGTTTTGTTTACTATTTCTTGTTTATTTTGTGTATAGGGAGTGTATGAATCACTTTACAAGGCCAAAATCCAATCCAAAAATTTACTTTTGCCGGGACTCTTGTAATGAATGAATGACGTACGATGGTTATTACTGTTATGTATTATTTCCCATACAGTATTTATTAGCCAGATATATATATATATATATATATATATGTGTATATATATATATATATATATATATTATATATATATATCTATATATATATATATATATATATACGTAGTATTTCCCATAAAGTATTTATTAGCCAGATATATATATATATATATATATTTATATGTATATATATGTATATATATGTGTATATATATATATATATATATATATACTGTATATGTATATATATATATATATATACGTATATATACATATATATATATATATATATGTATATACGGTATATAAATTATATATATATATATATATATACATTATATATATATGTATATATATGCATATATATATGTATATGTATATACAGTATATAAATATATATAAATATATATGTATATTATATATATATATATATATTCATATATATATATATTCATATATATATATATATATATATTCATATATATATATTCATATATATATATTCATATATATATATATATATATATATAATTTATATATGTATATATACACACATATATATATATATATATATATCTATGTACTGTATATTTATTTATACATTTATATATATATATATATATATACAGACTGTCCCCAACTTACGAACATAATAGGGACCGAGAGTCTGTTCGTAAGCTGGATTGATCGTAAGTTGTTAGTGTTAAATTTTGGTCTAGAGTAAGCGTAACCTAACTCAGATGTCTACGACTTTCAGCCGTAGAAGTCAACAAATAGCCCCATTTCATATAAACTAGGTTATTACAAATATTTTACTTTATCATATTACTGTAGTCTGTATAATACTGTAAAGTTCAGTACAGTATGTTGTTTTATTATCC
>NC_090725.1:86906406-87003906 GCF_036898095.1 Palaemon carinicauda
ATTTTTAAAGTTCCTGCGGCCGCAAATTTCATTTTGTATCCTGAGTATTTTTTCGTAATAGGAGGTGTATAAATCTTTGGATGTTGTTTCGTAAAAGGATTTTCTCATATACAGAAAATTTTGTATGTAGAGGTTTCACTTATAGATACTGTATTCATGTATGTAATGAAGATAGCAAGAATCCTTGCTTGAGGGTACACTCGGGCAGACTATTCTATCTTATTTATCTTCTACCTGTTTTGTTAAAGTTTTTATAGTTTATATAGGTAATATTTATTCTAATATTGTTACTGTTCTTAAAATATTTTACTTTTCCTGTTTCCCCCTCCTCACTGGGCTATTTCCCCCGGGCTTATAGCATCCTACTTTTCCAACTAGAGTTGTAGCTTAGCAAGTAATAATAATAATGATGATAATAATGAGAACATTCACATTGTTACAGAGATATTTTTAACTCCATTTTAAATTGTTAAAAGAAAATTTATTCAAGTTTTAAATTGGTTGCCAGTTTTTTTTTTCTGAGGAGAGACTAAGGTAGTGATTATAGTCTTCAGGAAACAATTTAGTATTTGCTGGAATCACTCCTTTTATTCTTTGATCCTGTCTTCATAGAAAGTTTTGTTTGAAATTTTATGACATTTTTTTTTCTTTCAGACGTGATATGAACAGCAAAGAAGAAAGTTGGGTTTTCACTGGTGAATATTGGATCAAGAGAAAAGATCCTGGTTTCGTTAATATGACTTTTGAAAGGTTATGGTAATGAAAAGTTTGCTCTTATAGTTTTCTTTCATCCTTAAGAGTACATTTATCATGCATAGGTCATTGAGCTTCATTGCAGTGAGCCATCCTTAGACTGTTTATTTGAAATGGAATCATTCCTCTGTTAGATTTTAGAAAGTCATAAGTGAATGCAGATTGTTACATATATTTGTGTACCGATTGTACATTTCTTTTTATAATTTTCACCTTTGCTTAGCTTTAGAAAATAGTGATATAGGAGGAGTCTCTACATTAGTAACTGAACCAATTGGTTAGTGAATTCCATTATCAGGAGTGTCATTAGTCTGTCTTTCTGAGGTTGATTATGCTTCAGTTTGTAACAGTGTTAAACAACATTACCTGGTAATTGTATATATATCAGGGTTAAACATTCCAAGTACGTATGTTCATACGTTTTAAAGGCTGTCATATTTATTATTGTTGAATCTACTTAAAAGGGTTTATATGCTGCTTTATAAAATATATGCTGTTAGCAAAATTTAATAACTGATTTTTTTTTGCTATGATAACTGTACTTAGCATTTGTTTATTGAGTATATGTTGAATTTTGAGGCTTTGTACAGTATTTATTGTGTGAATGAAATTATTGGATGTGTAGCCTCATGGCTTATGCTAGAGAAAGTGTTTTTAGGAGTACAGTATATGAATCAGGTAAATTTTATCATTTTTAGCTTGTAGTATAAGAACATCAATATGTTTATAAAATATTGTTATTGTTGTTTTTTTAAAGTTTGCTTATCAAGTTCTTGTACTGTACAGTATATGATCTGAAAGTTTCTTTTACATAGGTACTCTACATATTTATTCATTCTAATGTTAGTTCGCAGCCTTTTGCAGTGATAATGAGTCTTTCTATTATCTGCCTTATGGAAAAGTAACTTCATCCTTACACCTCATTCTTGATAAATGCTGCATCATTAATGAGTAGTTAGTTTGAAGTTGAACTGTATTTGGATACTGGTGACTTCTTATAAGTATGTTGTATGTGAAGACGTTTTGCATCTAAGGGGCAGTGTACTGGTGATTGTGTTATTCTGTTTGTAGGTTTTTTATCAGGTTTAGTTTTAACCATTGAAAATATTCCGATTTACTGGCCAGAAAAGTAATTTCATAGCCACCTCTTTTGTTTTGTTATCAGTTGTGTGTCTATTCGGCATAGATAATTTTTGTGTTGTGATATTTTTATGGCTATCACATCCCTTTAGAATGTTGTGCTATTAATATAGATGGTTCATTCATGTGTTTGGTTAAGAATGAGAAATTGGGTTTATGCACTTGCTTTGTTGAAGCATGTGATGTCTTTTGTGGAGCAAAAAGATCTCTCACTTCAATCTCACTGTTTTTGTAAGAAAAACATCTAAGCCTACAAGCGAGATTATTATAATTCTTAAGTGCTTACAGTTTTCTTGTGACTATAAATACTATAGATATGATAAATATTGGTGACACAGTGCTAGTGTGAGAAAGTCAGTTGGCTTATTTATTATTATTGTAATGTATACATCATTTGTGGAATAACCCACTAAATTCCGCCCTGTCTGGCATAAAAAGGCTAACATGTCCCTGTTTTCCTTCTCGTTGCATTCTGATTTATTTTTCAGTGATATTTGGAAACAATGTTGAAAATATGTACATATATTTTTATGTTATGTATGTGTTATATGTTTATGCAGAAGGTCCTCAATATTCATCCTTAATCCACTCTAGTAAAATACAAATGTTCAACATATTTTTATGAACATTAATTTATCAAGAAAAAAGGTGTAGCCTACAAATCAATAACACCCATTATTAATTAATTCAGATTCGTCAAATATTATATCATGAAATAATTTAAATACAGTTTTGAAAACCTTTGACATGAATAACTTTGGATGAAAATTGAATGAATAGGTTGCTAAAGTTTTTCTTTGAGATATAGCTTATTAACACTAAAGTTGGATTCATTATGAAATACAATTTTTAAAAATAAAAACATATTTAATTAAATAATCATGAAAACTATTCAGCTATCATATAAGAGATAAACGAAAACTAATAAGGGATGTCTAACACACACACCCACTCTTTCTCTGTCTCTATAAAGTATATATATATATATATATATGTGTGTGTGTGTGTGTGTATGCATGTATGTATGTATGTATGTATGGGTGTATGTATGTACATACATACATACATACATACAGTACCTTACAATAATTTATCTAACCCTGGATCCCAAATGCGGTAAATAGTTGGGCAGGCCAAGTATTTACCACATTGGCAACCCTGATACTTCCTATTCTGTACTATCGTTGGTAACACTGACGGCGGAGCTGAGAGTTTACTCATTTCTCTCTCTCTGTCTTCAGTTGATTTTGAGCAGCTGGTTGGATAAAAACCGTCTGCTCTTTTGAATTTCAATTACCCTTTTTTTTTGTCTATAGCTCCTTCAAGCACTTGATGTTTGTGCATGTCTATTACTGGTGTTATTGGCACTTTGTTTAATCTTATTGGGATGCCGTTAATCTGGTAGTCTTTTGTTGTAACACTTGAATTCTTCCTTTTGATGCTGTGTCAAGATCTGTCGTCAACTCCTCCTTCCAACTCTATCATGAGCTGCCCTTCCTGCGGGGATTCACATGAATTGTAAGAAATATGACCTCGTGTAGAATCGTGCCAGTTGCAGAGGTAAGGTCTGTAATCTTTCTGCTGCAAATTTTTGTTCATGGCCCAATAGTAAAATGACTATGTCAAGCACCGAAAGTTATTGTAGCGAAAAAAGGCAATCAAAGAAAAGAAAAAGTCTCTGGGTAATGAAGCTTTATTGGAATCTGTCTTGGGGCCTCCGGTTCTTCCATCTTGTTACAGGGGATTCCGATCCCGACTCGTGCCCCTCTTCCCTCTCAATTGGCTTTTTTGCCCATTGACTTGTCTGCTCTTTAGAGTTTTCTAGGGGACAGACGTTAGAGGTTTTGCAATAAAATTTAGACAAGGATATAAATGTTAAGTTTAATAAGTTGACTGAAAAGTTAGAATTTGCTTTTAATCAAATCATAACCTTGTTAATTCCCTTTCAGCTGCCCGTCAGGTACCTGTCGACTGTACTTAAGGTAAGGCACAACAGATCCCTCATTTTGCGAACCCCGACATGATGTAAGCCTAAGGGGGAACAGGGGTGACGGGGTGCCTGATGACAAATTATCTAACAAATCTCCTAGTGTTCATGTAAGTGACAGAGAGCACTCGGATGAGGCTACAGTGTTTAGGACCTAGTGTTAGACCCAAGATATTTAGTCATCGATCCTTAACCACAGGGTAGAGGCAAGTCTGCCACCCATTGAGATACTACCGCTAGGGAGTTATGGGTCCATTGACTGGCCAGACAGTACTACATTGGATCCTTCTCTCTGGTACGGTTCACTTTCGCTTTGCCTACACGTACACCGAATAGTCTGGCCTATTCTTTATAGATTTTCCCCTGTTCTCATACACCTGACAACACTGAGATTACTAAAGAATTCTTCACCCAAGGAGTTAACTACTGCACTGTAATTGTTTAGTGGCAACTTTCCTCTTGGTAAGGGTAGAAAAGACTCTTCAGCAATGGTAAGCAGCTCTTCTAGGAAAAGGACACTCCAAAATCAAACCATTGTTCTCTGGTCTTGGGTAGTGCCATAGTCTCTACACTGTGGTCTTTCACTGTCTTGGGGTAGAGTTCTTTTACTTGAGGGTGCACTAGGGCACACTATTCTATCTAATTTCTCTTCCTCTTGTTGTATTAAAGTTTTTTTCTTTTTAGTTTATATAGGAAATATTTGTTTAGGGGTTGTTGCTGTTCTTAAAATATTTTATTTCTACTTGTTTCCTTTCTTCACTGGGTTGTTTTCCCTGTTAGAGCCCTTGGGCTTGTAGCATCCTGCTTTTCTAACTAGGGTTGTAGCTTAGCAAGTAATAACAATAATAATAAGAATAATGTGGTCCAATTTAGATGAGGAAGGGGATGATGAGGTTAGATCAAGAAGTTCGGATCTCACGGATCCCCTGGACGAGGATCAGGATATAGAGTTTAGGAAGAGCTCTGATTTAGTGTTGGAGTTTATCCCCCTCGTCTTATCGAAGGGATCTTTTTGGATGGCTCGTCGCACTCGCATACCCGGTACGTTTTCCTGTTAAACAGGTTTGTACAAGTTAGATCAGATGTCTGCTAAAGTAGCTGAGTTGGTTAACTCAGAGGGAAAGATTTTCTCCCCTCCTTAAGTTATGTAATGGAGTTTATTGAGTTGCGCATTATTCGTCCTTTGATGTACCCCTCAGGACAAACCTAGAGTTCAAGTGGCTTTTGGGTGGTTCTTTACTTTCGCAGAAGTCTTCAATTCATATTCCTTTGGAAGATGTGTGGTCTGTTGAATCCCCTCTCAATTTATTGCAGGAAGACCAATCTTTTGATATGTAGCTCTTGGGTGGCCTTTAAGATATATCAAAGACTCACGGCTGGTTCCTCTGGATACCCATTGTTTAAGTTCTGCTCCTCTATCTTCGCTTCTTCGGTTTGTCAGAATTCCATCGCATCCAGTCTGTAGACCTTTTTGGTCTCCTGTCTGTTGCAGTTCATCAGAGGCTTACCTCTTGGCCACTTCCTCCATTGGGAAACTCCTTTAACAGTAAGGTATTGTTGGAAGTGCTATCTGATCATCTGAAAGATTTTTCCAAGGAAGCCCAGAGGGCTTTGTCTAAGGCCTTCTTTTCTGGTCTGCTTTCCCTTTTCCCAAGGGTTAAACATAAGGCTAGTTTAAGAGAGGTTTTTCAGTTTTTTCTTTGACTCTTGCTGCTGTTGGCTCTCCTTTGGTGAGCCTTCCTTCTCAGCCTTCTGGTCCTTCAACTTCCTTGTCAAAGGGTTTTACCAGTCGACCATCTTGGCACTCAAGTAAAGGCAGAGGGAGGTTGCAGTCAAAGAGATTATCTGCTGCTTCCTGTCATGGAACCAACATGCCATTGGCAAGCTTGGCATCAGAGAGGAATGGACCAGTTGGTTGGAGGTTTAAAAGTCTGGTTACTGTATTCCACATGCTTCCAAACCTTCCCTTTCTGCTTGTCCACTCACCTTCAACATTTACACCCCAGTTCCATCAGGGGATAGGCTTTGGAGAGGGAGTTGGTAGCTCTTGTGAAGAAGGATCCTGTTGAGCTGGCTCCCCCTTCTCCCGATTCCTATTGAAGAATATTTGTGGTTTTTAAGGCTTCAGGTGCATGGCGTCCTTTGGTAGATCACTCGGTATTAAACACCTTCATGACGGAGTCTTCCTTCAGGATAGAGACTGTCAAGTCCAACAAGGGTATTGGATGATTTTAATCATTCACACCTATCTTCAATTCTCAATTCACTCAGAAAGCAGACCCTTCCTGCGTTTTGCCATGACGTCGGGGATGTTTCACCAGAAAGGGATTTGGATGTTGTGTTACTTGAGCAATTGGCTAGGCCAGGCGTCCTCCCTCAAGGACTGACTCCGGGAAGAGGGATGTAGTTCTGGGTTTGTGTCAAGAGTTAGGAATTCATGTCAATCTAGGGAAGTCCTCCTTGATCCCGTCCCAGACCACCCCTTGTCTGGGAATCTTCCTGAACACACAGATTTTGAAGGCTTTTCCTTCACAGACTGGAATAGACAAGCTTTTCAGACTATCTGAAGAAATTCTATCCTCAGAGAGGCCTTCCATGTGCTTTCAGAGTTTTCTCGTCAGTCTGACTTCTTTAATCCAATTGATTTCAGGAGAGCATCTCAGCATGTCACATCAGTTTGCATTGGGACTTCATTTTCGACAAGACTCCAGTTGCCCTCTCCCCTCAATGTTGGGAGAATCTTCATTGGTGGTCTCAAAGAGACTGCTTTAAGGCAGTGACGGATCTTTGCTTCCTTCCTCAGGACCTAATGTTTTGGTTCAACACCTTGGTTCAGGGCTGGGGAGCCCATTTAAGATCAGAAATTGTTTAGGGCCAGGGATTCCAAGTCGACGAGGCTTGTTCAATAAAGTGAGGGGAACTGAGAGCTGTTTAAAGGTTTAAAGGCCGTTCATGAATGGCAAGGGCAAGGAACAGTGACATTGCCCTATCGAGCAGGACAGTCCCCTAGAGACTGACCATATATACATATGATTAGCACCCAAGCCCCCTCTCGACCCAAGCTAAGACCAAGGAGGGCCAGGCAATGGCTGTTGATGACTTGGCAGATAGACCTATAGGCTCATCCAAACCTCCCATCCTTAGCTCACAAGGACGGTGAGGTTGCAGCAACCAAAGAAACTAACGAGTTTGAGCGAGACTCGAACCCCAGACTGGTGTTCACCAGTTAAGGACACTACCACAACGGCCACCACAACCTGTTCGGCCAGGTCTTCTGGTATTCCAGGACCTGCTGTCAGACTCTGTAGATAACACAACAGCCATCTTGTACCTGAGGAAGCATGGGGGCACTTGTTCAGTCTCTCCCAAATGGGAAGCCCATGAAATTTTGCTCTGGGCAGGAAAGAGGAGGATATCCTGGGTTCCCCAGTTTATTGAGGATGCCACAACACCCTGGTAAACAATCTGTCAAGGAGGAATCAGGTGCTGGGTTTAAATTGGACTTCTTTGCCAGGAGATCTTCGAGAACCCCAGGAGGAGGTAGCCAGATATGATAAATTTGTTTGCTACCCCTCTGAACTTTCGATGCCAAATAGTCTTCTCTCCATTCCAGATGCCCCCATAACAAGATTGGGAGGGTTTTCTCTCTGATCAAGGCAGTCCTCAACCAGGCAAAAATAACCAATAATCTTTCCTTGAGCCTCATCACTCCCTTCTGGCCTTAGAAGGACTGATTCCCACACCTTTTTGGAGGTCATATTGGAGCCTCCTGTCCAATGGCAAGAGAGACCAGATTTACTCAAACAGCCCCACTTTCATAATTTTCATCAGGGGCTCCATGTGCGTCAGCTTCATGCTTGGAGACTGTCAGGAAGCTCTCCAGGCAAGGTTTTTCATTCAGTTTCTTTGGTCAGTTAGTATTAGCCAGACGGTCCTCTATGTACCAAGTTTATCAAGCTAAATGGGAAGTTTTTCTAGACCACCTCTGCCTAAAATTGCAAAATTTCTGGTCCATCTTCTTAGGGATAAAGGTTGTATTCCCCTTGCATAAAGGGTCTGTGCTGTCATTTGTTCAAGGCGAGACTTCTTGAGATATCTACCTCTAACATTCTTAGAGATCTTTTCGATCTTTCTCTATTGTACGCTCTAGACCACAGACGACACCGCATCATGGGACATGAACAATGTTCTTTTGGGCCTAAGGTCTCCTCCGTGTCTAAGACACTTTATCTTGTTAGGCTCAGGACATCATACTAAGTCTTGGGTTAATGGGCCTTGGTATGATGTGGTTGGGTGATATGTAAGTTTAAGTTAGCTTTATATTCTTCCCTGTTTTGTTATTTATACTTTCCAGAGCTGAACGGAGGTCGGACGTCTGTCTTGTGATTGACTCTCTTGGCAATATCTTCACCAGTTACTCTTGGTCCCCTACTTCTCATCGTCAGACTTTCACAAGAGACCAGTGACAATAAGTAATGATGTTGTTTGGTGTAGGAACTTCAGGCTCTGTTGCCTATACCCCCAATGTTCTCCAACACCAGACAAGCAAACTGACCAGGCACTCATGTTGTCAGAGCAAGTCGCCACCTGCCAATGCCCCAGTGTCGCTTGGCAACATTTCCTTCAGGGGAGAGAAGTCTGGTAGTTTTCAGTCGGTGTTTGCAACTTTGGTTGGAGTTTGTCACGGCCCCCAACATCACCTAATACTGATAGAATTGGTCAGTCCAGGAGCTCATTCCATGAAAATGAGTCGCCCCTTACTTGTCCCCTTACATTTTGGTGACATCCCCTTCTGTAAGGCGACAGCTAGTCTGCCAGTTGATATTGGTGACCATGGGCTGCATTGAAGTAACCCACAATGAGACAGTTAGGCACCCTCCAGGGGATGAAGTTGCCAATTATACCTTTATCCCTCCACTTAAAATATCTGTTCTCAGGAGTTTGTTGGCATTGTTAAGATGCATTTTAGTTCAGTGCCTTTAAGGATGTAGTGGCAGGCTTATCCTGGCGACCGTTCTGATTCCAGCCACCTGTCTTACGCTTACTTCTCTTGGCTGTCTAGAGTCTAGAAGGGGGTTCTTCGGACAAGAAATAGAATCTTCTTATAGTACTTCTTACTCAGTATTGGGCCTTTGCTATGACTGATCCCTTCTCTTTGAGCCAGACTTGAGATTTGGGTTTTCATTTGTTAGATTTAAGTTTTTCTGTGGGAATTACAAAGAATTTTATTTGCTAATTGAACTGATTTTATTTGAAGTCTTTCGCCCTCCTCATGTTCTCTGTAAGAACTTGTTCGGCTCTGATCGGTTTCACCAATATTTTTAAGTCGCCTGTGTCTGGTTTTCTTTCTTGCTTGGGGAAGAGGGAGACCAACGAGATGCGGGTTTCTTTGTTTGCCAGCACAGGCATGTTCGCTTTCCCTTCAGTCTTTGTCTGGCATGTTCCCGAAGGGAGTGTCTTATCTGGTATCTTTTTGGCAGCGAGGCTTCCGTCTTCTCTCGGCATCTTTTTGCAGGCAGTACAGTGCTCTGGTCAGGGACATGCTACTTATAACCTCAGAGAAGTTGTTGCCTTTCTGGTTGGTCTGATGTGAATCAGATAAGATTTATTCAGGATTAAGTTCAGTGATTTCTCACTTCATTTAATCATTGTTTGTTCCTCCTATTCTGTAAAAAGAGGAAATTTAACAAGTGCGTTCCATGCCATTGTAAATAATTGGGCTGGATAAATTATCCTAATGTAATGTTTATTAATAGGAAATGTTCATAATACAATTAATTTTGATAATACCTGGATAATTTAGCTAGTCCCACCCATTCTTCCCCACATTTGGTATTTCACAACTATAGACAGTGGTGAGTGAACCCTCAGCTCACTGTCAGTATTACCAACAGCAGTACAGAATGGGAAGTATCAGGGTTGCTAAGGAGGTAAACATTTAGCCAGGTATTTAAGATTCAAGGCTAGCTAAATTATCCAGGTAAGTATTATCAATATTTTATGATAAATTCCAAATTATATGCTGTATATGTAATGTATATATTATATATCTATTATATTGTATTTATATATATATATATGTATATATATATATATATATGTTATATATATATAATATATATATACATATATATATATATATATGTATATATATAATATATATATACATATATATATATATATATAATACATATATATACATATATATATATATATATGTATATATATATACAGTATATATATACAGTATACAGTATATATATATATATATACAGTATATATATATATTATATATGTATGTATATATGCAGTATACAGTATGTATATATATATATATGTGTGTGTGTGTGTAATAGAAATATATATATACTGTATATGTGTATGTATATATATATATATTTTATATATGTTGTGTTGTGTATAATAGAAATATATATATATATATATGTGTGTGTGTGTATATATATATGTATATATATATATATATAATGTATTTATCATATATATATATATATATATTCTAACCACAAATACAGCAAAATGCTTGTCCATATGATACTGTTAAATATGGGTATTCCAAGGCATCTTTTATATTTTATTTTATAAAATTTTATATTTAGATGACATATTAAGCATTTATTATAAAACATACGTATTGCTTTCATAGTTTGTTAATGTTTTGTTATGACTGAATTATTGGAACATTATTTCTCCCCATGAAGAAGGAAATGTTCAGTAATTAAGCCCATTATTATAATCTAACTTTTATCCTACTCAATGAAATGTCTCAAAAAAGTTTATACCCCAAAAGAAATTAGTTTAAAATGTATTTAAATGTTGGGTGCAGGTTACCCTGAGCATATGGCAATTTGTCCTATTGTTTCCAGATCCAACTGGCTCCCTTTTTTGGTTTTGAATCAGAAGCTGTGATAAGAGAAGGGAGGAAGGAACTCTGTTAAACATCATAGCTCTGCTATGGTATCACGCAAAGTGGTTCCCGGACCCTCTGCAACTTGTAGATCTTCTGAGAGAACTCTCTCCATGTCCAGATCTACTCAAACAACCAAACGTTAACATCTTTTATAAGACGTTCCAGTCTCTTCGGCTTCACACCTGGAGACTACTGTATCCAGCGTCTCCTTTCACAGAGAGGTTTTTCGCAACAGGTTGAGAAAGAATGTCTAGATACTTGCAAAAATCTTTGGCAGCAGTGTATCAGACAAATTGGACAGTCTTCTGTAGTTGGTGTCATGGGAGGGTTATCTCTTCCCTCGATGCCACTATTCCAGTAATAGCGGAGTTCCTTGTATACCTTCGGGAGGAAAAATTCCTTTCAGTCTCAGCGGTGAAAGGCTATTTCTCAACTTTAAGCCTAGCCTTTAGATTGAATGGAGTAGAGCTTTCCTCTTCGTTGGAGCTTTCATTACTCATACGGAGTTATGAGATCCCTTGCCCCCAATTGGAGATTAGAGCTCCTCCTTGGAACGTGGTTCGTCTTTTGAGATCCCTAAAGGGTCCTTCCTACGAGAGACTACACCACGCAACAGATTATAATCTCTTTTTGAAGACGGCGTTCATACTCACTTTAGCCTCGGCAAAGAGAGTATCTCATACTACATCGCCCATTCAAGGGGATGGGGTGGAAGTGACACCTAGATTTGTCCCTAAGTTCATTGCAAAGACTCAAAACCCAGGGGTACTGGATCTTAGATTTGGACCCTTTCAGATCAAGAGTCCACGTTTTGTAACCTCTGACCCAGATCAACTGTTAATTTGCCCAGTAAGAAGTTTGAGATACTATCTTAAATGCACTGCAGCAACTCAACCCCAGCTTTCAGCCCATTTTGTTAGCTCGGTAGGATTGCAAGGATGGTGACCAAGAATGCCATCTCTCCTTGGATTTGCAGTCATAGATTTTGCTCTTAATCCTGGTCCTCCTCAAGCATGAAGACCTAGAGCTCATGATGTCAGGGGCATCATTACGTCCTTGGCGTTTAAATGCAATAATGTTGTATTGCAAGTTCTACAAGTGGGCGTATGGAAGCGTCAAAAGACCTTCACCGCCCACTACCTCGACATGACCCACAAGAGACCGAGTACATTTTCTATCGGTCCTGTGGTGGCTGCACAACAAATGGTTTTAGAATACCTCAGGCTCCTTGTTGAACTAGTAACAGATGGTTGAGGGCCATTGTTACCCAGGTTAAGTCTTGGGTGCATGAGAGTATGTCTGGCATTTTCCTTTCTTCATCTTCCCCTCTTTTAGGGATCAGTACATTGGGTCCATCTGCAAGCTGGCTTCAACCTCTGCAGGTAAGAATCACTTACCTTGTGTAACCTAGTATAGGTAATTTCAAGTGTGTCTACACATCCCCAATGCTTCCCGCAAGATAGGCTTTGAGAAACG
Organism: Palaemon carinicauda; assembly: GCF_036898095.1. Lineage (NCBI taxonomy): Eukaryota > Metazoa > Arthropoda > Malacostraca > Decapoda > Palaemonidae > Palaemon > Palaemon carinicauda. Next base: position 86,918,694 of record NC_090725.1, read on the forward strand.
TCTATATGTATTGTATAATATTCCTGTTTAGGAACTTGAATATTCTTACTTATACATTCATATGCCATCTTCACAACCCCAAGGTTGCTCAGGCCGCAGTGATACTCACTTTGTGATTATTAAAGAGTTGTCAAGGTTCTTCTCAGATACAGTCTAATACTGTACTGTACAAGGAAAACCTGGGTCAATGACTAAGCCAGAAGTTGGACTTACCACCCACCTAAAGGTGAGTCATACATATAAATATCAAAAGGTTTATTAGTGAAGGAACAAATGCCAAATTTGGAAAGAATTTGTAATTTCCCTAATTAATACAAACCTGTAGTTATTTATATAAATTGTCCCGCCATCACCTGGCTCCCTATAAGTCCTGTCTGCAACCAAAAAGGGAGGTAGCTGTCAGTGGAGATAGGTGGCTGGGGTATCCCCCAGCCACCACTTACCTACCCATACATTAGTTAGGTAGGGTTTCCACTCCGCACTTTTCAGTCTATTGGCTACCTTCCAGCTTTGCTGAAAGAAGATTCATATAAATAACTACAGGTTTGTATTAATTAGGGAAAAATACAAATTCTTTAAAAAGTTGTAATTTTTTTTTAGTGTTAGTCTTGGAAATAAGAATCTGTAAGCTTTCAGTTGTACAGAGAGACCAGAAAGTTTTCACCATCATTCCTAACAGTTTCCTAATCCTGACTCAAGTTCTTCTTTTTTTTTTAGACAAAAACAAAAAGCATCTTAAGAGGCAGGAACCTTTTTATATTACAGCTTCAGGACTGATAGATTGTAACCTCTGTCTGATGTCTACCCTACAATTATACCTGCAAAGATCTATATCTTCAGAAGGTAGTCCATTTCAAAATACCCAGACCAACAAATTCCTTTCAACCGGGGCTATCCGTATTCTGATGACCTCTATTAAGAAAGCTGATTTAATCCCTAAAGTGTGAGAAAAATTGTTTCCTCATTAGAATCTTTTGCTAATATGCAATCTAAAACATCCAGAGCTTTATGGGTTGATCTGGGCTTAGGGTCTTTGTGAGACAATACCTGAAACAAATCTAAGTAGGGCAACTTGTCTGTTTGGTACTTGGCTTGTTTTGGTCAGCTCTGAGAAGAAATTGGATAGAAGAGAGGCACGTAAATCAGGCCTACTGACAGAAGCATAAGGATAGGCATCTAGCATCTTCTCAGGAGTTTTTCCATTTTCAGGTGAGTGTCAAACTTACCGTATTAGTTTATCCTCTCCCCCACACATGCATGATTTCGTTGTTTGCTTAGTTGTAGACATTTATCCTTTATAGTGCACAAGTCAAATCAGTTATTTCTCTTGTATTAATCCTTAGAGACCACTCAGTACATTAACCTCAAAAAGAGAATTTTGATGAAGCAATAAATAATTTTTTGTGAGGTGCCGTGTGTGTTTTAAGATCTACCCTCCCTCCCTATCCTTGTACAGAGAGCATTGTCTTATTGGTTCTCGGTTATGACGCATCAATCAGTTGCCAAATTATTTCAGCATTGGAGGTGCTGTGACAGGTTCAATAGTGCCTGAACCTATGAGTCTCTCTTTTGCACACTAACTCTGTACTTTGCATATTGAAATATTGTCCCTAAAGCAGGGAACACAATATTTCTTCGGTAATTTTATGTCTTATTTGATTCCCTGTTCTAGCCTTTCATGGGAAAAATATAAGACACCTCATGGCACCTTCCAGAAATAGATTTTTTGTTCGTCAAAACCCTTTTTTTCAACCTTAATAAATTTTCTCCCACATTTTTTCATGGTTCAAGACTTTCCTTGATGTTTTAAAGAACTCATAGAATGGTTTTAAAAAGTTTTAAACAAGGGAATTCAACTATACTGTAATGTAATCTTCTGTATTTACATGTATTTACACCTTACAGTATTTCATTCCCATTTACTAAGGATGATTAAGTATAGCAGTATTTTATTTTTAAATTCAGGTCGATGGTCTTCTTCTTTTTGTCATAAGTGCTTTGTGTGAGATATCTAGTATTGCACCCTAAATTATGGGTAAATATTGAAATATGCTGGATTCCTGCCCATGTTGAAGTTGTTGGTAATGGAAAAGCCGATGCCACTGCTTAAATAAGCCATAAATTTACCATAACTTGGTATTAAACTTCCCACTAAGGATTATGTACATACATACATATACCAAAGGCACTTCCCCCAATTTTGGGGGGTAGCCGACATCAACAAGAAACAAAACAAAAAAGGGGACCTCTACTCTCTACGTTCCTCCAGCCTAACCAGGGACTCAGCCGAGTTCAGCTGGTACTGCTAGGGTGCCACAGCCCAACCTCCCACATTTCCACCACAGATGAAGCTTCATACTGCTGAGTCCCCTACTGCTGCTATCTCCGCGGTCATAAAACAATTAGAATAGCGCCAACGTTATCCCTGCGTGTCGTAAGAGGTGACTAAAAGGGACGGGACGAGGGGGCTGGGAACCCCCTCTCCTGAATTGAAATTCCTGTGAGACATCATCAAATAAGGATTATGTAACCACAATAAAGCATTTTATAATAAGTAAATGGCAAACTATATGGAATAATAGACTAGAAAACAATAAATAGAGACAAACCAAACCAATTGTTTCTCCATGAGCGTCATCAGACGAGAAAGACAAACCAGCTGAAGTAACTTTAGTAATATTACCTATTTGTCATACGAGATTGACTCATAGGTTTTAAATGTCCACACCTCATAAAACAGTTCCAGAGTGCAATGAGTGATAAAGTTTCAGTTATAGTTGATCGGTTGCATCGTGATCCAGATGAGAGTGCGTACCTGTAGCTTGGAAGCTGGCCACTAGCTCATCACAAGGTAATGTAGGCGCTTTACTTCTACTGCCAAAATTAATCCCTTATTAAACAAATGTGTAGTAGCTTCCATGCAAAAATGTAAACAAACTGGAAAACCAGTAAGTAATGTCTTTCATCCTTTTAAACAGAGAAAAATTAGTACTGTACTGTGTGAAGAAAACAAAGAGGAAGATCCCAAATATGATGAAATATCTCCTTTTCAATCCTTACATAACCTTGTTGCTGAAAAATACCCAAATAAGTTGCTTAAGGTAAGTTCTGAAGATGCTTATTCTTCCAAGACTAAAGGGACAGTCCATCAGCTCTCCCATTTTGTTGTGGATAGAATTGAAAAATTATATCAAATTCAAAGAGAAGCAGGTAATTCTGATTCTCATTAAGTATTGAGGCTTTCTATTCTTCAAAGATGTTCTGACCGGTATGAGACAAATTAGTTACTGCTGCTACCCCCGCAGTCATCCAAGGCAACCAGAGGAAGCAGCAGGGCCTACCGGAACTGTGTCACAATTGCTCGCCATTCATTCCTATTTCTAGCACGCTCTCTTGCCTCTCATATCAATCCTCCTATCACCCAGAGCTTTTTTCACTCCATCCATCCACACAAACCTTGGCCTTTCTCTTGTAATTCTCCCATCAACTCCTGCATTCATCACCTTCTTTAGCAGACAGCCATTTTCCATTCTCTCAACATGGCCAAACCACCTCAACACATTCACATCCACTCTAGCTGCTAACTCAATTCTTACACCCGTTCTCATCCTCACTACTTTGTTCCTAACCCTATCTAGCGTGCTACTTACTATTAGCGGCTGGATTGTCACATTATTTTACTGGGAGCGTCTATCTTTTAAAAGGAATGGAAATTGGAAATTTTTGTATATTTTTGGGGTAAACGTTGATAAATTAAGCTTGTGGAGAAGAAGCAATATGAACTTCATCAAGTATAGAAGTAAAAAATTTTTTTTTTTTGTCAAATGTAGAATTTTTTAAAGGCAAAGAAATCTACTGTATGTTTCAGTCAATCAAACAATATCTGACATTTTATTGGATTCTGAGAATTTCCCAGTTTTTAAGTTTTTTTTTTTTTTTTTTTAAAGAGGAATAGATATAATAGATAAAATTTAAATTTCCTTTTATTACGGATTTTTCTCTGTAATTTATTTTATTATCACTTAGATTTTATTATATTCCATCCCAAATTTATTTGGGCCAGCTTTGTAACAGTCAAAGTCAACTCTCAGAACTGGATAATCTCCCTTCATTTAATGATGATGATAACCCTAAATTTTACATAAAGTTTGTTCATAGTTTGTACTTTTTTATCATCCAAACATTTTACAAAGTTTATTTGTTCCTGCCAATACAAACCTTTGTCCATTACATAGGATAGGTTATCAGTGAATCTGGATTATACAGTTATTAAACTTTTATAACAAGGTGTAAACAGGTGGCTGGAAGTTACTGGCCCAAAATGGGGCTTGCTCACAGAGCACCCATTCTAATTTCAGCCATCAGTGAGAACAGACATTCTGCCGCTGGCTGTAGTCCTTAGCTTTTAATTACTTTTTTTCCAGCTTCTTTATGATTGTTTGCTTGTCTACAGTTGAGCAAACTTGATTTTTAAAAGTTTTTTTTTAAATAACTTTTGGAATTATAACTCAAAAGGGGAATGCTCTTCAGTTTCTTATGAATGATGGCCCTTTTGAGGTATCTCAGGATTCCAGCTTTGTGGGATGATGGGAATTGCAAGTCACCAGGAAATGTAGCTCCACCTAATGAACCCTCTTAACGAGAGAATGCCTTGATGAAGTCATTGGGCTTCAGCACGGCATATCATTCCCGTGCTGAAGGCTTGTGACGGGCAAGAGGGCTCTCGAACTGGGGAATTTCTTTTCCTCAGTTTGACTCTAAATTTCTCTCATTCTTTTTCTATTACCTCTTATTGCTTATTCCTCCTTCATAATTATCAGCTGTCTCCAACCTTGCTGTCAAAACTCTTTTACACATTTCACTGTCCAGGTTTTTTAGAGGGGACATTGTATCCATGATCGGTTTTTATTTCAAAATCAATTGTGGGAGCTGTGGTGGTCTTGCCAACTGCCCGAAAATGTTTGGACACCTAGGAGTGTCAGTATTCCCATACTGGCACGCGGAACTATCTCTTAGGAAATTTTGCCTTCGGATTCCAGGGGTTGGCTATTTTATAGAGATAGGACTCTCGGCATTCTGTCCGGTTTGCCTGCCACTATGATTAGAGTGGGGATGATTGTATTCTTGAAATGCTCTCAGTCCCATCAAGCGGGTTTGGCATACACTTGAGCCACTCTAATCATAGTGGTACCATCCCTTTGTGGTAGGGTAGGGAGTGGACATTTGGTAAGCAGCTTTCACAGGTGTCATTGGTGGAGAAATTAATTCCAGGAAAGGCTAACGGTGTCTTCTTTGGAATTTCAGACAGTCTTAATCTTTTCTCTCCCTTAAACTATATTTTTTTCCATTGTTTTTTTTTTCCATTGTTATTATGACCCCTTCCCTCCCCCTGAAAAAATAATTAATGAGTAAACTTAATATTCCCCGTACCCCTGGATCAAATGGCGAACCCCAGACACCGTTGACGACTTCTGCTTTTTTAAATAGGGAAAGCTCTGTTGACAACCTCGGCAATAAAAAGGATTCCTCCAACAATACTTCTTTGACCAGTGTTGTTAAAGACAATTTATCGGCACTGGTGGAAAATGATGCTTGTAATAACCGTAATACTTTACCCTCTGGTTCTGGCTCATTACCAGATCCAACAAAAAATCTGAAAATTCTCCACTTAAAAAACATACCAATTGGTTGTAGCTATGACATAATTCATGAAGCCTTCTGTAGATTTGGAGCAATCAAAGAAATTTTAATGGAGCTTAATGGTAGTAAAGGCTTTTGGGAAGCTTGGGTATCATTTTCAAGTTTTGAGATTGCTTTAGAAGCAAATAAAAATTTAGAGAGCATAAAAATTGACAATTGTTTGATTTCTGGGGCTTTATGTGATAAAGCACCAAGACACCTAGAGATATATAAACCAGAAGAATGGATGGAAAAAGAAATAGAGCATAGACTTCCAGAAGTAAGAACCCCCAAGCCCCCAACATGGATAATTGCATCTGGAAAGATAGATAATTATAACTATTATAAGATTAGTAAATTTATACAAAAAAAAGTTGGTTTAATTAAAAGTAAGGATATTAGTAGATACGGTAAGCAATCTGTTTTGATTAATGCAAAATCAGATACTCAAGCTCACATGCTTTGTGGCATGAAGATTGCAGAAATTGATCCTATTAAGGATATTAAACCACATATGAGCTTCAGCTATGGTAAAGGAGTAGTTTTTGATAAAGATCTATATGAATTCTCAGAACCAGAAATTCTGGACATGTGCCCTGCTAATGTTTGGAAAGTAAGTAAGATCCCTCAAACAAGCATGGTAGTTTTAACATTTGAAACCCCTGTTATACCAGATCATATAATTATTGAGAATGAAAGAGTACGTGTTCGAGAATATAAACCTAGGCCTTTACAATGCTTTAATTGTTTCAAGTACGGTCACCCTTCCCGGTACTGCAATAATACGAAGATCTGTATTAACTGTTCTTTGTTAGAACATGGCCAATGCAACAGAGATACAACCTGTGCAAACTGTAAAGATAATCATAAACCAAATGATAAAAGATGTAGAGAATACAAGAATGAAGAAGCTGCAATCTTGAAAGCAAATGCTGAACATATAAGTGTAGGTTATGCAAAGCATTTACTCAATCGGCAACTTAATTTTGCTCGCGCGGTTAAGATGCCAACAAAAGATTATAATCCACTACCCCTTACTACCACAGGGGGACCAGTGGCAGCACCTGGCCCGTCAGGTGCATCTCCCTTAGTGGTAGTAGCCCAGCCATCTGGGTCAAGTGCTCAGGCTATAAAAGCCAGAGCACAAACCTCCAAAGAGGTCAGTATGGTGTCCAACACACCAAAAGTATTGTCACCGATAGGAGCATCTCCCCTAGAGGTAGTAGCCCAGCCTTCTGGGTTAAGTGCTCGAACTGTTGAAGTTCTAGCACAATCCTCCAAGGAAGCCAATGTGGCTTCCACCACCTTAAATGTATTGTCTCAGGCAGAATCTCTACCTGATTTGATGGAGATTGGAAAACAAGATCTTCCAAAGAGGAAAAGGTCCCCATCATCCTCACCTTCATCTAAGTCAGGTAAGTGCCCTACTGCTCATGATACTAAGGTTGACTCTTATAAAGATCCTAGAAAGAAAGAAAAGAAGAGTGGTGGCCTAGTAAAGCCTTCCATCTCCAGGCCTTACATGGCTTCATCTGAAAAGTCCCAAAAGACAAATGAGACAAAGAAAAATAATAACAAAAGATAATGTCTATCATCCAGTGGAATTGCAGAGGTCTAAGTACTAGCATTGAGCAAATAAAAACTTTAACCAGGGACTCAGACACGAAGGTAATTTGCCTACAGGAAACCAAGATCAGTGACAAACCATTTAATCCCGGACTCAATTATCATTTTTGTAGATCCCCTCCTTTGCAAGCTGCAAGAGCTCAAGGTGGTACAGGTTTTATTATTCACAAATCTGTAAAATTTGAAACAATCCCACTCAATACACCACTACAGGCATGTGCAGTTAGAACTCATATCGGGAAAAAAATTACTTTATGCTCGCTATATATTGAACCATCCTTAGAACTTTTCCTCTTAGATCATGCTGGTAATCCAAGAAGGCTTAGACTTTCTGACCTCCAAGACTTGATCAATCAGCTTCCTGCCCCTTTTATTTTAATGGGTGATTTTAATGCAAAGCATACTTTATGGGGTGAAAATGTGTGCGATAGATGGGGTAATCTTGTTGAAGAATTAATCGACAACAATGATGTAATACTAATGAATGATGGTTCTCCAACTAGGTATGATGTAGTCCACAACTCTACATCAGCCATTGATTTGTCAATCTGTTCCTCATCCATTCGATTGGACTACCTTTGGTCAGTAAATGAACACCTACATGGCAGTGACCATTGGCCAATAATGTTAAATTATGTCCATAATCTTCCTTCTCAGTGTCCACCAAAATGGAAGATAGATGAGGCAGACTGGGCAGCTTATGAAAACTGTTCACACACTGATAAAGAATATGATGAATTTACATCTCCAGTGCATGCCTATCAACATCTTGAAAATATTATTGATGATAATGCTAGCAAGTTTATACCTAAAACATGCGGTTTACCTCATCGCTCTGTAGTTCCTTGGTGGAGTAAAGAATGTGCCAACACAAGAAAAGTGACCCGAACTTGCTTCAGAAGATACTTGAGGACAAACTATTTAGCAGATAGAATAGCATATCTCAGAGCCTGTGCCAAACAAAAAAGAATTTTTAAAAAAGCAAAGAGAGCATCTTGGAAGAAATATATATCTAATATTAATACCAAAACTCCTTCAAAGGAAATATGGGACAAGATTAGAAAACTTCAAGGTAAATTCGTCCCTAAGCCTCTACCAATATTAAGGGAAAATAATAGATATATATCTGACCCCAAAGATGTAGCAGAGGTTCTTGCTAAGCACTTTGCTTATGTATCAAGTGCTGACAACTATTCCCCAGCATTTCAACAAATTAGAGCATCAACATCTGTTGTTCCTCCTGCTTCTTCAAATACTGAAGCTTTTAACCTGCCTTTTAGTATGGAGGAGATGCAAAATGCTATCTCCAGCTCTTCTTTAACTGCCCCAGGTGAGGATGGCATCCGGTATGAAATGATATCACATCTTCCAGTGGATACCAAGGAATTTTTATTAGAAACCTTTAATGGTCTATGGGCTTCCCATACATCTCCTGATTCCTGGCATACTTCAATTGTAATTCCAGGCCACAAGTCTGGTAAAGACCCAGAACTGCCATCTAGTTATAGGCCCATATCCTTGACCAGTTGCATATGCAAACTATTTGAGAGAATGATCAACAAGAGACTTGTGTGGTATCTAGAATCAAAAAATCTTTTATCTAACAGACAGTTTGGTTTTAGGAAGAACCGAAGTACTCTAGACCCTTTGCTGATGTTATCAAGGGAAATTTCAAATGCTTTTTCTAACCAAAACCAGGTGGTGGGTGTCTTTTTTGACCTCGAAAAGGCATATGACACCACATGGAGGGGTGGTATTTTAAAGCAATTGGCCTCGTGGGGTATAGGAGGACATATGTTCTCTTTTATTGAAGAATTTTTATCAAACCGCTCCATTAAAGTGAGAGTAGGGTCAGAACTATCTTCATCCTACATGCAAGAAGAAGGTGTCCCCCAAGGCAGCGTATTGAGTGTGACCTTGTTTGCTGTTGCAATTAATAGTCTCATTAGTCACATACCTCCTGGCATACAAGGATCACTATTTGTCGATGACTTTGCAATTTATTGTAGTGGATCATCTGCACTACAAGCATGCCAAAATCTTCAAATTGCAATAAATGCTGCTTCCGCATGGGCAAATTCTCGCGGATTCATGTTTTCTCCTCAGAAGACCAAAGCCATTCGCTTTACTCGTACTCGTAAAAGGGAAGAGATCCCCACCCTTTTCTTAAATGATTGTATTTTGCCATATGAGGATAGTGTCAAGTTTCTTGGAGTCATTTTCGACAAGAAAATGACATTTGGTCCCCATATAAATGACCTATCTATCAGGGTTAAGAAGTCACTGAACATTCTGAAAGTGATATCGCATTTTGATTGGGGTGCTGATAGAACAACTTTGCTTAGAATTTATACATCTTTGTGTCTGAGCAAGTTAGACTATGCATGCCAAATATATGGGTCAGCTACAAAGACTTTACTTGGAAAACTTGATATTGTTCACAATGCTGGGCTTCGCATCTGCACAGGTGCTTACAGAACATCTCCCATTGACAGTCTCTATGTTGATTCTGGCATACCTCCCCTTTCCATTCGCAGAGAGGAGTTGAGTTTGAGGTTTTTAGCTAGGTCCCTTGCTGTGAGAAACAATCCTAACTGTAAATATGTTAGGGCGCCTTTAGATCGGGCTCCTAACAGATCTAGAGTGCCTAAGCCTTTGGAAGTACAGCTGAAAAATGATGCTAGAGAAGTAGGCTTGTTAACAGCACAGATAGCAGAGGTAGGATATCCCAAGTCTCCTCCTTGGTGTAATCCACCTGTTAAAGTATGTTTTACGGCAGGAGGGAAAAATATCTTACCTAGTAGGGTTATGAAAAGTGAGTTTTTAAATCATGCTGCTCAACATCATGGGAAACATGTTTTTACAGATGGCTCCAAATCGGCTGCAGGAGTTGGAAGTGCAGCTGTGGTGGGGGATATTGTTATTAGAAGGAAACTCCCATACTCTTGTTCAATTTTTACTGCTGAGCTGTACGCAATAATTCTCGCAGTCCAACATATTTTTAAAAATGGCAACCAAAATAGTTTTTATACAATTTTTACGGATTCCAATAGTGTTTTACTCTCATTAAAACAAATTATGCCAGGCCATCATCTAGTACAAGAGGTGCAGGACTGGTTAGTACTTCTGCAATCTAGGAAGAGTATCAGTGTTCACTTCTGTTGGGTCCCTGCCCATGTTGGGGTGGATGGGAATGAACAAGTAGATAAGGCAGCAAAGGAAGCTTCAGGGCTAAGTAATCCATCCCCCTTGAGTATTCCTTACAAAGATCTTAAAAGTGAGATTCATCTTTACTGTAAAAATAAGTGGCAAGCTCGATGGTCTGAACTGACCACCAATACAAAATTGAAACAAATCCACCCATTGGTGGATAAATGGTCATCTTGTAATTCTACAAGTAGAAGGGATACCATTATTTTAACTAGGCTGCGTATTGGCCATACACATGCAACGCACAATTATTTAATGAAGAGTGGGGAAGGGAGACAGGCCCCTCTTTGTAATACCTGTCAAGTGACAATGGATGTTAAACATATTTTAGTCGATTGTCCTGTTTTTAATCTCCAGAGGAGGACACATTTACTCCAGGACAAACCGTTAAGAGATATACTGGGGGAAAACTGTAATACCCTGAACTTGAGAAAATTTATACAAAGTATTGGGTTATATTACGAGCTATAATTGATTTTATTAATTTATTTATTTTACCCTTTTAATCCCTATTTATTTCACATCTAGATTTTATTGTATGAAAGTGTTACGTTTTGTATTAAAGGTTAAAATGATACTAAATGGTGTGAGTGTACAGATATGATTGAATGATTTTCGTTGTATAGCGCTGAATGGCCTTTGATGCCCCAGTGCTTGGCTTAATGCCTAAATCCCATATTCAATTCAATTCAATCTACCTAATGAAAATCCTGAAGATGATATTGAGCAGGATCTCAGATATGCAAGGTTTAAGGGAGAATCTGTTTTGTTTGGTCTGAATTCCTAACATCTTGATGGAATGTTGCCAAGTATTTTATTTAATCTAATATAAAAGAGATTCACAAGGAGGTAGTTGAACCAGGCCTAAGACATGCCAAAATGAGGGCTCATAGTATTAGAGGTGTAGCAATGTATGATAGTTTGCCTTTTTCTTATGTATTTTTAAGTAAAGTGAGATAACCTCTGAAGAATATTGATATCTGAAATCTGTAGTAGTAGCTGAGGACATAATCAGTTTAGTATTAATAGCCTTATTTGTCCTAGTTAAGGAGATTTTCATTAGAGTCAAGAAGTGTTAGGTTAAAGGACCCAAGTTGCATTAGTTTAGGAATTTTGGTTTAACATGATTCCCTAGTGGTTCATAGTACAGTAGTGGTCATAAAATCTTCTGGCAGTGCTATGGAGAAACATATTTTGAATGGTGCAGGGTTGGAACAAAATATATGTGAAGGTTCTTACTGTGATTGAGACAGATCTGAAAATAAGCATAATTGACTAAGTTAAGACTTTACAAAGTTACTTCTTGTCTTTCTTTTGAGGATTGATCAGATATTTTTATACAAGGATTCTATCTTAGTGTATGAATCATCAATAAACTTTGGAAAGATTCATTGAAATAAATATGTTTTTTATAATATACATTCTAATACTTACCGAAGTTCATTGTGGAAACGAATGACCTGGTGTAAGTAAGAAAGCCAGGTCACCACCATCCAGAGGTAATAGCCACACATTATTTAAAGGAGAGCACCAAGGAAAGAGGGAGTATCTTACATGGTAGGAAAATATTTTGAAATTTTGTTTTAGAATAGGTGGTTCAATCTATTCTTTCCAGAAGAAGAGCAGTAATGAAGGTTATAAGTATTGAAATAATTAATTTTATTGTAAAAAAGATCTTATCGTTCAACAGTTGATTGTATCATGTTATTCCCTGAGCTCTCATAAGTTAAGGGTTACAACTAATAAATAATTTCTATGAAGCTCCCCTGATGTTTATATTGCTTCTTCTCTAGATGTTCTGTTTAATTGACATTTGCCTGTAAATTTTTTTAAAAATTTAAGTAAGACATGCTCCAGATTGTTTAGATATTACTGTGTATGTAGCCAGATTTCTAGATATTACTGCATACTGTATTAAGATGTCTTCCTCTGGATTTGTTAGAAATTAATGTGTGTATTTAAATGGGATTTGTTTTTGGTTGATCATGATCCTCAATCTCTTTGTGTATCATTTCAAGGACAATATTTTTATTCAAATAACTGTTGTTAGGAGTGCATTTGCTCCACTGCCACTCTCATGGAAAAGTAGGCCTACATATGTTTCAATGGATTCTGATCTAGTTGAAAGTTTAAAGAGCAAAAGGGAGCTTACTTTTAGTTCTGAGGGAAATCCACAGTAGAGTAGGCTATTTGATAGAAGCAGTATGAGAATATTGACACCAACACTATTAGCTAATTCACTTAACCTGCCAAGTTTTGATAATAATGAACAATGGACCAAATTATGTTAAAAAAAAAAAAACAATGTGGACCTAATTTCAGCTAGTTATATAGCAAACATTAATTTAAAAGAAAAATAAATTACATCATTATTTAAATAGCAAAGTTACTTCATTTTAATGAAATATATATTTTATACTAAATATGTTAAAATATCTTACTGATAGTAAATTTAGTTGCCAGCAATATAAGTTACAAAAAGCTGCTCTCAAAAAATCCAGCATAGAACATATAAGTGTGGGGCATGCCAAAAGACTATTGAATAAATTGACAAGCTATGCAAAGACATTAAAATTAAAAGGAAACTTTCCACAAGAGACATCCATCTCACCTAGTACTATCAATAAATAAAAAAAAAAACAAATACTCCATCTTCTGATAAAAAGCTGTATGATGTGGCAAGCGTGTGTGGATTATCATTAATGTATTTCCTGTTTCTATACAACCTTTGTCCCACATAACAAACCATATGACAAACCTTGCTCAGGCTGTATCCTTACCTTGATTTGATGGTGGTCCCACTTAAAACAGATTTATCAGATGCACCTGTAGTAGCTCACCACTTCTTAATTGGAAGAAAGAGAGAGACCTTCGTCTCTCTCGGGCCTTTCCATAAGGAATATGAAAGTGATGTCATCAAATAAATGTTTTGTCTGTAGATATTTTAGACCAACCAGCGACCAATTCAAGTCGATAAAAAATTCAAGGAAAGGTCCACCATCCCTCTCAATGATTAGATTGAAAGGATGCAAAGAAAAAAAACAATGTAAAACCCAGGTTATTAAGATCATTTATTAAGAAGTCAACTGGGAATCCTGTTAGATAAATAATTGCTAATGGGAAGACTTCATCCAAAGTGTCTTCCAGTAAATAACCCATAAATTTTTCCTCCATTTTGCCATGAAATTGTCTTGGTCTAAGGGTCAAATATAAGACTCCTCATTCATGAGCACACTCCCATAACTGTATGTCTAGAGGAGAGCAAACTTGATGATAATACTCCTTGTCCTAGAGAGTAGATTGGTATAGGACACCTTATGATCAACAAGTAGGGAGCCATGGCGTAAGTCTTGTATACGCACTTCCACATGTTCCCAAAATATTTTTGTCTATCCGTACCCCTCTGCAGACATTGGTTTTACAAATTGATATTGGGGGAAAATATATCATTTGTTCCCTTTACTTGGCTTCAAATGACAACATCTTGAATGACAATTTAGTAGAGGTGATTCAACTACTCCCTCAATTTTTTCTCCTACTGGGGGATTTGAATAGTAGACATCCTTTATGGAGTGATGTTCTAGCAAACACAAGGATCAACATTATATCATCAATTATGGAAAATGATTGTGTGGGACTCCTTAATACAGAAGAGCCCATGCATTTTCATATTCAGACAGGTACCTTGCCATGTACCGTATTGACCTTTCAATTTCTTGCACGTTCTAAACTGTCTTCTATTTTGACTGGAGAACATAGGAGATTGGCATACTATTATTAGTGATCATGTACCAGTAATTATCAATACTAACAACAATCCATCCTTGAAGAGATCACAATGGAACCTTAACAAGGCGGACAGGGATATTTTTCAGGAGCTCAGCGAGATTAAAGGTAATGTAGAATAGTGAAAGTGTAGATGATGTCAGAGACTTAGTAAATGGAATTCTTCATACAGCAAGAGTCGATTAAAGTTCTACATCCATAGGGTATTTCAGACAACGACCAGTCCCATGTTGGTCATTGGAACTCATTATCTTGCGCCAAGCTACAGGAACGTCATTGACTCTGTTGGTAGATGCTGGCCAGAGGAGACTATAATAAGATACGAAATATGTAGAGCACAGTTCCATCATGCAGTGAAAAAAAGCTGGGTACCAGTCTTGGATGTCTTTAGTTTCTTCAATCAACAGTAGAACACTACCATCTTGTCTGGAGGAAAGTAAAATTGATAGCTCCCACCTTTTCTTGTATGAAGGTGAATGGTCAGTATGTGACTGGTACACCTGAGGTTTGCAATGGTTGGCTGAACATTCCTCCGTATCATGCAAGTGTGAAGCAGCTCCTGGTTACCAGTATAAAAGCATTGAAGAATGAAAACTAAAATTTTACTACAGAAATAAAGGAATTCGAATTCTCACTTCCCACTTGCAATAATACAGCCCCTGCCCTGATGAAATTCTATTGGAGTATTTATACCTTAGAAATGGTGCTATAAGGAGCATTTCATGGAGCGACACAGGTCAAGCCTAGAAATAGATTTTTCCTTCGTCAAAATCCCTTTATTAAGGCATTATTAACAAAATATGGCATGATCGTAATTACCCAACATTCTGGGAACTGGTCATTATTTTAGTATTTCTAAAACCTGGTAAGGATAAGTTTTTAGGCAAACTATTGATCAATTGCATTGTCATCTTTTTTTCATATGTAAGATCATGAAGATGGTCAGTGCAAGACTGGTGTGTTACCTGGAGAAGAATGGTACTGTAACACTTATTCAGTGGGGTTTTATGAAAATGCACTCAACGACTTATGTGTTGGTTTGACTTAAGTCCTCTATTTGTGAAGCCTTTTCTTCTAAACAGCACCATGTAATTGTCTTCTTTGACCTTAAAAATGCCTATGATAATGAATGGAGACAAGGTATACTTAAGGCCATTCATTATTTGGGATTGAGAGGAGACTCATCATTTTTCATTCAAGCCTTTGTGGCTCAGATTTTTCAGGTGAGAGCATGTGGAACTCTGTCAAGAGGGATTTCCCCAGGGTAGTGTGTTGAGTGCAACCCTATTTACATTAGCCATAAGTGGGATATTCTCTGTTATTCCCCAAGAATCTGGGTGCGGTAGAGAAGTCTAGGAATTCCCCTACTCGCCAGCGCTCGCCAACGTGCCAGTGCTCACCAACGCGCCGTCGGTCTTCACCTGCGCGCCATCCCTCGCCAGCGCACGAATCACGCGCCCACGCCCATCTCCCACAGCAGCAACGCATCGCCAGCCTGATGTGCGCCCACAGGAGGCGCGCCATCGAGCACAGGTTCTAGCTGCGCACCCACGCGCAAGGGGTATCTCCCCTGCGCGCGCGGGCCCAACAATATCTCCTGGGATACACGATCTCTTTCCCGCACGGGCTCTTCACCCTGATCCTGTGCGCGAACATTCACCCTCGCGCGCGCGAGTGCGCAAACAGCTTCCTGCGCACTCTCCTACGCGCCATCGCTCGCCTGCGTGTCCTCGCAATCGCCCTCGCGCGCATACGCGTGCGCGCATACGCGTGCGCGCATACGCGTGCGCGCATACGCGTGCGCGCATACGCGTGCGCGCATACGCGTGCGCGCATCAGCAGTCTCCCCCGCACGCGCGCGCACCAGCGGCCTCCCGCGCGCGCACCAGCGGCCTCCCGCGCGCGCACCAGCGGCCTCCCGCGCGCGCACCAGCGGCCTCCCGCGCGCGCACCAGCGGCCTCCCGCGCGCGACCCCGGGTATTCCCCAACGCGCTCCCCAGCGCGATCGCCAATATCCTTTCACGCACGAGGCTGCAGGACAACGCGCGGCAAGGTCGCTATTGCCGCATTCCCCCACCCCCCCGCAAGCGCAGAACAGCGCACTCGCTGGTAGGGGGGAAGGTTCCAGAAAGGTCCAGGGACATTTCTTCTTTATCTTCTTTTTCTTTGCAGGCGAACCCCCCTATGGAAACTCCTCCCAGGGATCGGTCGATCCCTGTCCCTCCAGAGGGAGACTGATAGCGCAGCCATCAGCCAGCAGCCTTGGTTTGGGCCACTTATCAGAGCGGTCACGCAGGCTGTCAAGCCTGTTCTCTCTGATTTGGGCCACAAATCCTTTGCTGCGTCTACTCCCCTGAAGAGAAAAAGAGGAGTTTCAGACGCGGTGACTTCTCCGAGGACTAAGCTGTTTCCTCGTAAGCCTTCGAGGCAGGCCCCCTCCCCCCCCAGACATTTTCTCCCTCCCCTTCGGACGAGCATTACCCGTCCTCAGGGGAGTCACGTGAGGTGGGACATTCCCCCATCGCACCAATGAGGGAAACCCCACTTCGCGCTGGAAAGTCTTCTCAGGTAGGGGCGGAGAAGAGCCTACCTCCGTCGTTGTTGGAGTCCTGCATCCCTCCCAGGAGGCAGTCGAAGGACTCCAAGACAGTACCGAAGTCCTCGTCAAGCCTTAGAATGGAGCCAGGCAGTCACTTGGAGAACGTCCGCGAGTCTCCCCAAGAAAGCTTTTGGGGACAGGAGACTTCGCTGCTAGTCCTTCCGGAAGAGAGCTGCAGGAATCAGAACATGCCTTCTGGCAGGTTCTGACCCTTATGAGGACTCTCAATGGGTTTGCTGACCCAAAGATTCCTCCTCGAGTGGGCAAAGACACAGTCTTGGACCGAGTATTTCGGACTCAAAAACCCTCTAAGGCCAGTGCAGCTTTGCCCTGGTCTCAGGGGGTTAAGAGTTCCAGGGACAAGATCGCAGTCCAGCTCTCTGAGCTAGCCTCCTCCAGCCGATCCAGTGCCGGCAACAAGCTTCTCCCACCTCCTCGTTTGCAGCAGAGGAGGTACTTTGAGATCGTAGAGGAGCCTTGTTTAGCTCTTCCCCTTCACCATTCTTTGGAAGAGCTTACCAGGGGAGTCCCTCTTGAGAGGCGCTCCAACCGGCAGGTCTCATTCTCGGCGACTGAGATCCTTAATCAGGAGAAGGTTGTGAAGTGTGCCATGCAGGCCACTTCATGGCTGGATATCTGGTTAGGGACCTTAGGTATCCCGTTACGTTCGCAGGATTTATCCAAAGAACGTACCAGGAAAGCTATGGAGACCTATCTACTCTCAGGCACTCGCACGATCGAGTTTCTGGCCCACCAAGTCTCGAACTTGTGGGCAAACACCATCCTGAAACGTCGGGATGCGGTGTCTGAGAGGTTCCACCTGGTCCCTAGCACCAAGATAAGCAGGCTCAGACATTCTTCCGTGATGGGAACGAACCTGTTTGATCCTAAGGACGTGGAGCAAGCTGCCGAGAGGTGGAGGAAGTCCCACCAAGACTCTCCTACATAGGGCTTTGACATCCAAGCCCTATAAGCCTCCAGCACCCCAGTAGTCCCGTCCTATGAAGACCACGAAACCGACAACGGCAGCGAAGACAGTGGTGTCTAAGCCCTTTCCTGTCAAAGACAGGAAAGGCAAGAAGCCCTCCAGGGGAGGGAAGAATCCTAGAGGGACCAGCCGAGGCCACAAACGCTAGGATTGGCAGTCCCCCTGCATGTCCACCAGTGGGAGGATGCCTTCAAAGTTGCGCAGACAGGTGGCAGCAACTCAGGGCCGATTCCTGGACGATTTACGTAATCAGTCAGGGATATCGCGTCCCGTTCACAACATCTCTACTTCCCCTGACGACGAATCCAGTGTCGTTGAGCTCCCTTGCCATGGGATCAGCAAGGGGGCAGGCCCTTCGGGCAGAAGTCCAGACCATGTTGAAGAAGGGCGCTCTCCAGGAGGTCGTCGACGGGTCCCCAGGCTTCTTCAGTCAACTCTTTCTTGTAAAGAAGGCGTCTGGAGGCTGGAGACCAGTCATCGACCTCTCGGCTCTGAACAAGTTTGTCAAGCAAACTCTGTTCAGCATGAAGACCGCAGACACGTTCAGACTTGCAGTGAGACCTCAAGACTTCATGTGTACACTGGATCTGAAGGACGCGTACTTCCAGGTCCCAATCCATCCGTCTTCAAGGAAGTACTTAAGAATCAGCCTAGACAACAAGGAATACCAGTTCAAGGTGCTGTATTTCGGTCTCTCCACAGCACCACAGGTTTTCACCAGAGTGTTTACCCTAATATCGTCGTGGGCACACAGGATTGGTATCCGTCTCCTCCGTTATCTGGACGAATGGCTGATCCTAGCAGACTCGGAGTCATCCCTTCTTCGACACTGAGACAAACTTCTGGGACTTTGGCAGGATCTGGGGATCATGGTAAATCTCGAGAAGTCCTCTCTGCTTCCCACTCAATGACTGGTATACCTAGGCATGATTATAGACACCAATCTCCACAAAGCCTTCCCATCAGACAAAAGGATAGCAAGGCTGAGGAAGGTCGCAAGCCCTTTTCTCAGACGAGAAGAGGTTCCAGCCCAATCGTGGTTACGTCTCCTCGGTCACCTCTCATCTTTGGCTCGTCTAGTTCCCAACGGTCGCCTCAGAATGAGATCTCTCCAATGGCGACTCAAGTCCCGGTAGAATCAAGGTTGGGATTCCCCAGACGTCATGATCCCTATGGGACCTGCGGAACGGACGGACCTCCAGTGGTGGGTGACAGACGAGAACCTACGAAGAGGAGTGGATCTTCTCGTCCTCTCCATGGATTTGATGCTGTTTTCGGACGCCTCAAAGAAAGGGTGGGGAGCCTACGTTCTACACCACAGGACCTCAGGGCTGTGGACAGAATCAGAAAAGTGCCTCCATATAAATCTTTTAGAGATGAAGGCCGTTTTCTTGGCCCTTCAGCAGTTCCAACAATACCTGGCGGGTCACTCTGTGGTGGTGATGAGCGACAACACCACAGTAGTGGCTTACATCAACAAGCAAGGAGGTACCTTTTCGAGGCAGCTATCCCATCTTGCAGTAGAGATACTGAGATGGACCGAAGTCCACTCGATCCCACTATCGGCACGTTTCATTCCAGGCAAGAGGAATGTGCTCGCCGACAATCTGAGCAGAGCGTTTCAGATAGTGAGTACCGAGTGGTCTTTGGATCATCTAGTAGCCAACAAAGTCCTGACTTTGTGGGGTTCCCCGACTGTGGATCTGTTCGCGACAGCGTTGAACTTCCAGCTTCCATTATACTGCTCCCCAGTCCCGGATCCCAAGGCGCTCTGGCAAGATGCCTTCCAACAACGGTGGGACAACATCGACGTGTACGCCTTTCCCCCGTTCTGTCTGATGAGGAGGGTGTTCAGCAAGACCAGAATATCGGTCAATCTTTCAATGACCCTCATAGCTCCTCTATAGCATCACGCGGAATGGTTTCCGGACCTTCTGCAGCTCCTAACGGAACTTCTGAGAGAACTCCCTCCACGACACGATCTACTCAGACAACAAATGCCAACATCTTCCACAAAGCCGTAGCTTCGCTACGACTTCACGCCTGGAGACTATCCAGCATCTCCTCGCTGAGAGAGGATTTTCGCAGCAAGTTGCGATCATGATGTCTGGACATCTGCGAAAATAGTCCGCATTTGTCTACCGGGCAAAGTGGAAAGTCTTCTGTGGTTGGTGTCGTGGAAGGGGTATCTCTCCACTCAATGCCACTATTCCAGCAATAGCGGAGTTCCTCGTATATTTGCGGGAAGAAATGCGCCTTTCAGTCTCGGCGATGAAAGGCTATCGCTCAGCCTTAAGTCTAGCCTTCAGGCTCAAACGAATGGACATATCTTCCTCACTGGAACTTTCCCTACTCATACGAAGTTATGAACTTACCTGCCCTCAGTCGGAAGTGAGACTTCCTCAATGGAACGTGGTTTGAGTTCTCAGGTCTCTTAAGAGACCTCCCCATGAATCATTACGCCAGGCTTCAGATCGCCACCTAACTTGGAAGATGGTGTTCCTACTAGCTTTGGCATCGGCCAAGCGAATCAGTGAACTTCGTGGTCTCTCATATGACATCACCCATTCAAGGGAATTTGGGGAGGTAACGTTCAAATTCGTCCCTGAGTTTATTGCTAAGACTCAGAATCCGGGGAGCCGGACACTCGGTTCGACTCCTTCCAGATTTCGAGTCTTCGTTCTGTAACAGATGACCCAGACCATCTCCTACTGTGTCCAGTAAGGAGTCTGAGGTTATATCTCAAAAGAACAGCTGCAGTCCTACCTCAGGTGCAGGCATTATTTGTTAGCACTGGGAGGACTAAGAGGAGGGTCTCCAAGAACACCATCTCGGCATGGATTCGAAGGGTAATCCATCTGTCCCTGAATCCAGACCCTCCTCCGTCACGACACCCTAGAGCACATGATGTCAGGGGCGTAGCTATGTCCCTGGCCTTCAAGAAGAATTTCTCAGTGATGCAGGTTCTTCTAGCTGGGCTGTGGAAGCGTCAGACGACCTTCACAGCCCACTACCAGCAAGACGTGACCCACAGGAGGCTCGATACGTTCTCTATCGGCCCTGTGGTGGCTGTACAACAGCTGGTTTAGAACCTCAGGCTCCTTAGTGGACAAGTAGCAGAAGGTTGAGGGCATTGTTACCCGGTCTTAGTCTGCATGAATGAAAAGGTTTGTCTGGCCCTTAATCTTTTCTTCATCTTCCCCTCTCTTGGGGAAAGCAGCATCCTGGGTTCTCTGCACAGCTGACCTTGAACCACTGCAGGTAAACCATGTTTCCTTGTGTTCCTAGTATTAAGCTAATACTGTCACGTCCCCATACCCTGACGAGGTGGTATTGGGAGAGTCCTAGCCTAAAGTTTCCATCTAAAGGACTACAGGTCAACTTCCTAGGATGAGTCACACTTTATTATACCTTCACACACAGCTTGCGTAGGCCGCAGTCCTTGCATAACAAGGTTCTAGCGAGGTGCAGGGACTCCTTATTGTTGAGTGCTGACACACTCAAATAATGAGTCCCCGGGCAAAGCCAAAAGCCAGTACTGGCCGGGACTTTCCGCCCTTCCTAATGGGTGAGTTGCCCCTATTAAATAGCGTGGTTTGTATGTCAGTTACGGAACAAATGACAAATTCGTAGATAATATGTATTTTTCCTAACTATACAAACCTTAGCTATTTAATCAAACTTGCCCGCCAGCCCTATCCCCCTTGAAGTCCTACCTCCAAGGAAAGCGAGCTCAAGCACAGGTGTGAGGGGGGGGGGGCAGTTGCAAGCTACCCTCCCTACCCCCTGCTAACTAGTGGTGGGGAAGTAAACCCTCGTTAAAATTCTAATGGCTCGTCATTTCAGCCACGCCGAAAGTAATAACCCCTTTATAAATAGCTAAGGTTTGTATAGTTAGGAATAATACAAATTATCTACGAATTTGTCATGTTAATGCTTTGTTTAGAGAGAAACAGAAATAGAGGGAAGGCTTTTTTAAAGTCACCATCTTTACCTTCTCCCCGATCGTCCGTCTCCTCCTGCGTAGCAATTCTTACACCTGCGTTGGCCTGTCTAAGGTAAAGTGACAATAAAAACAAATTTTTTATTTAATTTTTCTGTATTGTTATTTTTTTTTTTTACATCTTTCTTTCATATTGTGCAATTGTGTTATTGTTATGTGTAATTATATGTAGTAATTTATTAAGGAGTTATCATAGGTTTTTGGGATGTGGAATGAATTATACAAATTACAGTGTATTCTTATGGGAATATTTGCTCCAACATACGATTGCTTTAACATACGAAGCAGTTCCTGGAACGAATTAAGATTGTATGTAGAGGTTCCACTTATGAAGAGAGCACTAGGTGGATACAACTAACTGACTGGTTGAATGACTAAACAGAACTGAACTGAGGGCATTCACAGTTATCAACCTTATATACATATATAGACTAGGAACCTAATAAAATAATACCAAAACAAGTGGACCCTTTTACAAATAAAGAAATGATCAACCAGAAGGGTCACTGTAGTTCTAGAAAAATCCAGCACAGGCTGTAGTCTACACATTATTTACATAGATCCTCAACATCCCTCTTTTTCTAAATTAAGATGAACATTTTATCTTATAATTAACATTAAATTGTTAGTTTCTTATCCTCAAGATCAAAATTTCAGTTTATACAAAAAATTCTTATTTACACAAGAGTTAATTATTTATATAAGTTCATTTTGATCAGTCCCTTTACAGACATAGTCATTCAGTTTTACTAGGGTTTTTCTTTTCCTTTGAGGTCATTCTACAATCATAGGTTTGTCTGCTTGTTGTGCAGGTTTCAGTTTCCTTGGACTTCTCTACCTTAGACTTCCAGACTGATTAGTTTCACTGAGGTGATAAGCATTATCTTCACTGGGGTAGTTATTAGGTTCACTGTGAGTTGTCCTGCTAGGTATAGCAGTTTCATTTCTGGTAGTCTGGTATTTTTCAGTTGGTGGGAGTTGGCCTTGATCCTGGTAGAGATATGGATTGGGTTCTCGTTCAATTGTCCTAGATCTTGGTCTCAAATCAACTCCATGTCAGCAATAAGTTCCTCCATCATGGCCTTGGATGGAATATTTACATTCTTCAAGTTGTTTTCTGATTCTGCCTCCTTTCCAAAATCTTAATATTGCCATTCTTTCAGGACACAATGATTAATGTGGAGTTTGGGAAACTTTAGCTCCCCTATTGTATGACCTCTATCGTTAACTTTTGCTCCATCTTAAGGTTGCATATCTCCTCTCTCATCTGTTTCACAGTTAGTTGAGTCACAATTTTCCTACTAAACATCATGATTAACAGATTCTTGTCTTGGATACTTCTCTGTTCAAGTAGTGCAAGATACATGTTTGAACCTTCTTTTAAACATTTCTTCAATAGGTTCTCAAATATTTCTATTGCAGCCTTGGCCTTTCCTTTGTCTTGCTGGTGATAAGGTGATGACGTTTGGTGGTCAATGTTTCATTCTTTGATGAAGTTCTGGAATTTGTGACCAGTAAGTTGTGAATCATTGTCACTCACCAATTAAGTCTTCCAATTCTAGCACACATCTCGATTCAATGAGTAATATTTCCTGCTGTTGGAGATTTCAGGTACTTGTACTCAATGCAGGGTTGACTTGTTAAATCATGGGTACTGAGTGGTTTTTTCCTGTTGGCTGGCTTTATCTCTTGGCAACTTTGACACTCATTTGCCATTGTTTCAACATATTTGAGAATTCCAGGCCAATAAACAGTTTCTTTCGCTCACCTCATGATTATTTCTGTAATGTTACAAGAAGCGTGTAGTAGCTTTTTAATCACTGGATGATAGCTTTTGGGTATAAAGACACTTTTACCTTCATATGCTGATGTGTCTTGAAAATCAAAGACAGTTTTGGCTTCATTCTCTACTTCATGTCTTAACTAAGGCCAACCATGTAGGTTATAATCTATCAGTTATTGAGAGAGTGGATCATTTGCAGTTACCTCCTGGATTTCTTCCATTTTCTTGTCAGGTACAGTACATCTTGAGGTGCAAATGAGCAGAACTGGCATATCACCCTGCACTTCCAAGTAAGCTCATCTTAGCGTATCTGCAAAATATAACTTCTCTCCTTTCATCCATAAAACGGATTTTGAGCGAAGCGAAAAATCTATTTCTGGGCTCGAACCTGTGCCGCCCAGTGAATAAGCTCCATTTAGCACTTATTCTTAGGTAATTTACTGCTAAATATACCAGAGAAAAAATGTAAAGGAGTGCTAGGTTAACTAGCTCGCTCACCTATTGGTGTCGGTATAAAATTGGGCGTATATTCCAGAGGTCCCGCACTATTTAGATTAATCCACGACAGAGAACCCCAATAGAGGAGAGCCGTTCAACCTCACTCGGTACTACTACAATGCATCCGCTCAGAACCCAACTCCTTTTAGCACAACAATCAAAGTAACCCGCATTTTTCTGGTGCTCTCGATTTTGGATATTTTCTAGTGAATTATGGCTTCTTCGTCGGTTTCCCAGGAGACACCGTCTAAGTTAAGTACCAAGCTGGATTTTACTGTGTTTTGAGCAACCTAGATCGTTTAATATTTATATTATAGGAGTTATTCTCTTCGTTCATACCGATCTTGCTTGATTTCACTACAGTTGGTACTCCTGTTTTTGAGAGCTTTTAATTTTCACTTGCGGTGTTACTATGTGTATTATTTTTATTCTCGAATATTAGCTGTTCAGGAACTCAGGAATCAAGGGATTCAAGTAGTAGCCTATCTGGACGACTGGCTCATTTGGTCAGACACCTCCCAAAATTGCCTAAAAGCCACTCACAAAGTCATCCATTATCTTCAATCTCTAGGCTTCCAGATCAACTTCAAGAAGTCCCGTCTTCTTCCAAAATCGAAGTTCCAATGGCTCGGCCTGCAATGGGATCTTATATCTCATACTCTGTGTCTTCCCAGACCCAAGAGGTTAGAGATTGCAAGGAACACCAAACGCTTTCTCAAAGACAAAGTAAGTTCCAGACGACTCCAAGAGAAGATTCTGGGGTCCCTTCAGTTTGCCTCAGTGACGGATCTTCTTCTGAAGGCAAAATTGAAAGATATCAATCGTGTCTGGCGTTCGAGGGCGAACCGGAAGCTCCGGGACAGGAAAGTCCGCCTTCCTCCCATTCTACGGGAAAGACTTCTTCCTTGGACAAGAGCAAACAGTCTGTCAAAGTCAGTTCCCCTTCGATTTCCGCCTCCGGAATTAATCATTCACACAGACGCATCCCTATCAGGTTGGGGCGGCTATTCTCAGCTCAAGAAAGTTCAAGGTCTTTGGACTCCCTTGTTCCGCCATTTTCACATCAATGTGCTAGAGGCCATGGCAGTTCTTCTAACCCTGAAACGTCTCGCTCTTCCCAAGAAACAACACCTTCGTCTGGTCCTCGACAGCGAAGTGGTGGTCCGCTGCCTCAACAGAGGCGGGTCAAAGTCAGGGCCTCTGAACCATGTTCTAGTAGCCATATTCTCCCTAGCAGCCTCGAACCGTTGGCATCTTTCAGCTGTCCACCTGGCGGGAGTCCGGAATGTAGTGGCAGACGCCCTGTCCCGGACCTCCCCTCTAGAATCGGAATGGTCACTCGATCTAAAGTCATTTCGGTGGATTCTCTCTCAGGTTCCCGGTCTCCAAGTGGACCTCTTCGCCACGGAATCCAACCACAAATTGAGAGTATATGTGGCTCCCAATCTAGACCCTCAGGCTTACGCCACAGACGCCATGTCACAGAATTGGGACAACTGGGAAAAGATTTATCTCTTTCCCCCGGTGAATCTTTTGCTGAAAGTTCTAGACAAACTGAGATCCTTCAAGGGACAAGTAGCCTTGGTCGCACCCAACTGGCCCAAGAGCAACTGGTATCCTCTCCTGCGGGAGTTGAGATTATACCCTCGCCCGATACCCAATCCGGTTCTGTCTCAGATAGTACAAACACGCGTTGTGTACGCTTTCTCAAACATTCAGAGCGCCCTAACTTTATGGACTTTATGAAGTTTGCGGCTATGCATGGTGCCAATATTGATCCTCAAAACACCTTGTTCCTAGAATCGGATAAACGGGATTCCACCATCCGTCAGTATGACTCTGCAGTTAAAAAGTTGGCAAAATTTTTAATAGACTCAGACGTGAACTGTATGAACTTGAACCTTACAGTCACTTTCTTTAGATCTTTATTAGAATCAGGTCTGGCAGCCAATACTATCACCACTATTAAATCGGCTCTGAAAAAGATCTTCCTAGTGGGTTTTAACATAGACTTAACCGACTCTTTGTTAGCTTCAATTCCGAAAGCTTGTGCCAGACTGAAACCGGTTACTCGTCCTACCCCGGTGACCTGGTTCCTTAATGACGTACTCAAATTGGCTTCTGATACCATTAACAGTTCTTGTGGTTACATGCCCCTTCTCAGGAAAACACTTTTCCTAGTGAGCTTGGCTTCCGGGGCAAGAATTTCTGAATTGGCAGCCTTGTCGAGAGACCCGGGTCATATTGACTTTCTGCCTTCAGGAGAGGTCCTTCTTTCTCCTAACAAATTCTTTTTGGCTAAGAATGAAGACCCTCAAAACAGATGGACCTCCTGGAAAATTGTTCCCCTCACGCAAGATCCGTCGCTGTGCCCTGTCACTACTCTTAGGTCTTATCTATCCCGGACCTCCTCTAACTCCTCGGGGCCTCTATTCGTTAGAGAACAAGGCGGTACCATTACTATTAAAGGGATCAGGCAACAAATTTTGTATTTTATTAAACAAGCTAACCCTGACTCTTTTCCTCTTGCACATGATATCAGGGCGGTTGCCACCTCGGTGAACTTCTTTCACCACATGAATTTTACAGACCTTTCCAGGTATACAGGGTGGAAATCACCGTCAGTGTTCAAGAAACACTACCTTAAACATTTGGAAGCCCTAAAATTTTCTACAGTAGCCGCAGGGAGCGTAGTTACTCACGAGTAACTCACAGGTTAATGCCTTGACTCTTTATCTCTCCCTCTTACCTGCCTCATTTATACCCTATTGTATTCGTTGGTCGCGCACCTGAATACTGTTATTATATTTGTAAATTTTATGCTCCTGAGTATCTGTATATATTATCACTCACGGCATTATTATACCTACCTTATTGGATTTATGTTCATATTTAAGATACCCTTATAATTGTTTTTTGGTACTCATCTCTGATTAAAGCATCCTGTTTTTCTCTTACGCTTATGTTTTTTCCTTTATTTTGCAAGTTTGGTGACATTTTTCTCTTGTATAGATTCACTGGGCGGCACAGGTTCGAGCCCAGAAAAGGGATTTTGACGTAGGAAAAATCTATTTCTGGGCGAAGGACCTGTGCCGCCCAGTGAACCCTCCCAGCTCCTCTCCCTTGGAGTCCCCAAACTTTGGGTGCTAAGGAGTTGGGTTCTGAGCGGATGCATTGTAGTAGTACCGAGTGAGGTTGAACGGCTCTCCTCTATTGGGGTTCTCTGTCGTGGATTAATCTAAATAGTGCGGGACCTCTGGAATATACGCCCAATTTTATACCGACACCAATAGGTGAGCGAGCTAGTTAACCTAGCACTCCTTTACATTTTTTCTCTGGTATATTTAGCAGTAAATTACCTAAGAATAAGTGCTAAATGGAGCTTATTCACTGGGCGGCACAGGTCCTTCGCCCAGAAATAGATTTTTCCTACGTCAAAATCCCTTTTTTGGGCTCAAGCCATGTCGTCCTGATGGAAGGTTCCTATAGGTAGCTTTCTAAGGGATATTTGGCTACAGTGATATTCCCAGAGAATTAACCTTTAGGTCTCCAGAATTCCAACTCCTGGCATGAATATCCTTAAAATTTCTCTTAAGGATATCGCATAATATCAGGGGACGTATATCTTGATACGACACATATCAATCTTCACCCCGAATAGTGTTTTCATTTCAAGGGGGAAGAGTGGCAAAAATAAAAGGGAAGCCGTTATCAAGGTTACCCTTCCTCCCGTACTACTATTGAGTATCTAGATGGCGCTGCATCCAAGATGGTGCTCATTCCTTGTAACATTGAGCATGGTACTACAGATATAGTAATTTCAGGAGGGATCCTGCCAAGGCTTTTTCTATAGAAAAGGAGGGCGGGTCCATCAGGACGACATGGCTATCTCACCCAAAAATAGATTTTTCGCTTCGCTCAAAATCCGTTTTTTGGGCTCAAGCCATGTCGTCCTGATGGAAGTTTACCAGAGAATTACTAGAAAGTACTGTATCTGTGGATTTTCATAGGCGCCTTAACCTTGGGACAATTTTTCTATGGTCATCCAGACAAATGACGTTACCGTTATCCGTCATTACCACTAATCATGGACAATGTTAGGGCTTCCTGCCCCCTGCAGGGAAGAGTCATACTAAACAGTAGAAAAGGGGTCTCAAGGTTTGCATATATTGTATGAACAAACATAAGTATCCACTAGATATACAAAAGGCCTCACGGTTTGTATATCTTGTCGGAACAACTAAGTGTCAACTATATCCATTGTTTGAAAGCATACAATAATATGAGGTTTACTTAAATCAATAAGTAAGAGAACTCTAGCATATCTAATGTGCTAATTGCAGGGTGAAATAAGACGCAATTACACTCTAATAGACATTTATTTCGAATAAATGACCAAATGGAATAACGAGTGTAACGTGTTAAGGAAATTATACGCACAACGTATACAGAAAATATTTTTCTTCCTGAAAGGGAAGAATTGCTGAGTACCACTGTAACTTTGAAAATTTTTGATAAATTTTCCTAATATAATTTCTGTAAATGTTGTATACTATCAACACTGTGTACTATGTACACACGGCACAAGTGTTATCTGTATAATTCCACACCTGAGATTTTGAACAGTCTTAGTGTCACCATGGTGACACTCACTTAAAGGTATCGCACTGAAATTGTCAACACCTTTTCACCCTAATTGATAGTCCCAATCAATTAACTGTTCATCGCAGCACTAGATGACAGGTTTTAATACACTACCTGCCACCACCTCATAATGCTTCAGTTCGTGGACTTGCTTTGCGTAGTGTTTGTAGAACACTCTGGATGATTTCCATCCAGTATATGAGCGAAGACGCTCAAAGTCCATATACTGAAAAAAGTTCAGTGATGAAGCAATTTTTCTCAGATCATGACCTGCGGGTGTACTGTCAGGATCCGCTCTGCGAATGAAGTAGGTGAGCTTCGCCCTCGGTTGTTTTAGGGATAAGTTTGATCCTGAAGTTTCTCCTTTGAAGAGCTGTCCTCCCCTGAAGTCTGAAGTTCTACGAAGATAGACCTTTAGACACTCTACTGGACACAGAGAGACATCTTCCTTCAGAGGGCAGATTCTCCAGGGACCCCATCTCTTAGTGGGTAGCTTGTTCTTGGTGAGAAAGGCTGGATCAGGAAAGAGATTCAGTTCTCCCACTTCTGTGAACTGAATGTGGCCCTCATTTCTTGATAGGGCTACTATTTCACTAACTGTAGCCCCTGAGGCTATAGCGAACAGGAAAATAACCTTCTGGGTTAGATCCTTGAGAGAACAATCTTCATTGTTCACAGATGAAGCATAATGTAGGAACTTGTCTAAATACCATGAAATGGGCTTCGGAGGAGCTGCAGGCCTAAGTCTAGTGCATGCCTTCGGGATCTTGTTAATGATTTCGTTCGTCAGGTCCACTTGAAAGGCGTATAGAAGAGGTCTAGTCAGGGCTGACTTGCACATAGTTATCGTGTTGGCTGCCAGACCTTGTTTATGAAGGTGGATAAAGAAGGACAGACAGAAGTCTATTGAAATTTCTTTTGGTCCTTTTGCTTTAACAAAACCAACCCACTTTTTCCAAGACGATTCATATTGTCTTCTAGTTGACTTAGACTTGTATTCTTCTAAGAATTCTATACTGCCTTTTGAGATCCCAAATCTTTTCTTAACCGCTAGGGCGAGAAAATCATGAAATTAAGGTTTTGGGTTCTCTGTGATGAAGCGAAGACAGTCGACTTCTGAACCCGTTGAGATAGTGCTGGGTTCGGTACAAGGACCAGCCTCAGCCTCAGTTCCATAACTAGAGGGAACCAGTTGCTCTTGGGCCACTTGGGGGCCACTAGAGCTGCCGTTCCCTAGAAGGATCTCAGCTTGTTGAGGACCTTCAGCAGGAGATTGGATGGAAGGAACAGGAAATTCCGGGTCCATTCGTTCCAAACTAGGGACATGGCATCCGTTATCTCCTCTAGAGGGTACTCATATGGGGCTACATATCGAGGTAGTTTCTTGATGTCGCTCGTCGCGAAGAGGTCGATCTGCAGTTCCGGGACTCGTTCCAAGATGGAAGAGAATGAGTCTGCGTCTAGGGATCATTCTGACTCTATCGGCTTGAGCCTGAATAGAGCATCCGCTGTCACATTGCGGAACCTTTGTAAGTGAACTGCTGATAGGTGCCATCTCTCTAGACAAAGGATGGCTAATATCACATGGATGATATGGAACGATCTAGAGCCTTATCGGTTCAGACATCTCACTATCACTTTGCTGTCCAAGACCAGCCTGATGTGGACTGATCTGCGAGGGGAGAGTTTTCCCAACGTCAAGAGGACTGCCATTGCTTCCAAAATGTTGATGAGAAAGGCCTTGAACAGAGATGACCAAGTCCCTCCCCATTCTTCCGTCGAGGCATCCATGTGGATGGTCATCGACGGCAGAGGTGGTTGCAAGGGCATGGTCCGCATTAGGCTCTTGGCTTTCGACCATGGGGTGAGAAGTGATCGTAGTAAGGCCGGTATCGGTCATTTTAGATCTCTTCGAGCGTTTGATGCGTATCTTCTCCAGACTCGTGACGCATCTTTCAGCTGTGCTCTTAGAACCGGGTCTGTTACTGCTGCGAACTGGAGAGAGCCCAGTACTCTTTCCTGTTGGCGTCTTGAAATCCTATCAAATTACAGTAGTCTCTTGACAGACCCTGCGATCTCCCTCCTCTTCCCTGTGGGAATGGAGAGACGATGTGACCTCAGGTTCCAATGGCTTTCCAACCATTGAAACCGTTGAGCTGGAGAGAGTCGAGACTTCTTGAAGTTGATTTTGCATCCCAGATGTTCCGGGAACTGGATTACTTCTTTGGATGCTTGCAGACAAGCCGTTTCGGATGCTGCCCACACCAGCCAGTAGTCGAGGTATGCTGCTACCTGAACACCTTCTAGGCGTAGTTGTTGCATGACTGCATCTGCAAGTTTCTTGAAGATACTTGGGACTATGTTTAGTCTGAAGGGTATGGCTCTTAGAACATACTTTATCATCTGTAACTTGAATCCTAGGTAGGAGGAGAGGGGGCGACTGACTAGAAGGTGCCAATAGGCATCTGTCAGGTCTATCGAGACTATGAACGCCTCTTTTTGTAACAGTGTCCTTATGTGTTGTAGGATTAACATCCTGAACTTGCTGTTTTTTATGAACTTGTTGAGTGGCGACAAGTCCAGAATGACTGAGTTTTTCTGAGTCCTTCTCGGGAACACAAAACAGCCTTCCTTGGAATTTGATGGACTTTGCTTTCCTTATAACCTGTATGCTCAAGAGCTATAGGGTATATTCTTCCAATGCGGGGTTGGAGTGTTGGAAGAATTGAGGAAATGATGGTGGAGACTTGTTCCATTTCCATCCTAGTCCAATCTTGATTAGGCCGTGGGCCCAAGGATCGAAGGTCCAACGATCCTGAAATTGTTGAAGTCTCCCTCCTACCGGAAGCGTCTCCTTGCTTCGATTGATCGGAGGGTTTACCTCCTCTACCACATCCTCCCTTACCTCTTGAGGGATGTCTACAGGAGCCCCGTCTGGATCCTTTACCTTTCAACCGAAAGGTAGTGGTCTGCCTCTCAAACCCGGAGTTGAATGGTGGTGACTGGGCAACCAGCTGTTGAGGCACCACTTGGAAGGTGGTCTGTGTTTTGGGCCACCACTTGGGGCACCGCGGTTATAGTAACTGTGGGATGTTGTTGAGCAGGCCAAGGGGGAAGTCTTGACTTCTTCGTCTTCCTTTTAAGTTGGGGACCCGCATCTGGGGAAGACTTCCTCTTTTAAGAGATGCCCCACTTCTGGAGAAGGTTCCTATTCTCCGTGATGGCTTTCTCGACTACCTCTTTGACTACTTCGTTCAGGAAGAAGTCTTTACCCCAGATGTTAGAAGATATCAGCTTCCTGGGTTCATGTTTCACTGTTGCAGCAGCGAACACGAACTCTCTACAGGCTCTCCTAGCCTTCATGAAAGCATACAGGTCCTTTACTAGGGTGGCCATATGCATTTTTGCCAGGACCATGAGCATGTCTGGGGTACTTCATTGGCCTGCACACAACTCAATGCAGTTTTGTAGGGATAAAGAGGCCGCAAGCCTCTCCTTCGTCTCTTGTTCCTTGCACAAGAGAAAGTCAGAAAGTTTAGGGAGATTCTCACCAAACTGTCGTCCAGCGATGTCCGCGTTCAGTTTCCCTACTGAGAAGGTTTGGTGGACTTCCTTCCATTCCTTCTGCATCTGCAAGGCTAACGACAGAGGCCTGCACTCCTCTAGTGCAGGGTATGGTTTGGCTGCCTCCTCTGCCTTGGCAACAAATTTAAATGCCTTCAACATAAAGGGGAAGGCTATTGAAGCAGGAGCAGGAAAGGTAGGGTGTTTCTTGTTCAAGGCGGACACTTTCGACACCAAATAGCCCGCCTTTCTCAGGCTACTTGACAAGAGAGCCTGTGCCTTATCGTGGTCGAAAACCATGACCTCCTTCAGTTCCGTCTCCTCTTTTGGCATTGGTTCATGCTTCAGTTGAATGAAGCAATCAGGGTAAGCATTAAAGCTTGGGCAAAACTGGATGTCGTCTAAGGGGACAGCTCCCAGCTTCTCTGAGATGTAGAGTTTGCCGTTCCAAATCGGCATAAACTCCGTATACCTCCAGGGATTGGTTTTGGAGCAGGTCGGAAGGTCTTGGCCTCTGGGTAGCTTGTATGACCCTTGGGAGGCGATAAGTGAAGCTTCACGGAGCTCTCTCTCGAATTTAGCTTCCCTTGCTTCGTCTCGTTTGCGAATGTTCTCCATTAAATCCGTAAGATGGGCCAGTGCCTGGTTCATGTTGTCCAATGGAGGGGTAGAAGGTAAAGACGTCGAGGGTAACGGCTCCGGTGCCGGCACAGATAGAAGGAACTCCGACTCGACATCATCTTCTTCTTCCAGAGGTAGAGTAGACTCTTCCTCGGGATGATCCTTTAATAGATCCCTTTCAGTGTCCATAGATACTTCCGACATCCTTACTGCCTGGTGGATGTCCATACTTTGCAACGCCTCCCTGACATCCGTCTCAATGGCAATCTGGAAGCAGGGAGTTCCGAGTCGTGCTTGGGGCACAACCATTTCACTACCCGCTTTCGGGAACAGCAAGCTACGCATCCTATCGTTAGGTAGGTATGGTCCTGGAGAGTTCTTCTGGAACTCTCTTACCCACTTGCGCAGCTTTTCACGTGCGGCATCCCTCGACTCCGTTGACTTGGGGTCGTCGAAACCTTCGGTCACCAAGGTCCGGCAGATATTGCAGACTTGGGGGTCCCAATATTGCAGGGATTCGGTAATGATGGTGCAGGGGGCAGGAGACCTGCACGCTTTGTGACCGTAGAAGTTCCTACTCCTATGGTTGCAGAAGATTGCATCGCATTTCATCTGGGGTTCCTCCTGTAAAGAAAGGAAAATAAAATGAGTATGCGATTGTTTATCTCACATGATAAACAGATATGCAAATATTCATATTTTAATTATTATAGCTTAGGATAGTAAGCTAGAAAGAAATAGGGAAAGACACATACTTGTGTATCCCTTCCAGCCAATTGCTGTGACCTCCCCCCAAAATTAAAGAAATAGAGTTTCCTTTATCAGGGCAACTCAAAAGAGAAGGGTTCTAACCTCTAGGGATAGAAAAAGTGTACACTGCCACTGACCCTTCTAATTATTTAATATTGTGGGGTAAGTATTAACTGATTTCCAATCAGAGTATTGAAGGAATTCTTTCTTTCAATATAGGATTGGTCTCAGCAAAAGACTGTACAAGGGTACACAAGATATGTTGGAAATTAAATACTGTATAATAAATACTGTAGTTTTTTGTTTGCAGTATATATTATACTACAAATATACTGGCTACTGTATAATCATATACTGTAGTGCAGCCAGTGTGTTGCCAGCATGGCTAGCACCTGGCGGCACAGTCCGGCCGGCATGTCGCCGGCTGGACTAGAAATTAGAAAATACACATACTTGAGTATCCCTCCCAGCTAATTGCTGTGACCTCCCCTTCCAATATTAAGACTATAGAGTTTCCTGATCAGGGAAAACTCAAAAGAGAAAGGTTCTAACCTCTATGGATAGAAAATTGTACTACCACTGACCCTTCTAAACTATTTAATATTGTAGGGTAAGTTATTAACTGATTTCTAATCAGAGTATTGAAGGAATTCTATTCTTTCAATATAGGATTGGTCTCAGCAAAAGACTGCGCAAGGATACACAAAATATATTGGAAAATAACTAATGTATAATATATACAATAGTTTTTTATCTGCAGTATATACTATACTGCAAATATACTGGCTACTGTATAATCATATACTGTAGTTCAGCCGGCATGTTGCCGGCAGGGCTAGTACCTGGCGGCACCGGCCCAGCCGGCAGCATCCTGGCGGCACTAGCTGACAGAAAGAGAAAAAGCATGGAGTGAAGGGCTGCCTTATTAAAATGTATGTTTACAATAAATAAGGGTGTAAGTATATAACCTTACTGCCTTCCTCCAGAAAGAGGATTCAAATGGAAGGGGAGAATGCATCATTCAGGCTTCCATCCAGCCGCAAAATCTGTTGCTGGCATTGCCGGTTTCAGGAATGTGGATGGCAGTCTAAGGGAGGACTGAAGAACCTTCAGCAGCAGAAGGGTCTCCCACTGGCAGCCGTCATAGCCGGCACAACCTTCTCGGAGCCTTGTGTCCATAAGGGAAAGACTGAGTGACTAAACAGCTGCTTATGTAGGAGCCCGGTTGGCCCCGCAACCCACCCGGCAAGCAGTGAGATTGCAGGACAACGGCCACAGAATTGCGATGGCTAAGTCATCGCTAAAGGACAGAGAGGGGAAGGGAAAAGGGTCCTGTATCAAGTGTAGAAGAAGGTGGCAGGATTGCTGCCACTTCCACACGAGTGAAACAATGTTTCAGTATCGGCGGCAGAAGAATAACTATTCTTCAGCCTAGGGTCTGCCGAATCTATCAAGTGTAGAAGAAGGCGGCAGGATTGCCGCCGCCTCCACACAAGAGAGAAACAATGTTTCAGTATCGCCGACGTCCTAGGCGGCAGAAGAATACTATTCTTAAGCCTAGGGTCTGCCGACACAGGACTAGTCTTCTAGACTGCAGGGGAGAAGGTGGCGGCATCATACTACCACTTCAGGTGCGGCCTAGGGAGGCTTAGCCTCCTATGCCGGCAGCTGTAAGCCGGCAGGGGAGTGACTACTCACCCTGCTGCTCTGCCGCCGGCAGAAAGACTGAATACTCTGAGGATTTGTCGAAAACCAAAGCCGGGATCTCGCCGGCAAAGGTGGGAGACGGAAAACCCTAGTCTAGTCAAGCCGGAGTGAACTACTCTATGGCAAGACCAGATAGGGTTACCGCCTGCGGCGGCACCAGAGGGAAGCAGGGATTACCCTTAAATCTCCACAGGAGACAAGTATCGAGTTATATAATTCTAGGAGATGTACTATCTCCTGTTGAATCAATAAAACGATACACGCCGGTAAATGGGGATAATGTCTGAAAGTATACTACAGGGCTTAGGCCAGGTAGCTTAGCACAAGACGAGATCTCGGTTACCTAAATCGCCGAAACTCTAACGTATACGATCGACAAAAAGAAGAGGAAATTATGCATAAAATATATATCTTTACTAGTATAATTGTGCCTAAATAGCTTCATTATTTATTAATGCTATTACAACCGGGAAAGTCGTTCTGCTAACTAAATAACACATGCATAACGAACGACAGTGCCCATGGCGCCTCCGGTGACAGGCCTAGCTCCTTAACACAATAAATTACTCTAACTTCACTGTGAGGCAGGAGCTAAAAATTATACATGGTAAAGAATAAATACTCAACTTTCCAGTGGCAAAAAAAGCTTGAAATTGCATATTAAATTCTCTCAAAAGCGATCAAAATGTTAGATCAACAGGGAACACCACCGTGCGAAATCGCTACAAAAATAGGAATGAACGCCATCTTGGATACAGCGCCATCTAGATACTCAATAGTAGTACGGGAGGAAAGGTAACCTTGATAACAGCTCCCCTTCTATTTTTGCCACTCTTCCCCCTCGAAACGAAAACGCTATTCGGGGTGAAGATTGCTATGTGTCGTATCAAGATATACGTCCCCTGATATTATGCGATATCCTTAAGAGAAATTTTAAGGATATTCGCGCCAGGAGTTAGAATTCTGGAGACCTAAAGGTTAATTCTCTGGGAATATCACTGTAGCCAAATATCCCTTAGAAAGCTACCTATAGGAACCTTCCATCAGGACGACATGGCTTGAGCCCAAAAAAATAATGATAGTGTTAGGATCATAAATTGCAAGTACAGGTGAGTTGCACATCTCCTGCTTTAGTCGCTTGAAGGCTTGGTCACATTCTTCAGACCAGACAAAAACAACCTTGTTCCTTAGCAACTTATGGATCAGCTCTAGGTCCTTAGCAAGGTTCAGAGTGAAACAAACTAAATACTTACCATGCCACGGAGACAACGCACCCCGATGATAGCTTTCTGGATCAGGCATTTCTCTAATCGCCCAAACTTTTCTCATGGGCCTTAATACCATCCTTTGTTAATCTGTGCCCAAGTAATTAAATTTCACTGTTTCAGGAAAAGTACATTTTCTCTTGGTTCAGGATAATGTGCTTCTTGCATCAATGTAGAATTTTGTTAAGATACTTTTCAGATTCTTCATTGGCACTTCCACGTCCTAGCACAACAATATCCTCAGCCATGCAGGCAAGACCATCAAAATCAACAATTGAAATATCTCACTCGATACTTTCAGACTATATGGAAGCCTAGACCATCAAAATCTTCCCCAAGGTGTTATCATTGTCGTTAGTTTTGAGAATTCATTATGAAGTGTTATGTGCCAAAATGCTTCTTTTACGTCTACTCAGCTAAAAATATTCCCATTTAATAGCTTTGGTAGAACATTGTCAAAAGTCAGTAGTATTCTTGTGGATGAGGTTCACCTGGCCCAGACTCAACCACCCATAGTAGTGTCTGCCACGCACCCTCAACCTTTAAATGATGAGGAGACAGACAGTGAGCCAGATTCTTCCGCCACTCCCTTTTATCAAGCAGCTGCCATGATGTTCTTGTAATCAGTAATATGTTACATGCACCCAGATAGAATTCAGTGTTAGCTTTGGGTTCATCGTGAATGTCATTATCAAGGACTTAGGAGAAATAGGTAAAGTACGAATGGTGAGATATAGAGTAAAATACTAATGATTGTATTTATTTTCTAGATGACCATTGTCATTGTTCTGGAATAAAGATTTTTGCCTTGAAGTTACCTGTTTTTTTTATTAAATTAGTTCCTTGAGATTAAAATTTTATTCTAAAAGAGCCATGCCCATTGATAGCCTATACTACAGTTTCTTATAACACTCCTTGGTCCTTCAGGTCTTTACAAATACTCTGTGATTTTCAGTGATTTGCCATTCCACTTCAATATTGATTTAGGTAATTCAAAGATTTATGGGTTGTTATGAATAAAGTTTCATTACACAAAGCTTATTTTTTTGTTCAAACTCATCAGTCACGTTCCGTTACCACTCCTAACCCAATCCATATTTAAGCTACATGCTCTTTCTCAATGAGATATGAGTTGGTTGGTAACTACAAACAGTACTTACTAATCATAGATTTGTGTATCCCCTGGTATTAGCACTTGCTGAACAAAACAGTCCAAGTTGATGCTTGACAATTTTTTTTTTTTAGATAAAGAATTTAGGTACTGGAAAAATAAGAAGGCATCGAGTTGGGGCATCTAAGCCAAGCTAAGTGTTGAGTCATTGCATTTAAAAGAATTTAAACCTGAATGGAATCCAAAAATCTAAAACTATGAAGGAAATTCAGTGAAAATTATCAAGTTTAAAAACTGAAACCTTTAGAGAATATTTAGACCTTCGAAGGAGCATGAGCAAATTAAAAGACAATCATATAGATATTCAGTAGTTACAAGATATTCAAATGGTGTAGGGTACAGGAAAAACTCCCAAGTTAGAGACGGGCATACTTTGAAGGTAATTAAGCCAGAGAGAGTACACATAAACATTTATCAATGTAAGTGTTTTGTTACCTTCTTTGTCAGTGTTTTTCAAAGTTTCTTGAGCATTACTGGTTGGATATCCCCCTTCCATTTCCTTATGTTTTAAAAGCATCAAGTACTACAAGAATTTATATTAAATTTACAGGTATAAGTAAGTAAACAAAAGGAAGATGGATATTTGCACTGTTTACCTGTGCAAGAAGTCCAAGAGAGATTCTTTGCCTTCAGGGTCTTCCTCGAAGTCGAAGAAACCTCGGACTTCTTCCTTGACCCCCTGATCTCTTCCCGAAACTGTTGTTCGATCGATCTCCCCAGGGAAAAGATCGAGTAGAAACATAGACCGACTAACACCAAGTCAACCTTAGGGTTCGAGGGATAGCACCGCTTCCCCTAGAGAAGCAGTTCTGGCCCTCCCATTGAGCAGAACCTTCTCTTTCTCTGATGTATTTCAGGTTTGGCTTGTGTTGGGCATGACGGGTCCTTCATCGAAGGAGGCGTTACCGGAACTGCTTCAGTTTCATTACACAAAGCTTATTTTTTTGTTCAAACTCATCAGTCACGTTCCGTTACCACTCCTAACCCAATCCATATTTAAGCTACATGCTCTTTCTCAATGAGATATGAGTTGGTTGGTAACTACAAACAGTACTTACTAATCATAGATTTGTGTATCCCCTGGTATTAGCACTTGCTGAACAAAACAGTCCAAGTTGATGCTTGACAATTTTTTTTTTTTAGATAAAGAATTTAGGTACTGGAAAAATAAGAAGGCATCGAGTTGGGGCATCTAAGCCAAGCTAAGTGTTGAGTCATTGCATTTAAAAGAATTTAAACCTGAATGGAATCCAAAAATCTAAAACTATGAAGGAAATTCAGTGAAAATTATCAAGTTTAAAAACTGAAACCTTTAGAGAATA
Source organism: Palaemon carinicauda (assembly GCF_036898095.1). Taxonomy (NCBI): domain Eukaryota; kingdom Metazoa; phylum Arthropoda; class Malacostraca; order Decapoda; family Palaemonidae; genus Palaemon; species Palaemon carinicauda. The sequence continues at coordinate 86,957,911 of NC_090725.1, forward strand.
TTTAGACCTTCGAAGGAGCATGAGCAAATTAAAAGACAATCATATAGATATTCAGTAGTTACAAGATATTCAAATGGTGTAGGGTACAGGAAAAACTCCCAAGTTAGAGACGGGCATACTTTGAAGGTAATTAAGCCAGAGAGAGTACACATAAACATTTATCAATGTAAGTGTTTTGTTACCTTCTTTGTCAGTGTTTTTCAAAGTTTCTTGAGCATTACTGGTTGGATATCCCCCTTCCATTTCCTTATGTTTTAAAAGCATCAAGTACTACAAGAATTTATATTAAATTTACAGGTATAAGTAAGTAAACAAAAGGAAGATGGATATTTGCACTGTTTACCTGTGCAAGAAGTCCAAGAGAGATTCTTTGCCTTCAGGGTCTTCCTCGAAGTCGAAGAAACCTCGGACTTCTTCCTTGACCCCCTGATCTCTTCCCGAAACTGTTGTTCGATCGATCTCCCCAGGGAAAAGATCGAGTAGAAACATAGACCGACTAACACCAAGTCAACCTTAGGGTTCGAGGGATAGCACCGCTTCCCCTAGAGAAGCAGTTCTGGCCCTCCCATTGAGCAGAACCTTCTCTTTCTCTGATGTATTTCAGGTTTGGCTTGTGTTGGGCATGACGGGTCCTTCATCGAAGGAGGCGTTACCGGAACTGCTTCAGTTTGGTGCGGAGAGGAAGTGTACACTGGCTTCCTTGGAGGTGGATCCCTTTTCACCGTCGAGTGTGCCCGCCCCTCACCTTCGTCTGATTCTACCGCTGTTGCTGAAGACTGCACTCCCCCCCCCATGCAGAGCCGACTCTTCCGTCAGAAGGTAGCAGAGTCCGAGGCAGGTCTCTCCTGCGGATGGGCATCTCTTTCATATGAGAGTGAGGTCCCCTCCAGAGAACTTCCAGAGGCCATCATGCCTCTCCCTGCAGAGCAGGTCTACTCTTCGGAGGAACCTTGTTGCTGCTGATGAGCTCCTAGAGAGCGTAGTCCTCCACAACGCTCTAGACGTTCTCCTTCCCCTTCTGTCCGGAGACGTCTCTTCAGATCCTCCAAGGACCGACTTTATTCTCCCTCACCCACTAGACGTTCACCTTCAGAGTCTCGTCATATGACAGCTGCTGATCACTTGTCACCCTGTGACCGCTCGAAACCCCGAGACCATGATTCTTCTTCTGGAGATCATCACTCGTCACTATCACTCCTCACCTTGTCTCTCGTCATCGATAGTCTCACCATCAACCAGCACGTTCTCGCCACTTGTCTGCTTCTCGGGACTCTCCGTTGACTCTCCGTTTGCCAGCCTTGCAGCATTAGCCAATCTCTCGTCACTTGCCAGTTGTTCGTGATTCGCCAGTTGCTCATTGTTCACCAGTTCACAGATGTTCACCTTCAGGACATTTGCAGATCCAGCACTCACCTCTTCATCGTTCACCAGAATATCGGCATTTGCCAGCATATTTGTTCTCCAGCTCCTCATCCTTCACCTAGATCCTCTGCTTCTCCTAATCACCTTCCTGCCTGCAAGCTCCGATTACCAGGACTTGATTGTTACTTGTTTAAACGTAATCATCCAATCAACCAACGCGTGATCGCCACAGAGACGACGCCCGTCATCCTTCCCTTGAGAGTTCTCCTCTCCCACATCAGCAATCTCGATTCCATCAAGAGAGGTCTCCTGTTAACTGTTAAAGTTCTGAGGGAGATTCGTTCCCCCAGGGCTAGGCCAGCTCTTACAGTTTCAGGTTCCAGAATCTCTTCATTCCTGTTGAACCAGCTACCTCCTGAGGATCTCCAGCATGACAGATGTCCAGCCACGTTCCTTTCCAAGAGGAAACCTTTGAATGTCCAGCAATCTTCTACTTCTAGAGCACCTCTCTCATCCATGCATGAGCTAGATGCCATGTCGGTGTCAATTGTACCAGGTTAGGATCCTAAGCTTTCATCTTACCAGACTCCTAAACCTAGACCTCCAGCACCCAGCCTTCTGAGGAATCTTCCATCCGGTATTGCATTCAGGAAGGAAACCTCCTGGTTTGACTCCTTGGTCAAGGCAGTGCGTCAGACCATCAAAGGGGTGATGCCTCCTGCACAGTCAATTACCAGCATGCCGAGGATTCCTCTGGAGATGTCAACTGCTCCGTCTGACCCCAGACGTGTGCCCACCGTGCCATCCCAACGGAGGCCCCCTTCCTCTGAGATCATCTCACCTCTTAAGAGGAAGCTAGAAGCAGCGAAGTTTGGTGTGGAAGGACAACAGGATCTCTCGCAGGTACAGTTGACTTCAGTCATGATGACCAAGGAGAAGAGGAGGATGGTACATCCAACTCCTCCTCGGGGGGACACTTTGCATCATCGCTTAAGCCAAAGTTCTCAGTTGCCGAGAGAGGCATCGTTGGGTGAATTGTTAGCCTCTCCCCTATTGAGATGAATCCCCTTGAACTACACCCAGCTTCAAAGAAGCCATCCCTTTCCTACGTAATTCCCTCATCAAAAGAGGGACAAAGGGTTGAACACCCCAAACCTCCACCCCTGGAGGAGTATTTTCCGTCCGGCAAGGAGTCAAAAGACTGGAAGACGGTTCCTAAGACCTCAGCTAAGGCATCAAGAGAAGCCTCGACAGTCATCCCCAGCTCGAGCAAGGACGTTGGTAAGCAACGTGCCTTCTACGAATGTTCCGGTTCTAGGACATTTGCGTACTGGACATTTGCGTCCCGGACAATTGCGTCCCCGGACATATGCGTCCCGGATATTTGCGTGCCTGTATGTGTGTTTTACTGAATCTATAAAGCTTTTCATCTTTACCTCTACTCTATACTTTTACACAGTAATTTTATTCATACCTTTATCCACCCTGAATATGCATATGCTTTAATAGCATCAAATAATTTAGATTCTTAATTCATACTTTGGCAATAATTATACCTTTAGCCATACTGGACATGAAAGAACATATATATATATATATATATATATATATATATATATATATATATATATATATATATATATATATATAGACATCAATATTTCATTTGCACATTTTGTTATATTTAAAAACTTTATAAAATGGAAAATTTTTATATATATGTATACACTACAAATTTTCTATATATGTCTAAAAAGTTTAGGTTATATTTTTTTAATAATGACTTACGATGGCTACTTTTAAGCTCATACCTAAAAGGTACGCATGTTATGAGCAATGTCTCGTAAGAAAGATAGTCTACTTTCCTTTTTCTCCGCCACAGCTTCTTCTTTCTTTAGCGCTTCAATTAGTTTCCAAATGGAGGGGTGATGACATGTTATATAATTCTAAATTGTATTATGCCACCCTTCTAAACTATTATTGGACCTCGGCAAGTCATCAGCTGTTCGGTCATGAACATTCCACAATGAAATTGAGAGAGTTGGTTGAATCCTATGCCCACTCCAACAACTGAGGTTGAACTGCCGTGAATAAAAAGTCTCTTCTGCTTCTGGAGAAATCAGGAATTGCTTTCTAAAGGTCTACGTAAATACAAAAGTAAAATCATAGATAAGTACAGTAATTCTAAGTTCTGTACCTCAGTGTTTTTATGCCATATATCTTATTTACAGAAATTAGTAGTTCTGCAATCGAGCGATAGCATACATACATACATACATACATACATATATACATGCATACAGACATACAAAGAGACAGAGTTATTTCCGTATCTCTTAGCAAATATTACCTGGTCACTAAAAACAAGTACAGGTACGCAAATTTCCTGGACGAAAAAGAGCGGGGACGCAATTGTCCGGGACACAACTGTCCGGGACGCAAATGTCCAGTACCCAATTGTCCTACCACCGAATGTTCCTCATGACTTCGACCCACCCCGGTCTTCTATGGATGAGAGCTTGTGGTTGGAGGATGACTACTACGATGATAAGTATCTCCCTAAACCTGCAAGTCCTAAGCTAACAGAGACAGAGCAGAACGGGTCGAAACACGCCTTATCGCAGGTTTTGGCCTGCATGAGGGCCATTGACGGGTTATCAGATCCAGCGATGGCCCATCAGGAGGGCAAAGGCATGACCCTGGACCATGTCTATGGGACTTGGAGACCACCCAAGGCCTGGGCAGTTTTGCCCAGGTCTAAAGGGTTGACGGGTGCCCGACGGAAGGCGTTCTCCCAGATTGCCGACTCCTCCAGCTCTCTCCGAGCGGACTTATCTTCTAAGCTTCTTCTACCGCTGTTTGTGCAGCAGAGGAGGTATTATGAGGTCTCCAACGAGCCCCTTCCGGCCTAGCCTCTCGACCACGCTATAGAGGCTCTAACTGGACGAGTCTCCTTTGAGTGAGAGAGACTCCAAACTCTCCGTCTCTTTCTTTGTGTTGAAGATTCTTAACCAGGAGAAAGTCAAGAAGTATTCCGTGCAGGCTACTTCGTAGCTGGATCTCTGTTTGGGATCTGTGGGACACCTCATCCGAACCGAGGAGTGGTCCAAAGAGACCACAAGAAAGTCGATGGAGACCTTCTGTTATCGGGAACTAGAACCCTTGAGTTCCTCTCCCATCAGGCACCAGGTAGTGAACATGTGGGCAAACACGATCCTTCAGCGAAGAGACTCGGTAAAAGAAAGATTCCACCGACAGGTCCTACATGCAGAGGTGATGAGATTGAGGAATTCGATTCGATGGTTCCTTCCCATACAGTATAGCCTGGAAGGCGTCGAGCAGGTGGTGGAGAGATGGAGGAAGTCCAATCAGGACTCCCTTCTCCATAGGGCTCTCATATCTCGACCCTACCGGCCTCCTCCGCTACAGAGGAAACAGCAGCAGGCAGCAAAACCTATGATGAACTGGACTTCGACAACAACAACTGCTATGTCCCAAAAGGTTGTCGAAGAAGCCCTTTCCAGCTAGAGAACAGAAGGGCATTCAAGTCCTCTCGTGGAAGTAAGAGCAGCTGAGGCCACTCCCGCTAGGATGGGCAATTCTCCCACTTGTCCACCAGTGGGGGTGTGCCTGCAATGCCGTTGGTAGAGGTGGCTGCAGCTCAGGGCCAAACCCTGCACAGTCTCCATGATTCGTTGAGGGTATTACATCCCGTTCATTCAATCTCTCCCTCCACTGACTCTTGATCCAGTCCCATTGGGCTCCTACGCGAAGGGAAGTAGCTGGCCCTTCGGGCGGAAGTCCAGACCACGTGCACTCTAGATCTCAAGGACACATATTTCCAGATCCCAGTCCATCCATCTTCAAGGAAGTATCTAAGGATCATACTCGACAACAAGAAATACCAGTTGAAGGTGCTGTGCTTCAGTCTTTCCATAGCACCTCAGGTCTTCACGAGTGTTTTCATCCTAGTGTCCCCCTGGGCTCACAGGATCAGCATCTGTCTCCTAAGATATCTGGATGACTGGCTGATCCTAGCAGATTTGGTGGCAACCCTTCTTCAACACTAAGACTAATAGTATTTTTCCAAGTTCTGGGGATCGTGGTAAACCTCGAAGTCATCCCTGCTTCCCTCTTAAAGACTGGTATACCTAGGTATGATCATCGCCACCAATCAACAGAAAGTCTTTCCATCATACGACAGAGTACAGAGACTGAGGAAGGTAGCAAGACCTTTCCTCAGATGAGAAGAGCTTCCAGCCTAGCAATGGCTGTGTCTCATAGGTCACCTACCATCCCTGGCCCGTCTAGTGCCCATCGGTCGCCTCTGGATTTGATCTCTCCAATGGCGGCTGAACTCCAAGTGGAATCAGACCAGTGATTCCCCATATATTCTAGTCCCCATATGACTAGAAGAGCAGACAGATCACAGGTGGTGGATGGCCGATTCTTCGCAGAGGCTCGGCCTTCTTGTTCTCCCCTCGGAGTTGATGCTCTATTCAGATGCATCAAAAGAAGGGTGGGGGCACACATGCTGAACCACATGGCCTCCGGCCTCTGGTCAGAGTCCGAAGGGTAACAGTACATAAATCTCTTAGAAATGAGGGCAGCCTTCCAACAGATCCAACAGTTCCTGGCGGGTCACTCTGTGGTGTTGATGAGTGACAACACCACAGTAGTGACTTACATAAAGAAACAAGGTGGTAACCTTTCACAGCCCCTATGCCATCTAGTACTAGAGATACTGAGATGGGCAAAAGACAACTCGGTGTTCCTATCGGCTCCCTTCGTTTCGGGCAAGAGGAATGTGTTCGTGGACATTCTGAGCAGAGTGACTCAGATAGTGGGCTCCAAGTGCTCTTTGAACCATCTAGTAGCCAACAAAGTCCTGACTTTGTTGGGTTCCCCAACTGTGGAGTTCTGGATCCCCAGTCTCTCTGGCTAGATGCATTCCAACAACGGTGGGACAATATCAACGTCTACGCCTTTCCTCCCATTGTGTCTGATGAGAAGAGTACTCAACAAGACCTGAGCATCCGACAATGTCTTTATGATTCTCATAGCTCCGCTATGGCATCACACAGAGTGGTTCCTAGACCTTCTACAACTCCTGATGGAACTTCTTAGAGAACTCCCTCCACGACACAAACTACTCAAACAGCCACATGAAAATGTCTTCCACAAAGCCGTAGTTGCGTTAAGACTTCATGCCTGCAGACTATCCAACACCTCCTCACTCAGAGACCTTAGATGTTAGGATGCCAGAAAACCTCAAATCAATCAGTCCATCAATCAACCTCACTCAAAGAAGACTTTGCAACACGTTTCAAGGAGAATGACTGGACAACTTCGACGATCTTCAGCTTTAGTCTACTAGGCTAAGTGGACTGTCTTCTGTGGTTGGTGTCGTGGAATAGGTATCTCTCCCCTTGATGCCTCTATTCAAACAATAGCAGAGTTCCTTGTGCACTTTCAAGAATTTATTTCCAGTTGTGACCAGATTGTGGAAGAATCTCCCTCGTCAGGCAATTGAATCTGTGGAACTTGAGAAGTTCAAACATTTTGCAAATGCCTTCTCTTTTCATAGTTTATATTTGACAGATATAGTCTACAAGATTTAACATCAAGATATTTTATATTAAGATATTTTATATGTTTTAATTATTTCCCATATATGGTTTATTTCTCTCGGTCCTTTCTACAATGGGCTACTTTCCCTGTTGGAGCCCGATGGCTTGTGGCATCTTGCTTTTCCAACTGCGGTTGTAGCTTAACTAGTAACAGTGATAATGAGTCACGTTCAAGTGGTGATGTAGAAGTGGAAGAATGCTTCACAGGACTCCCTGATCCACCATGCAGTAACCTTAAAGGGCCCTGGCCATTTGAGGGTGTCTGCAACTATGCCTGCATTATTGATGGGAAAGAAGATACCATGACCTTCTCAAGACCCCAATCAGGACCACTTCCAACTCCATCTACAGGTACTTGACAGGGCCTTTTGCATGTATAGCCCTTTCAAAGCCCTCAACCTGGCCAGTTCAGGAAGAGGAGGACTCTTGATGTTAGTGCTTCCTTACGTCTGTCGCAAGTAGGGTGATACCTGTCATGCCATTGTGCAACGTAGCAGTGACACAGGGATGAGCCTAGGATAGTGAGTGTCCCTTGTGATGGTTATTTACTACCTCCAGATAGCATTCTCCAACTATCCTTCAACTCGACCAGAAGCACTAGCCTTTTTGGTGGAATTAGCGGGGGTGTTAGAGAAGAATGCATTCGAAGTCCTGTAAGATGGATCTGTGAATTCTACGGTTGACTCTTCCTGGTTGAGATGTCAACTTGGGTCTGTAGACCAGTCATTGATCCCTCTCTTCTAAACCAGTTTGTTCAGCAATCCAGGTTTAGAATGGAAATAGTATGAGCTTTACTGATTTCCATCATGGAAGGAAACTTCATTCTTTCAGGAGCTCTGAAGGATGTATACTTTCAAGTGCCCATTCATCAGTTGCCTTCTCTCTGAAGTACCTCTGTTTTTATAACTGTACACTGTACCCTAGGAGCTCACTCTGGTGATCATGCTGGTGTCAGCTTAGGCCCACTCACAAGGGATATGTCTTTTGATCTATCTCAACGATCAGTTGATCCTGGCCTCCTTAGAGAGGCAGTTGCTACAGGATCTAGATCACTTGCTCTCCTTTTGTCGCGATCTCGAGATTGTGATGAATTGGGGGAATCAAATCTTGTGCTTAAGGAGTGGTGGAAGTATCTGGCCATGCTGATAAACAGGCCAGCATAAAGAGTCTTTCCATCAGACTATTGTATTAGCAAGCTCAGAGAGGGAGCTTGATATTGAGTCTTCTCAGCAACCTTTCTTGTTGGAGAAGCTTCTTCCTCATGGGCATCCTCACTAAAGATTCCTTCGAGGGTTTTTGAGGATCACTGATGGGCCTCCAAGGATCTCACTAGCCATCCTGTCCCATTCGACTCCCCACCTCTGGACATGAAACTGTTCTCAGATGCTTTGAAGGAGTGGTGCGCACATTTAGCCAACCTGGTCACGTCATAGGTGTGGTGAGAAGAAGAAAAGTTTCTGCACATCAACATGTTGGTAATGCAAGTAACATTTTTAGCATTTAAAGCATTCCAAGAATGTTTGATAAACACTCAGTAGTGTTGATGAGCAGCAAGGCTTATGACAACAAGGATTAAGGCACTGTTTCTTTCCCTCTTTGCAAGTTGAGAAAGGAGATGCTCATATGGGTGGTATACCACACAATAGAGCTATCAGCCAGATACATCCCAGACAAAAGGAATGTGCTACCAAAGTGGTCCCTATATTCTGGCATAGCAGAAAGGCTTCTTGGCTAATGGGTTTTAATGGAAATCGAGTTACTACATGGCTATACATGGGAAATTCCTGGTGTTCTGCTCCCTGTTCCAGACCCTTCGCCAGTGTTTGAAGACACTTTCCAAATAGGATGTCTATGCTTTTCCCTCTATCCAGCCTGTTTTGTCAGCTAACCAACCGAAGGCTGATCATGCAGTGTCTCAGGATGACCGATATGGGTCTCGGATGGTATTACAATCTGTTAGCAGTTTCTATTCAGGGGCCAAGAGAACATCTAGAGGCACCACCAAACCATGTGGTTGCTTGCACTTAATGTTTGGAGACTATCCAGCATCTTCTAATGAAAGGCTTTTTGCGAGGAACCACACAGATTTCATGGTGCCTATGACCGTCCTCTACAGCTGTCTACCAGGAAGAATTCGACATTTTCTGGGATAGGCTACCGCTTAGCCTTGAGGTCAATCTTCCAACAGAAGGGCAGAGACCTTTTCTCCACGTGGGAGTTGTCTACGCTCGTGAGTAGTATCGAGCATTTTTGCCCACCACAGGTCCTTAGGCCCCCGAATAGGATCTGCATATTCAAGTTTCTCACATGTACCTCATCTGAGCCTTTGCGAAGGTTGTTTGATGGAGATTTGACTCTCAAGACTGTCTTTTTGCCACCCTTAGTGTCACTAAAAGAGTAAGAATTGCATTTGTTCTCATAATAACCCATGCTGAGGTTTGAAAGGAGGTCTCCTTTAGTTTTGTGCCCAAATTTGTGGCCAAAATCCAAAATCTGTTGGGTCACTACCACAGGTTCCAGACCTTCTCCATTCCATCGTTAGATGAAGCATTGGGTAATAATCAAGAGATGTTTTTGTTTCATGCTAGATCCTAAGCTGGGAACCATGGTTGATGCTCAGTCAATGTTGGAATTGGAAAGCAAGAATATCTTTATTTTTTCCCCATTACGAATTTGTTTAGAAATTGATAGTTGAGAGGAAAATTAAACTTTATGTTTTAGAACTGTAACATTTCTCACCAAGCCGTCTAAAATCAAATTTATTTACTTTTTTTCCATTTGAAAGAGTGAATATGAAATTGATAAAAAAATCTTATGTGAACAGTATGCTGTACTCGATTGGTGGTTTTATTTTCATCTGGACCTCTGCATATATTGGAACTCTTCTAACTGGACCTCGACGTGCGAGTGTCCCAACATACGAGAAATGTGAGATACGAGGAAAGTTTCGAGAAAATTTTTGCCCCGAGATACGAGACAAATTTGAGATACGAGGACATGAGACAGTTCCCTATGCAGCCGCTAGGTGGCTGAGTGTGCGAGAGGCTGCTCACGAGGACAGCATTGCTCGCCCTTTCCCGTCGGATCTCCGTCTCGTAAAGTTATCTCCGAGCATCAGCTGTAGTATTTGCATTTTTTACATGTTTTTTGCGTTAATCAGTACAGAATTAAGTTAAGTAATGGGTCTAAAGCAAGCGAGTGCAAACAAGGGTAGTGAATAGAAAAACCGTATGATGACAATCGAGATAAAGCATGAAATTATCGAAAAACATGAGAGTGGTGTACGAGTGACTGAGCTGGCTCGCCAATATGAGAGGAGTACATCAACAATATGTACCATCCTCAAGCAGAAAGATGCTATAAAGAAGGAAATCAGAGACATGTTAGCGAAATGGCAGAAGTTTTCTGATTTTATGGAAAAGAGGCACCCGGACAAGTTGGCGTGTGGTCGTGCGTTAGCCTTTTGTGACGACACTTGTGTACATCATTTTCGTGACATTTTGAAGGGGAGACAAAAGCAAACATCCCTAGATAGGTTCCTTTTAAAATGGCCTGCAAAAAGTGAAGGTGAAAGAGAGTCAAAAATCGAGGCAAAACGAGCCGAGCCGGAAGAAGAAAAGTAAAAATATGAAAATGAAAACAAAATTAGAATTGAGTTTAATGTAACGTAAGATTAACATTTACTTTTAAGTGTGTGTACGCTAAGCTAATTTAATTCAAATTAAATTTAAAGGATAAGTTATGTTACATAGTGTTACAAAAGTGTAGCATACCGAACGTGTTGCCGTCAAGTCTCTCTCCTCCCCTTTCTCTCTCTCCCTCCTCCTCCGCACACACCACCGTTATCCGCTACCCTCTGTCTCGAAGGTAAAAACTCCTTAATACTGTAATGTCACATTTTATTGCAGATCATAACCAGTACATAGGTATTTGTTATTCTGTGAGCGTAGGTTGTGAATTAGAACAATTAAAAACATGTTTTTCCACTGTGATATACTGTTTTTAGGTGTTTTTTCAGAGGGTGGAAACAAATTAATCTTTTTTATGTTATTTTATATGGGAAAAATATCCGAGATACGAGCGAATTGACATACGAGCTCGGGTCCCGGAATGCATTAAGCTCGTATCTGAAAGTATTACTGTAGTTGAGTAGCCCTGAGCCACAATAATTAGAGGCCAGTCTTTTTTCTTCCAGGTCTTTCTAAGAAAGCAGAATTTTGTATTCTCAAATCACATTTTAAATTTGTAAAATGGGGAACAATTGTTTACCTTTGCCAGCCTTGTAAACTTCACAAGTTTTATCTAAGGCAACCGTGATATTGGGCACAAGTTTATTTTTTATGCTGACGTTTCTTATGACTGAATTATTATGATAGAAGTGTTTGTTCTATAAAATTGATAATGTAGTTGTTGGAAATTCACTAGTGTACTTCATCTCCACAAGTTTGTGTAGTCAGTGTCAGAAAATTGTTGTTAATAGAGTGTTAGCCAACATAAATTTGTCATGAATAAGTTCACAAAGCAATGTTAAGGAACCTTATTGTTTGTTGGCCTTCAAGTAAAATGTTACAGTTGTTCAATCATGGTGATACAAACTGAGATAAAGGTACCTGGCTTCAATTCCAGTTTTATCAGAATAGATGATAAGAACGTCACATGGACAAGCCCAACCATATCAGTCGCCTCTCCAGTAAACACTTTAAACTCACGGTCCTGGGCTGGGATCGATCTGCCGCTATGCGAATGCTAAGCGAACACGTTACCATTATATTAGGCACTCACAAGAAGTATGGGACGAAAGGGTTACATATATAACCAATAGGCGCGCTATCGTAATTTTTTTTAGTGAGGCAAATTTGCACCGACTCGCAGGGGTGCCCTTTTAGCTCGGAAAAGTTTCCTGATCGCTGATTGGGTGGAGGTATTCGGACAAAAATACTTACGACCAATCAGCTATTAGGAAAATTTACGAGCTAAAAGGGCACTCCTGCGAGTCGGTGCAAATCTGCTTCACTAAAAAAAAATTGACTACAGGTACACTTTCCCTCCGAGTGATTTATTGTGGTTAATATCCCCCTATCTTCACCCCATTCGTCTTTGATGTGTTGGCTTTTTCTTCTGTCCAGAAAACTGTTCACCTATTTGGTATGTTTTTCTTTCCATCTTTCTACTACTTCATATGATTAATCAATTGGCGAAATCACTGGATTGGAATCACTGCTTCTTTAGGTCATCTATAGCCTAAGCCTAGTGGTTCTTTTCAAGAAAAATTGCTACGGCACAAGGTTTTGAGATTTTGCCGATTAAGTCTTCCTTGATTCATAATAATCTTCCATCATTCAAATATTTTTTTTTGTTATTGACAAGACTAACACAAGTCTCACATCACTTTATTTGTTATTTATCTTATTTGGTTTCTCGGTTATTTCTCATTTATAGTTTACTTTCCAGGTGCTTATTCATAACAGGGCTTCTTTCATCATTGTCGGCTGTGAGTTATTATAATAAAGCACTCTGATTTTCCAGCTAAATTGCCATTTGTCTTGCAATAATTATAATGATGATAATGTACTGTACCGTGAAATGTCTTTTTCATAATTATGGAGCTATTTGACAACTTGAATAAATTGGGTTTAAATCAAAGTTTTGCTCTTGAAAGATGCCAAATGTTATAGAAGTAACTGTTGAACTGAATGGCATTGTATTTACATTTGCAAATACCACAGACGTCAAGGAGAGATGAGTTTAGAATTGCAAATAATGTATGGTAGGAAGATGATGTAGTGCCAATATGGTATAGGGTATTCTCTTGAAGGTCGCTCATGGGTACCAGAGGCAATGGACAGGACTTTTCCCCAAGGATCTACCATATTTTCATGTAATCAATCCCTGTAGGTAAGTAGTTCCGTCAGGGCACCTCAAGCGGTTTACTTTGGGCATTACTTGAAGGTCTCTGTAGCGTCCGTTCGGCTCCTATAACAGAACTCAATTTTTAGCCTTCTACTATATCTGTTCCCGCTTCCTTTATTCCATCTTGGTATCCATCCTCATAAATTCAACTTCATAACGCAACTCCCTTGATTTCGTCAGTTTCACACAGTGCTGAAGGACTTGGTAATACCCTGCGGCCTAAATCCATAAATACAATCTAAATGATCAGTCCCCAAGCCCACCGACCCCATCAAGCTAGAACAAATTCTACAGTATATACTCACCCATATTGCGTGTCTTAGACACCTCCAATGGGCTATCCTATTCCAGTTTCCATATTTAAAAAATATATATATAATCAATGTCCAGTAGGCTATTCATGAATTAGGCTTAATGAAAGTTTAGACGTATAAGAAATTGTCAAACTTAATTAAAGTAGCGAGTGTGGACTGATTAATATATTACAACATGACATCGGGTCCGTAATTTTCTGTGGAAAAAAAATATGAGGAAAAGAAAAAAAGTAGAAAAATAAGCCGCTTAAAGGTAGAGAGAGAGAGAGAGAGAGAGAGAGAGAGAGAGAGAGAGAGTGTGTGTGTGTGTGTGTGTGTCTTGTCCTTCCCCTTCCACCAGCAGATTGTCATTCACTTCCCTTTTTCACTTTTATCTATTAGCAATGCACCTACATTTAAAACCATTAACTTTCACAAACTATAATGTCCTGTTTTTAATGGAAAGAAAAAATATAGTGTATATTTAAGCATATAGATATGAGCATTGTATTGATCCGCTTATATATAACAAATGGCGAAACAAGTTTCGAGTATAAAATCAATGGGTATGGGTACGGTCTAGGTATACAGTATACCATATTTACGGAAAACCGTTGTCACTAACGCCTATATTATGGATTTAAGTCGAATTTGTGATTTCTCCGGTTTCAATATTGGACAGCTATTCAAGTAATATTTTCTGTTCATTTTGCGCAAGAATACTACTATCCATACTAGCGTACAAATAAAACGTGAAATGTGGGAACAGAATGCATACATACAATGTATTTCTAGCTTGGTGTTAAACGACACGTAACGTGCCTGGCTAATTATTTGGCAGAAGTACTAAGCTTATTATTAATCGGAAATCAGATTTATTCTAAGACACCTGGACGCCCAAATCCAGGTAGTTACTCGGAAATAATACAAGGCTTTACTAATATACTTCAGCAAAATGATTAAGCGGACACATTAATCATAATATTTGAAGAATTTAGTACTGATTCATATTAGTAGAATCACTCGTGTAAAGTTGGTCGATTACTAGAGAATAAAGGACAATGTTGTAATGGCGAGGTTAGGACAACAGGGAGTGAATAAGAGACCCGTGGGTGCAGGCTGCAGGAGGAGCAGCACGTAGCGGCAGCAGTATAGCGGAGTAGCTGGCCAGCTGCTCTTCTAGTCAGTGTTGTTTTGTCTGTCAGTGTAAGAAGACATATGCGCTAACTTCTCGTGGATCTTGTGACTTGATTTTATATGGTGATTTTAACGGTGTGATTCAAGGTGGTTCATATTTACGTTGTAGTTGTGTGCAATAATTAGCTGGCGCATATAAAGTGTATATATTTGATTTAGAAAATGTTACAAAAGTTTTCGGTCCAGATTTGAATCTTAGATTATTTGGTCAAACAGCTTTGCAGTCTTGACTGAAGATCTTTAAAGCATTTATACCTATTGAAAGGTAAGTTTAATTAGTTTAAAGATGATCTCTCTCTCTCTCTCTCTCTCTCTCTCTCTCTCTCTCTCTCTCTCTCTCTCTCTCTCTCTCTCTCTCTCTCTCTATTTGAATTAATACAACCAACGGTAGCGTAAATATGTGATTGCTTGTTACAGATCAAAAGCTCCGCCTTTAATTATTCTAGAGCCAGTGTTCCATCGTTAAGTTCTAAGGGTAATTTAAACGTTGACGAAATTGTTGTAGTCGCATAGTTTGTTTCACACCTAGAGCAACAGGTCGTGACTATTGGCATAAGTCCAATTTTAGAATGTGATATGAATTTGTACGCATAGGCCCAAATTCGTGCTAATAACTTCATTGTCCAAAGGAAACGAAAACAATAGACAAGAATAAATCCGATTATGACAAGCTTCATCTAATATTGAAGGGCTATGCCTAACTATTATTCCCCTATTCAAGCAAGACAAAGTATAGAAAACCCAGTGCTGTGTATATTTAAGGTTTATCACGTTAAAATTTTTAGTCTTGTAAACATTAATATGGTCTTGGCCAATTGTTTCCCTCTCTCCCCCGGTGCTGATTGACATTCAAATTAGTTTTTTTTTTCTTTTTAATGTGGCTTATTGTATTCTGCCATCATTTTGATAACTTTCATTACGTTGATCTTGATCATCTAACAAAGAAGTTGATTCGTCGTTTTATTTGCACCCGCAAACATTTGGCAAAAAACAGACTATTGCTGGAGGTTCTGAAAGCATGTTTAAATTCTTAACATATTTTGCTGCTTTCATTATACTGTTGATTGGATGTAGTTACTGTGTGAGATATTTTGTATTTAGATTAAAAAAAAATTGATATATGTACATCAGAATCTCTCTCTCTCTCTCTCTCTCTCTCTCTCTCTCTCTCTCTCTCTCTCTCTCTCTCTCTCTATGATTTAAATAACTGTAATAAGTAGTATATCAGGGGAGAGACTGAACAAGTTCATTCCTCTCGTTCCGATGAGCTAGAACCGATCTAAGGAGGTTAGGTACCTTCTTTGAACCGATCAACAAGTAATTGTAATCTTTCTCTCTCTCTCTCTCTCTCTCTGGCGGAGGGGAAAAGGAAAAACATCTGACAGGAGGAGAGCTTTGTCGATGTAACTTCCACTGTGTATGTGTGCGCTGGAGGAGTATTTGGTTCCAGCCCCTATGATTGTATCCTTTAGAAGGATATTCTTACCCTCAGTCTATGGGCGGATATGGAAACAGGGTACAATGTACTTAAACCCTGGATGTTGGCATCACGTTCTCCGATATGGATGCTTGGCTGAAGTTCTTAGGGTTGGATAAAATATAAATAGATGGAAGAAAAATACCCGTGTGAAGATAGTACACCCACTGGCCTCATTTTTATAGGCCTACTAGCAAAATTTTTTTGGCTATTTAAAGGTAATCAGTGTGATCCGGCTAGCTCGGCGTTTTGTAGTATCAACCACTGTCAATACTGATATAAACCTGGTTTTGTTTCTTGGTCTCACGTTCATACATTTCAAACCTTTTTTCCCCCGTTCTTTGTCTGCCTTTGTAAGTAGCTTATGCTGCATGCCATCATTATGTCTTATTGTTTAGACAGATGTTAATATTCAGTTTTAAAAATCCTATACTTTCCGTTTTTATATGGATTAGAATATTAAGATATTATGGCTTGCGATTGCATTGGCCTCTGTCAGAATTGTCTGATTATGATTTTACTTAGTAAAACACCTCTTTGCGTAATGAATACCGTATATGCATCAAAACTACACACACGAGCTAATTCTAATGCTGTCGTAAATATACTGCTTGTGGTCGGTCTATAGAACATTATCCTGTCCCTTGCTCTGCCACACAGTTTCCCTGGTCCTATCAAACATGGCAAAGTCCTGTGCCCTGCAGGACCAAGAAGATTTGTTTGTCGTAAGTATTCTCAAGTATTTAGAATATCATATATGGTTATCTGCGTTAATTGTTAAATCTGTGGTATCACAACATTTCATGGACAAATAATTCTTCAACTTGATATAATATCATAAGTTCTTCGGAAGTCTAGTATAAGGTTATCATACAAATTTTGGGCCGCATAGGCCTATTTGAAAGCTCTAGAACTTTCAGTCAATATGCATCTTGGCTCCAATAACTTGAAACCATCCGAAACTATTTTGGTGTCAACACGATTCGTTGGCTGCGCGACGTGCAGCAATTCTCATGAATAGTTTGTTTGTCTAGTTAGAAAAACTTGATTAGTCATTGCACATATCTAAATTTTATTGTAGCTTTAATATGTAGCCGGTGTAGTTCAATCAGTTACTAAGTTAATCCTTTGTCTGCATGGGACACCTTTTTTTTTTGTAACTTCTTACGTTGCACTTTGGGTAACTTATAGTAGATAGCTATATTAATAAATATTGCTGATTGCAGTTAATTACAAGTTTTGTAACAGAACATTCATCCAGACATTTCTTTACAAAAGCAATGCTTATAAGGTGATATCCCGAGATATTCACTATATTATTTATTTGAGTACTGAGACAAAAGATAGGTCACAAACTCTATATATTAAGACTAAGTGTGGTTAATAATTATTTGGAGATCACTGACTTTCTTAATTGATTTTATTTCCTATCACCTTAAACTCAGTTTTTATTTTAATTTGGATTTTGTTTACTTAACATCCATTCCAAAACACTAGTAAAAATGAGGCTTAAATTCTCTCCCGTATCATCAATGTAATTTATGGAGAAGTAAAACAGTGTATTATCTGCAAATAGCTTCAACTTTACTCCGTGTCTTTTTAATACTTTTGATCGACTAATAGTATAGATACATAATAGTATATACTAGCTTCCTGACTAGTACAGGGGTAACGCTTTCGCCTAGCATTCGCTCGGTATCAGATAGATACCTGCCCGAGACCATGAGTTTAAGCGGTTTACTGGGCAGGATACTGCTTTGGTTCGGTACCATAATGGGGCGTTGGGCTTGTCCGGCTGACGTTCTGGTGAGCATCTATTCTGATGATACTGGAACTGAAATCAGACACCTTTATGATACAAAGTTAAGATGTTATGGTGGAAATCTTTTATACATTCTCCGTGATATTCCTAAAATATCCATAAAATTGCACACTACTCTTCAGGCAGTGGCAGTACAAATTAACGTTTCTAGAAGTTATACAATATGTTCTTTAAACTTCTTTCTAATGATACCTTAACAGAATTATATGACTAAGGTGATCAATCAGTTACCCCAACCAGTCTTACTACTTTGTTCTGTAACATGAACAGTATGTATCTTTCACGAGGGGATATTTTGACCGAATTCTAAAGGCAGCCTGAATGCAGGTAAATCTACACATAGACAGGCACCTTATCATGCACTTTTTTTTTTTTTTTTTTTTTTTTTTTTTTTTTATATACTAGTAAGCTCAAACTAGCTGCTTGATTTTATTCGGTAAATGGGATCTGCTGGAAATTCCAAACTATAGAGAATTCTATTGATCTATTCATGGAACTTTGCATACAGCTGATATAAACTCGGTTTAAAAAAGTACAGGGTTATTCAGACAACCCTCGAGAGAACTATACCAATTATTGATTTGTTTATTATGCATTATATATTAAGGTAACCCGTAATAGGCTAGTACCTCAGTTCACCCCCCTTATGTACTTGTAGGCATTACTTGAAGGTTAGTGTAGCTTTCTTTTGTCTCCTGGCAACACTCGCTTAATATCTTTATTTTACTCTGATTCCAACTTGCTCCTTTCTATCATAATGCTGCCCAACCTTATAAACTTTTCATTTATAGTGCAACTGTCAAGTTTTCCCTTGTAACTTCGGTCAGTGCCACAATAGCACTTTTAATGGTGGGCCCTGGATGAATCCGTTGTTCATAAAACTATCGCATTTTTAACTTCATAATGCAATTGCAGGATGCTATATGGCCATGTAGCCCAAGTTCATTAGTCCAAATTTAAAGTTAAATTTATTTCTGTTGTGTGTGTGGGCATATCCAAGGTATATAGAATGGGTCTCCCATTCTATAGAACTTGGACATATCTAGGCCTACTTCCGAGTATTGATGTAGGATGTCAAAAATAAGAATATCTGTTGTGTCAGGGCTTTAGTGTGGTCCTACTTTTTTTTTTTTAAGAAATGAATAATCCAGCTTATTTTCTTAAAGTTACTTATGTTACAGGTCTTATAAAAGACTAAGAACATTACTGTAAATGTTTATCTGTTTAAGTTTTTCTTTCTTTTACTGCTGAGTTTGTTGCATACTGTGTCCAGATCTAAAACATCCTTTACCTTTAACTCTTCCTGATATACATTACAAACCCTGATAAGCTATTTAAACACGCGTTCACCATGGAAAGGAAGTATCTTACTTTTGCTCCCAATATTTAACTGTGTTTTATTATTTCGCAACCTATCAATTTTGCTTTTTGTTTCCTAATCAGTCAAGTCTAAAAAGATTCACAGTATTGCACTCCATCCATGACTGCCTTCATTTCAGATAGTTTGGATTAAAAATAATAATCATTTGTCAAGAGGACAGGGCCAATACGGGGAAACCAAGGTTTGAAATGTTACTAAAGTTAATTAATGTTTATTTTAAGAGCCATTTATTCATATATATATTTTTTTTTTTTTTAATCTGCACTTCCCTCCAGTTCGTACTTGCATTCACTCCTCTATTTTGATATCTTCTTTTTCTCACTTGCTTTTTGATTAACCTAATTTTGCTGACTCTCCCCTGCATAATTTTTATCGATATCCCTTATATGATATTTTGTTGCCATTCAATTCCGCTCATGTTATTTCCTGAAACATCACATTTTGCATTCTATTGTATGTACCTAACTACCGTTTTATTATTTCTTACCATTCATTATGTTATGTATATACGTTATTTATTATATGGTACCATATATTTCTTCGTGATATTAGCACTTTGCCATAACTACAAAACAGGCCAGGTGCCACGATCCAAACAAAGGCGTTGTGGAGTATAAAATATTTGAACTGCTTTGAAAAACACGTAGCATTTGTGCTACGTTTATCATGATATTCGTTAGAAATAACGCTTTTCGTGGTTGTGATAGATGAATCGATAATTGTTTTTTTTTTTCTAATTCCTTTCTATTGGGGAGAATGTTTGATGATGGAGTAAATTATATGCGATGTTTTCGTTTATTCTCTCATTCACGTTTACAGGTAAGCCTAGGCCTAATCTTTACTTTTAAATTGCTCTCTCGTTTTGTCCAGGTTGTCTACTTTTCCCATTCTGCAATCCTTGAGTTTTAAGCGATTCTGCTAAGCAACAGCAAACTACTACAGTACTTATTTTTGCATTAATCATAATTGAGCGAAATATCTTGCCATCTAAACTACTACTTGGTCCTCAAAGTCACGTCCACATCATCTGTATTCTTTCATCTCCGAACCAACTCCCTCATCTTAGGACCAATAGCCATCTGGCCTTAGGTTTAGACCCCCAGTTTGCTTATTGAGCCTCGTGCCCAGTACTAGTCTTTATGGAAGGAGTCTGTAGAGTTTATGTCTGTCTGCTGGTCCTTCCTTACTCAATTGAAAGATTTTCTTCTGTCATTTCGGCTGATTTATCATCAGAGAATTAACCATATAAAGTTGAAATGGTGGCCTTTGTCATCAAAAGTACATTGTATACTGTAGAATTTTGTATGTAATTATTATTTTCTTTTATTTTGAATGCTGATTGCGAATTGGTTGTAGTACTGCACATTGAGGGAAGTTTTTACTACAGGGAGGTTATAGTTTTTATTCCTCTATATAAAGACTATATATACATGATCAATTTAAAGGATTTGAAGGAATCGTCTCCTTTAAAGGTTTGTAAAATGATGTTTAGCCTTTCTGTGAAGTATTTTTTAAAGATGTACTCCATCTTATTTAGATCATACATCGAGATTATATCATTATCATAGATGAAGAATAATTCTGATTTAAAATCATATTTACGAATCTTGTCTGTACTATTTGGATGTGACCATTAGAAAATAAAAAGAAAAAAAAGAGTATAGCATATTATATACTAATGAGTATTTTTCTTTAATCAACCTAGTATATGATTTTTTTTCACGATCATTTTTGTGTAAATGGAAATTTCGTATTGTCATTTGTCTTACTATTCCTTTTGCTACTTTACTGAAGGCTAAAATTATGGAATTTAATAGATCCATTGCTGAATGATCAAGAGGGAAATATCCAAGTCAGCTGTCCATGAACCTGTGACAGTGGCTATTATTCTAGGCTCTCTGAGTTAGCGAGTATCTTTCATAAGTCACGTTACTGATGGAAATATAGTGAAGGATAAGTAGAATTTTACTAAGAATATCTTTTAATTTTAAGTTCATATCCCTTTTTAATTTTTTTTTCAATTCGATAATAATATGAGTAGTAGTTTCTTTTTCGTAACTTTGTTTAAATTATTGCTATTGCCAACAATACTGCATTCTTTGTGATATTAAAACATATATTCTTAGCACTGATAGGTCTACTACTATTTTTGACCGAGGAACAATGTTTTCACTGGGTTTCTGTCCACTGCATATATGAGAAACCCATCCGACCTGTTTCTTAAATTTTGTTATTATAGGCTAATGACTTTTCAAGATATCAGAACTGGATGTCCAAAATATTGAAGAGATTTACTATACCTCATGCAGCCAACAAAATGTATCTTGTCAGCACGAGTCGAGTTATGGAGCTTTTCAAGTTATTGGATTGAAGATGCACCTCGTCTGTGGATTCTAGAACTTTCTAATATTATAGCATCAAGATTGTGTAACAAGTTTTCGCTCGAGATTAGGATTAGTGATATAAAGTCTTACAATAAGTTGAAGCCTATCTTGTTTAATTGGTGTTAAAATAACGTGGATTTTAAAATTAGCACGAACTACGTCGTATGATTTTTTAAATACTTTAGGATGTATATGATGAAAAAATCTCGTGGGTCCTGTAGCCCGTCGGGGCTTTTCCTGTAGGAATGCACTTCCCAAAGTAAAGTTGAGTATATAGTTTCCAACAGATGTTTGTTTTTGTTTAAATTACATATCCAAGTGAACAGGATAAAGGAATCTTTGTATACCTTCAATGATATGTGAATTAGAGTGATTTTCCATAAAAGAATATTTGACTGGTAAACTTGTGTCCGTCGTTGATAGTTTTGGCTTGAAGGCCAGAATAAACGTATAATTAAAAGGGTTTAATAGAAGCAAGAAGGGCACTCCTAAGATTTAGAAAAGGAAGTCCTGGAAATTCAAGTGATAGATAGGATAGTGACAAAATTGAGTCACTCGCTCAACTATTTTCGCTATTAGTACCTACGTAGTAGCAGTTGACGATTAACATGAGAGCAGGTAAAGCTAAGCCACGCCACATTTTATGGATAAAATGTTTGTATATTGCATATTTACAAAAAATGTTTCTTGAAATTAAAACTAGCTTTTCATTTATTTTCACGTGTTACTGCTTATCGTATGGTTTCATGATACATTGTAGTGCAAACATTAGGAAATGCAGTATATCATAAGATAAGTGTTGAATTTTTTTGTTCAAACGTCAGTGACACATTAACGAAATGTTATCTAATGATATTTAAAGGAAAATAGAACGAAAAAAAAATAATGGGTTCTGACATTATTTTTGGAATAGGATATGAACTCCCATATATTTCGCATTAGTTTACAATTACTTCATTCATCATATAAAATGTATAATTCACAGTTTAAAATTCAGAAATTGTATGGTCTTCGATATATATATGTACACAATATATGTAAACAAACTAGTATATGCGACCCGTTAAAATAACGACTAGATATCATACCCGAGGGACGGGGAGGGACCGAGTAGTTATACGTCTGGCAATGCCGCTGAGCGTGAGGAGAAAGAAGTATATAAAAAGACATGCTCTTTATTATGAATAACCAATCCACAAAACCAAATGAAATAGTTAGCGTTTTGTTCTGCTTTTTCGTTGATTTTGTTTCCGGTCAAGTTTTTATTCTTTGTTTACTGTATTTTTTTTTTTTTCAGAATTCACGTAGTGTGCTGGCTATTTGTTATTTCTTTAACATCTGGACGTGTTGAAATTATCGTACTTACAAAATTATCTTTGAATAGCGTTTGTTTGGCTCTTGCAAACATTAGATTAATATATGTTCATCGCATGTTCTCAAGATTGAACGTATCTAATTTCTAATGACTGATGTTAAAACCAAAAGTCACGATTTGTCGAAGATTGGTCTTCGATAACCACCGTTTTGCCATAGTTAAGAAATAAAAAAAAGATCTAACCAATCACATTAGTACCCGAGTTTCATCACGTTTATGCTCCCAGTTGGTCATTTCTTCGCTTGGAAAAGGAATGTTATGAAGAAGTCGCCGTCTTTTGATTAAGCCATTTGTCGGTAACTCGTTTATATTATGTTCGACCACTCGGACTGGATTCCAGGAAGGGCCAGTGTCTAATCTACACTCCAGGCAAGAATGAGACCTTGGGTAACTGTTGCCTGCATGCGAGGCTACTCACTAACAATGTTTTATGCAATAATCTGTGATACAGACAGGGTTGTCCCTTGAATAATAATTCTAATAACTTTATCATATCTACATTTCTATGGAGGCCGTTCAAATATTATATCATCTGTACATTATTTTCTTTTATGTATCTGAGGGCACTAATAATATATAGCCCTGAGTACACGAAATATACGTGTCCGAAATTAGAAGATATTGCCACTAAGATCTACCATCTTGAATTTTTTTATAATGGTAAGAAAATCTTTCGTAGCATCTATTGAGAAAAAAATCTATTGATATCATACACTTACTAATATCTCGTGGATGTTTGATAATTGTTGCCCCTTTGGAAAAAAATGATAATAAGAGTGTTATAACAGCATATCGGAAAATGTTAAATTAATAATCTTCGTCAACGACTTTACTCAGATGAATATCGTAGTAACAATTTTAATTACCGACTTCAAAGTTCAAAACTTGAATTTGACTCTGATGATTATAGGTAGTAGGTTGGCCAGGGCACTAGCCACCCGTTGAGATACTATCGCTAGAGAGTTATGGGGTCCTTTGACTGGCCAGACAGTACTACATTGGATCCTTTCTGGTTACGGTTCATTTTTCCTTTGCCTACACATACACCGAATAGTCTGGCCTATTCTTACAGATTCTCCTGTCCTCATACAACTGACAACACTGTGATTATTAAACAATTCTTCTTCACCCAAGGGCTTAACTACTGCACTGTAATTGTTTAGTGGCCACTTTCCTCTTGGTATCGGTAGAAGAGACGCTTTAGCTATGGTAAGCAGCTCCTCTAGGAGAAGGACACTCCAAAATCAAACCATTGTTCTCTAGTCTTGGGTAGTGCCGTAGCCTCTGTACCATGGTCCTCCAGTGTCGTTGGTTAGAGGTCTCTTGCTTGAGGGTACACTCGGGCACACTAATCTATCTTATTTCTCTTCCTCTTGTTTTTTTAAAGTTATAGTTTATTTAGATATTTATTTTAATGTTGTTACTGTTCTTAAGATATTTAATTTTCCTTGTTCCTTTCCTCACTGGGCTATTTTCCCTGTTGGAGCCCTTGGGCATATAGCATCCTGCTTTTCCAACAAGTGTTGTAGCTTAGCAAGTAATAATAATAATGCCATGAAAACCGAGCTACCAGCTTTATAAATGTAAGTTTCTGTTTTATTTTACATTTGTGGCTTGATTTATTATATATATATATATATATATATATATATATATATATATAAATATATATATATATATATAAATATATATATATAAATATATATATATATAAATATATATATATATATATATATATATATATATATATATATATATATATATATATAAATAAATATAATGGATGTATGTGTGTAATTGTTCAGTGGCTATTTTCCCCTATGGTAGGCAGATCTTCAAGGACACTCCACAGACAACCGCCCCTTAATGTAGGGATAACGATGGGAAATGAGATACTGTATATCATGAGCTTATGGCCATGACAAACCTTGCCACAAGCAATAGGAACATCTTCCAGATCCGTGGAGAGCTGGAACGAGCGCGTGTGTGTACTCTATTGGCCACTCTTTCACGTGTTTATATGCGTTTTCGTAGCGAAATGGTTGTGTCTGCCGACAGTTACCCTTCGTGCACAGGTTCGAGTCATGATACGAAAAGGTGAATCACATCTTATTGCCATTATTCAGCATTTCAACTAAAAAAATGAAAATTCTTTAAAGCCTCAACATCGTAGTAGATGCAACATCGTATGTAAGACATTAGGCAATGAAGGCACTGGGACGACGTATATTAATTTCAGATGTTGGAAAAAATAACTTTCAATAAGGAAATAGGGTATATACTTTCAGCGTTCATTCTGGGCATATGGACACATGCTTTATATCCTTCTACTTCACTACTATTCTTGCTTCTTTTCTCCCGTCTTGCTGTTCAACCCATCAATAATTAATTTATAGTTTAACTTTAAACTTTACCCCCAGTTACACTTGGGTCCTGAATGGACCTATTGGTCCCAACACTGGGCTGTAGGCTATATCCCTAATTCATAAATCTAATCTTCACTCTGTAGATCACGGCACATAGGTGACCTTAGTAAGGCTTCTTTCATGCTGTATTACAGCCAGAGAGAGAGAGAGAGGGTAAACCGGTTTAATTCTTGCAAATATGTGTTTCTTTACATGTTCCCGTTGCGCAGTGTTGACCATTGCCTCGGCTTCTTCCCCACCCCAATCACAATTCCCCTCCGTACCACCATTCCATCCAATCCATGTGAGTTTTAAAGGCAGACCCACGTGCTTTTCACGACATTGCTTCAACTAGATAAATGTGTGGATATTATAGGGAATGTGAAATTCTATCAATATATATGGTACATTTAGCTATCCTAACAGTTAATAATTGATGCATCTCTTAAAAACGAATTTAATTATTGATAAAAGCATAATCAGGCTGGCGTGTATGCTTCGCTAAATATAGTAATCAAATAGATTTACATTGCATACTAAGATACATTTAGACACCTTATTAGCTGGGACATTTGGCTAGTAATGATACTAATAATAATGAAAAGAGAATCCTTTAAATTACGACAAAATTGCACTCTGGTTGTGCCAATATTGTTATTATTATTTTCCAAGTTGGAAAAGCCGGATGCTACAATGTCAAGGGCCCTAACAGAAATTAGACCTCTGAGGAAAGGAAATACGGAAATAAATAAATTCCAACAAGGAAAATAATCCACCGAGGAAAGGATATAAGGAAATATCTCAAAATCAGTAACAACGTTGAAATTGATCTCTCATTTATAAACTATGAAAGGAGACTTAGGCCAGTCTGTTCAACATGAAAAAACATTCGCTGCAAGTTTGAACTTTTATTAAGACGGAAGAGCATGGGTCATTTGTCTAACAGTGTTTTAAATCGATTCGCTTCCGCTTTTGATTCAGATAAGTTGCGTAGCACACAGGAACGGATTCGGAAATGACTGAACTACTCAGAATAATGCTTGCACAGTACTATTATGTTCGTGTGTTATCACCAACGCATGTACGTACACGCTAACGTGGAATGTGCATCGTGCATATTTGTGTAATTCATCTTTTTACGCATTTTTACTGAAATTCATATATTGCACAGTTGAGTTGGGTATTATTACTCTTTCTTACTTTCACATTCCGCATTTTTCTGTTTGCTTGCGTACACACACGCATACGCACTCCCACAAACTTGTTTTACATGAATATTCAAGAAGCTAGGGTAGGTGACCCACAACTTGTTGAAAGATATCACCGGCTGGCGCGTGAAGCCTCGCCCGACCAGATGTAAAAGTTGCAGAATTTGTTTAGAAATGCATTTCGAATGGTGGGTACTGCAATAACAGATTAATGTAATTTTGGTCTTTTGTTCATTTATACACATCTTTCGTATTATTCTGCAAGCGGTGAATTCAAGGAAAAATTAGGTATGTAATTACTGTTTAATCTTCATACAAACTTCTCATCATTAATTTATATATATATATATATATATATATATATATATATATATATATATATATATATATATAATTATAGGTGGTATGCCTCATAATTCAAGAGTCCAAGCATTTTCATTTTGTAAGTTGCATACTTGTAACTTGTAGCCAAGCAAGTTGACAACAGGTATCAGATTCTCCCATAGGGGAAGCAGCTCTCTCTCTCTCTCTCTCTCTCTCTCTCTCTCTCTCTCTCTCTCTCTCTCTATATATATATATATATATATATATATATATATATATATATATATATATATATATATAGTCTGTTAAAACAGGATTACCATTGAACCGGTGTGAAAGAGTCCCATTGTCGGGGTAAATTTGATTCGTTGATTCATTTGGAAAGCGAGATCACAAATAAGGCTTTCATTTACTCTTCTTCAATATGTGTTTGATTAGTAACTTTTAGGCCTTTGAGGTAACATCCAGATACTGCTACTCCGTATGATTTCTGTCCTATCATCCAGTGGGAGTTTGGCTGCATTTTTGCAGAAAATTAATGTCTGGAATCTTGGACTTTTAAGTATCACTGTGATTAGTTACCGCGTACACCAGCAACCTCTCTTTCAACCACACGTTCAACCTTAAAGTTTTATCCGCATTTGATTACTTACAGTATACAATCCACAAAAAAGGAAAGGAAACAAGTAATTAATGAAGTTCATCGACAAGTACCGGTATACATTGTTAGTTTTAGACACTGCAGTTCTAAACTTTCAAGTGATTTTGATATATATTTTTACATTCATGAAGGTTGTAACTCTTTGAGGATAATAACCCGGAATCTAGTACTACAAAATAACTTGTTGGAATCAGATAATGTTGTTTCACATATCTATTGTTGTGTGTTGTTATAATATATATATATATATATATATATATATATATATATATATATATATGCACAAATTATTTTTATTAGGAGGGCTAAACTTTTATTCTGACTAGATTTGATCCGTTTATTGTGATAATGTTAGACATGATATTGAAATTGAAAGACAGGGAAGGTCCTGCAAATTCTCTTTATTCTTTGTGAAACACGTAGAACTCCCATGCCGCTCTTATATGGTATTACTTAAGATGGGGAGACCTTATTGGTAAGCAGTAAGCAGTAGACCTTTACCCATAATGTGAGCATGGTACCGACATTCCTGTTACGACAATTATGGCAGTTTATCCTTGGTTCAGACTTTCGGTTGGTTGCTGCCTATGATCGGTCTTCAAAAAGGTTAGCTCAGAGGTCTTTCTACTCGAGGCTATCTACGTAGGCTATCCTTTCAGATAAATGCGAAATGGTACATCTCGCCCAAGTTCATGTGATCAAACAAATTAGTTTATCTTCACCTTGGACCAATCTGCTTTATCTTTATTTCTGAACTGTTTGCAGTGTTCGTCAGTCTGATATTGCATTGACTATAGAATAGAGATTTGAATGAAATTGTATCATTTGGAACGCGAATAGGAACAGGATCGGTCGGTTTTTCTTTTTTGTGGAACAGTATATCCATGCTAACGGGTTCGACACTGCATCATATCTGATACTTGAAGTGATCGATTTCAAAAGAAGTTTCGTAGCTAGACTGACTTGGGCTCACATATTCCGTTCTCCCTGAACCGCTTGCATAATGTGTAACAATCATCTTAATCAATAGTTTTAGTGAAATGAAAGCTCAGATACTGTAGATCTTTTTGGCTATGAGAGGAAATTATTCCATTTTGTCTTTTATCTTGTAATACTTTTTGAGAGAACTTTCGCTCTTAGGTTTTTCTGCTTGACAAGTGATGGCGAGTTTGAAGATTGTTTTTTTCAATGTCCTTTTGTTGAGATATTTACCATTAGAGAGAGAGAGAGAGAGAGAGAGAGAGAGAGAGAGAGAGAGAGAGAGAGATATTCTATCGTCATATTCTTTAAACGGCATCAAGTTGGGCGTCCTTTGATTTATTATATTTCAGATTATGCGTCGCATTATGTTAGGGGGCGGGGGAATTCTTATCTATTTTTGTAACGATCAGAAATCTTTGCGTGCCATTCCCAGATTTCTCGGTGCGTGTTGCAAGTAAATTATACAACTGCGATCAGTGATCTGCTGCTTCCCAAGGGGTGACCTTGACGGGGCTCTGCATGCAATGATGGTCACTTAACATCATCATCTCGGGATCTGTGATTGTGGTCAGCCTTTATTTGATAAACTTCTTTCTAAGAAAGATGTCGAGATATTAGTCACAGACCTTTTTGCCTTTTTTTTTACATGGGGACTTTGGGTAGTCTATATTTTTCTTTGGCCTAGCAATGCCGTCAGTACCCCTCACGCCCTGCACTCTAGGTATTGATTTCTTAAGTGTCTTTGAGATTTCCTTCCGCCCGCACGCAACACCCACTTTTCAGCTTTCTACTTGACCTCCTATCCTGTTTTCTTCCATCCTGATGTTTAACCCCGGGTTTTCTTTTAGCTGTACATTCGCGGCTCCAGCTCTGAATCACAAGATCAAATTCATAATTTCCTCCGTAAATCCACTATGCAGAGGTATTGTCCCTTCGAAGTGTTGTGTTCTTTGCCTATTATGCTCGATTGGGAAGTGTGACCTTAAATATTGCTTGGTTATTCTTAAAACTTGATTTTTTTTTCCAGAGTATGAATTGGTATTATAGTCTCTCCCATAGTTAGCAAGACAAGGATGCAATCCAACCTTTTCGGCCCTAGCTCATTTGTTTAATGAAAAAGAAATATTGGTTTTTAACATATCCTAATATGGTTGGAATGTATCTCATATATTTTCAACCGATCATTCCCTTTTGCCAAATAACTGACCCTGAATCACGTCTTAGACGACTTTTACTATTTCGCTACCTGTCAGGTGAGCAGATCGTGTGATATCAGTTTCTCAGCGTGAGAACTCGTGTACTAATTTCTTGAAGTTTTAAGAGGGATAGGTAGACCAACCCCTTGAATAGAAATATTTTTTTTTAATATCTGGAATATTTCCATCAAGCTAGTGTTAGGTCCTAATTCTTTTATCGGTTCAATTTGATAAACTTTTATCATCATTTTTTTTTAAGTCTTCATTGAATCATAGATTTTTTGTCGGTAATGTTAAATAACTCAAGAAGTATTATGATATTTCGAGAGGTTAGATGCAATAATTATAAGATCATTTATGTTTTCTTTTGTCAGTTGTCTGGAAGCAGCATACTTTTTCGACTGGTTTCATTGAATCACTCCAGAGGTATCTTGCTCTTTTGGTCAAAGTTCGGCTTAACTGTCATGATTCTGTTTGGACGGTTTGGCGTAATGAATATAAAAGCATGGCTCATTTTGTATTATATCAGCGCAATAATTCGGAGCATCAACTTTTTTTTTTTACACACAGAATCGACGCCATAACAGTTTCTGGATTTAGGACCCAGACCAGGATCCAACCAAGACTAACTGTAGCTAACAGTGGTGTTCGATCTCTCAAGGTGTTACTTTAATCTATTACTTGTGCGTCCTTAATTTTTTGTAGGTAAACCTTTTTTTTTTTTTTTTTTTTTTTTTGCGCCGTAGCTTCACATTTTTTTGGAGACTTGAAACCTATGGAGTTGTCACTTGAAAAATATTGTCATAAGGTTGATTATTCTTCTGTCGTCATCAAATCAAGTCATATTTAATGCTAATATTATCCTTTTCACGTTATTATTATTATTATTATTATTATTATTATTATTATTATCATCATCATCACTAGTTAAGCTACAACCCTAGTTGGAACAGTAGGATGCTATAAGCCCAAGGGCTCCAATTGGGAAAAATAGCCCAGTGAGGAAAGGAAATGAATAAACTACAAGGAAAGTATTGGAAATTAAAATGAAATATTTTAAGAACTATGACAGCATTAAAATAAAGCTTTCATATATAAACTATTAAAACTTAAGAAAAATAATAAGAGATAACATATATATAGTATGCCTGCATGTACCGTCACGCAAGAAAACTATCCTAAGAAAAAGGAAGACCATGGTATAGAGGTTATGGCAATGGTTTGATTTTGGAGTGTCCTTCTCCTAGATGAGTAGTTTGCAATAGCTAAAAAGTCTCTTCCATCCTTACCAAGAGGAAAGTAGTCACTGAACAATCACAGTGCAGTAGTTAACCCCCTTGAGCAAAAAAAAAAAAAAAAAAAAAAAATTCTTTGGTAATCAAAGTGTTGAGGTTTATGAGGACAGAGGAAAATGTAGAAAGAATAAGCCAGACTATTCTGTTTGTGTAGGCAAAAGAAAAATGAGCCGTAACCAAAGAGAGGGCACCAGTGTATTTCTGTTTGGCAAGTCAAAGGACTCAAGAACTCTCTAACGGTAGTATCTAAGAGATAGCTGGTGCCTTGGCCAATCTACTATAGCCTATATCAATGAAGGAGCTAAGATTTTTCGTCTCTTCACAGGCAAACAATGGTTTGAACTCAAAGTATCATAATAACTAAGGCCGTTGAATATTTTTTGAGGCCTTATTTCTAGTAGAGGTTAGAGTACATTCTCAATTCTAAACTTCATATTTTGTTAATATTTATTTAAATATATTATTGATTTAATGGGATTTATTATTTATATTTCTTAAAGTAAATCAATTTTTTTCCTGATTTAGTTTACACTGTCAATTACAGTTACTTCGAGAGGGTTTAGAGGGAAGTTCATTGAAGTTTTGAGTCATGAACAAGTTTGTTCATAATCTTATGTTGTTGGTTTTCAACATCAGGAAGGCGTCAATGACCTTTGATGTCAGGATATCAGAAAACTCGATCAATCTATCCTCAACAGTAAAAGTATTCTTTCGTTCCAGCAAGATAAAAAGGAACGCATAAACCACAAGCATCCTCAAACCGACAAACCACAAGAAGGTGACGGTCCGGTCCTGTCGTTAATAGTACTCTCAGGAACATTTCGAGTGGTCCTAAATCTGTTGGTGCTCTCTGGTCATCGTCAGGCGCTGGATTGAGAGAGAGAGAGAGAGAGAGAGAGAGAGAGAGAGAGAGAGAGAGAGAGAGAGAGAAGAGTCAAAGTAAAAAACCTTTATTCCATTATAAAATGGTTATTCTGTTACATAACAATAAAAATTATTTACATAAAATTCACAATAATTGGATTGTAAAAATTTAGGATATATATACATTCAAGTAAAATTTTAAAAATATTGCTTAAGTTTCTTTTTGAATAAATCAGAACTAACATTTGTACATTTTCTTATTTACAGAGGTAGTTTATTCCAGCAAGCTGGGCCCCTTATTGCCATTGAGCGTGAACCCAAATCAGTTCGATAGCTGTCTACATAAAGATTTTCATTCTGTCTGGTTAATGCATTCCTACAATTACCAACTGTAGGAAATGTGTATAGCCAGTTGGGATATTCTTTTCTCAAACTTTTAAAAACAAAAACACAAACATCGTACATACACTTTTCTTTTAATTTTATCCACTTTAATTGCTGGAGGGTTGGGGTGATGTGATCGTGTTTTTTTTCACCCCAATAACGGCTACTCTACCTGCAAAGTTTTGGATTTTTTGAGCTTTTTCCAAGTGCATATCATTAGTTGACCCCCATATCTTAATACAGTAGTTTATTACACTCAAGACCAGACTTTCCACAATCAAAGCTCGATTGGTATCATCAAAGTAATCTTTTACTTTACTTAAATACATTAGAATGCCACTAACTTTTCTACTCAGCTCGTCAATGTGAGTACTGAATGTCATGTACCTGTCCACGTGTAGACCTAGATTTTTTACATGTTGACTTATCTTTACTTCATCACCATCGCATTTTATTATAATGTCATCTGGAATTTTGCTAATATACTGTGAGCTACCCACAAACATGCACTGTGTTTTAGTGGCATTTAATAATAGCCCTTTTCTTAGAAAATATTTCTTAATTTTGAGCAATATTAGTTCAGCCCTTTTAATCAAGCCATCTAAATTTTCTGTTTGATCAGCCAAAAGAACTTGTGTGTCATCAGCATATTGAATTAGCAGGCAGTTTTCTATGTATTTAATCATGTCATTAACGTAGACTAAAAATAGAATTGGACCTAGGACAGATCCCTGTGGCACTCCAAATTCAACCTTTTCAATGCAAGAATTTACGTCTCCTAATCTAACTACCTGACTTCTATCCCTCAAGTAATCGTGAAACCCGAACGTATCAATGTAATGTTCCTTAAGAGATTTACACAATTCATCATGGTTAACACTATCAAAATGATTGAGAGAGAGAGAGAGAGAGAGAGAGAGAGAGAGAGAGAGAGAGAGAGAGAGAGAGAGAGAGAGAGAGAGAGAGAGAGAGAGAGAGAGAGAGAGAGAGTTATCTTTGTTACATTAAGCTGGCCTTGTATCAGCACCAATACATACTCTGCGTCTCAAAGAAATAAAATCTTGAGCCTACAACGAAAATAAAGAAAAGATCAGGGATTGTTTTTTCTTTCAGATATAGCTGGGGGTTTTGCACCACGGGCTCTTGCTCGCCGAGCAGCCTTTTGAGAGAGAGAGAGAGAGAGAGAGAGAGGGAGGGGGGGGGGGGCAGGATGAGTGGGTGTGTTTGGGCATCAACTCTTGCGCCATCTCGGTGTGTCCCGACTCCACGAACCCTCGTGTCATCCTTTCTCCATCCCCTCCTTTCTTGTACCCCGATATCCTCCTCATTTCTCTTCCTTCATCTCACTTTCCCGTCTCGCCTTTCGGCGTCCCTATCGTTATCCTCTCTCTCATATCCATCTCTTCATAAGGCTGGAATTGATCTCTCTCTCTCTCTCTCTCTCTCTCTCTCTCTCTCTCTCTCTCTCTCTCTCTCTCTCTCTCATGCCACTCCAGGAAGGGCGTCAACGATAAGCAGGCTTTTAAATAGTATGCCAGACAACTTTGTTTAGGAAATTGTGCCATTTTTAGCACATATAGGCTATGTATTAGGTTGTATAGTCCTACATACAATATATATATATATATATATATATATATATATATATATATATATATATATATATAACAGGGGTTTGGAAGGAAGAGAAGACGATGGATTAAACTAAGAAAGTTTGCAGGTAGGGGCTGACATAGAAAGACTATAAACTGACGCAAATGGAAGGAAATGTCTAAGGCCTTAGTTTTACAGCAGTGAACTAGTAACGGCATATGATATATATATATATATATATATATATATATATATATATATATATATATATATATATATATATATATTTATCAGCTGTTATTAGTCCACTGCAGAACAAGGGCTTCAGACATGTCTGTTTATGGTCTTTCTGTGCCAGTCCACGCCTGCAAATCTCCTTAGTTCGTCGATCCATCGTCTTCTCTTCCTTCCCCTGTTTCTTTTATAATCTCTAGGGATCCATTCCGTTATTTTTTAATGTCTATCTATATTTTCTGATATTCTCATTATATGTCCTGGCCGTGTCCATTTTTTTCTAGTTTTACTTTAGCTTGCTCGTGTATCCATGTTTCTCCTTTTCTGTCTCTTATTGTTATTCCCATTATTATTCTTTCCATAGGTCTTTGAGTTGCAATTAGCTTCCCTTCTAAGCCTCTAGTAAGGCTTCAAGTTTCTGATGCATTAGTTAGTATTGGTAAGACCATCTCATTAAATAATTTTTTTTTTTAAAGAAAGTGACATTTTATGTTTCATAATCTCATTTTGTTTAACAAATTCTCTCCATCCCATGCTTATCCTTTTAATTTTGGTTGTGTGTTCTGGGGAAACATTTGCTGTCTGTTCTAAGTACGTATATTCATTAACAATCTTTAGAGGCTCGTCCATAACTCTTTATTTGTTGTCTGTATTTTCATTGAACATATCTTAGTTTTACGCATATTCATTTTCAGCTCTACATTTCTGCTTTTTCTATTCAAATTTTTTATCATCTTTTGTTATTTCTCCCATGAGATATATATATATATATATATATATATATATATATATATATATATATATATGTATATATATGTGTGTATATATATATATGTGTATATATATATGTATATATATATATATATATAT
This sequence comes from Palaemon carinicauda, assembly GCF_036898095.1. Classification (NCBI taxonomy): domain Eukaryota; kingdom Metazoa; phylum Arthropoda; class Malacostraca; order Decapoda; family Palaemonidae; genus Palaemon; species Palaemon carinicauda. Next base: position 86,992,757 of record NC_090725.1, read on the forward strand.
ATATATGTATATATATATGTATATATATATGTGTGTATATATATATATATATATATATATATATATATATAAATATAAATATATATACACACATATATACACTATATGTCATGATTTACTAGTAAATAACTTTTGCCTTTGTGAGAACTTTGTTCAGCTTGTGTTTGATTGCAGTAAAGGGATTGGTTGGCGTCTAAATTATAAATTTGCACATTTCCGGGGATTTCACGTCACTCCTGGTCACCAGAGTTTATTTAGAGGTTTCGAATTGAAGGGGACCTGTTTATTTGTTTTAACTTCCTGTTAAAAAGAAATGGAAATACTCATCAAAGGATGATTTATATTTTGTCAGGCTATATCAATAAGTTTGTAAATTCGTAAACAACATTGCTGGTGTAGCCTACTTCAGGAAGCATGATTTTTGGTCAGCGTCATTTTATGTATGAATTAGGTATTGCACTAGAGAGGATGTGTCTGGTTTTGCCACTTTACGTTTACGTGTTGGTAGAAGCAGTGTGGTTAACCTAATGATTAAGAAACAAATATTTTGTTTTAAACTTTTTAAACTGTTTTTCTCCCTGTGCTTTAAAAATAAACTGGAATCCCACATGATGGGTGACAGTTATTGCTAAAGTTTGTAGAAAGATTCGGCTGTTCGCTTATGAAGTGTTTTATATGTTAGTGTTAGAATGTATAATGTATTAATGGGAAAATAATCTTTATTCATCCCAAATCATCATCCATTTGGAGAGAGCTTACTTGGGAAAAAAATTTAATTTCATATCCACGTGAATATTGGCATTTTCAGTGTTTAGTGCAGTAGTTATTTGAAAAGACTTATTTATGGACTAGTAGAGATATGGTAGTAGGAGTGAGGACGAACTAAATGAACTCTCTTGTTCTCGAGATGTAAAAGGTGCTTAGAGTGATGTTCTTTGCAAAACAGATAACGACCACTATAAAGAGTATTACATCATTAAACTACTATTAGAACTGACCTTAGAATTATTCGGAGTATAACATGTAGAATGAAATTGTACTTTATATACATAATTATCCTTGGCATTAATTTTCAACATATACCGGTGTCTTTTACGAGGAATCGCCAGTGATTCTGTGCCCTCTGATGTTCATGATCGTGGTGTATTAAATGCATGCAATGGAGAGTAATTAGTGGTTGGGATTTTGGGAAGATACATCGGATCACCTCATTCTGTTAAGAGCTTTTGATGTTTATTTTAATCATTCTAACTTCTATAGCACTGAAATGAAGAATAATGCACACTGTAAATTGTCATACAGGCTACACAAGAGAGCTTTCGAGAATTCATTCAACAACACATAATTGTCGATTTTAATCATCAGTGCTATTGTTATTATCGTCAATATCAATATTTGTTATGAATACCATCTCCAACCACTGACATCTGCTGCAGCTGATTGCTTTGGCCTTGTCATGCTCTTTAATACACTGGATTTATTTGACTGGATGGGAAAAATTTCCTTTGTTGTAAAATGATTGTTGTTCTGCCGGAAAAAATCATCGTCACGGTAATGGAAGATACGAAGGATATTCTATTTTATTTTAACCCTATTGCAATATTTAAAAAAAAAAAAATAATTTTTATAACTGCACGCTGTAAAGAAGTGCAATCAGCAAATATTTGTACCATTCATCTCCTAATTTGACCTTGAACAAAGATGTAGCTTCAGAATAGAAATGAGAACAGGAATGGAGAACGAACTTTCAGATGCTCCACATACCGCCCATTACCGCTTCACGAACAAAACAAAATCTCACATTGGTTGCGGTAAACACACAAGATATATGACTATATCTCTTGCTATTATATACCTCTTTTTAAGTCTTTATTTCATGAAATCAATTCCGTAGAAACTAGGTAAGGAAGTCTGAATGACTTCAGCAAATCTTGAAATGTTCATTATTATTATTATTATTATTATTATTATTATTATTATTATTATTATTATTATTACAAGGTAAGCTACAACCCGTTGGAAAAGCAGGATGCTATAAGTCCAAGGGCTCCAAGAGGGAAAAATATGCCAGTGAGGAAAGGAATTAAGGAAACAAATAGAATAGTGTGGATGAGTGTACCCTCAAGCAAGAAAACTCTTACCCAAGACAGTGGGAGACCTTAGTACAGAGGCTATGGCACTACCTAAGATTAGAGAACAATGGTTTGATTTTGGATTATCCTTATCCGAGAATAGTTCCTTACCGTAGCTAAAGTCTCTTCTAACAAGTGGAAAGTAACCACTGGTTTTTATTGCTAAGTTAAAGGTAATGAAGACAAATGTGAAAGTATACATTCAGATGTTGTTTGGTTTGCTGTTTTCTTATAAAAGTTTCTAAGTATCGATGATAAAAACATGCGTCGCTATGTTCACGTTGATCAAATACCGTGTGATGTTGATTCAACCTATTACAGAACTAAGGTAAGCTTGTAGGCTGTAGGTTGGCCAGGGCACCAGCCACTCGTTGAGATACTGTCGCTAGAGTTATTGGGTCCGAAGACTGGCCTGACAGTACTGCATTGGATCCATCTCTCTGGTTACGGCTAATTTCTCTGGCATTATTTCCAACCTCTGTCCTCATACACCTGAAACACTTTAGATTACCAAAAAAATTCTTCGCTCAAATTGGTAACTTCTGCAATGAAATTCTTCAGTGGCGACTTTGCTCTTGGTAAGGGTAGAAGGTACTCTTTAGCTATGGTAAGCAGCTCTTCTAGGAGAAGGACACTCCTAAATCAAACCATTGATCTCCAGTCCTTGGTAGTGCCATAGCCTCTGTACCATGGTCTTCCACCGTCTTGGCGCGTTTTTTTCATAGTTTATACAGTATATGGAAGAAATGATTCAATGTTGTAAACTATTCTTAGAATAATTTATTTTGATTGTTTATTTCTTATTTTGTAGTTTATTTATTCCCATGATTCCTTTCCTCATTTGGCTATTTTTCTCTGTTGGAGCCCTTGGGCTTATAGCATCTTTCTTTTCCAATTAGGGTTGTAGTATAGCTTGTAATGATAATAATAATGATAATAATAATAATAATAATACATCTCAAGCTGGGTTGAATTTTTACCTTATAAACGGGCAATATCTGTTGCCTTTTTAGACAACCACACTACCAAGAATTTTTTAGATCAACCTTACAGTGCCTGTTGTTTTCAAATATAAAAAAAAGTAATTATCCTTGCCAAATTAATGTAACGTAAGGGTTTCGATAGAGATACTGCTTAAGCCTGGTGTAGAGACCTATATCAGGATGTTTGATTAATTATTATTCTCATTTGAATATAATGTATGTGATTTCTCGTTTTAGTGAGGTTTGCCCAATTGACTGGTGCAAAGCGTACTTTCTAATTTTTTGTATGTCTGCATGTATAAATATCCATCAGTCTTTGCAAACTGTGGTCAGTGTGATGGATTGTGTATGAAAGTTCTCTAAAGTCTCGTGCAATACGATCCAATGTTTGGGGATGGAATTAATTTATTGTTTTTTTCATTGTCTTTTATTCTTACATATATTTATCGATATTTTATTTTGCCCCAAATATTTCATTATAGGGAATATTGTAATGCGGTTTTATAAATATGCCTTTGATAACTAATGCGGTTTTATAAATATGCCTTTGATAACTAATGATAATAAGGATAATAGTAGCAATTAATTTGTGTATTAATTTTATTGATAGTACCGATGAAATTTACAGGTACTAGAGCTTATCAATTACGGAAATATGAAAGGTGGAAAAGACCCTAAGAGCATATACTCCGGGGTGGCATTCTCGTGGCATGGGAAAGCTCTATTGAACGTCATGAATATGCAACGCGTGTTTGTGTAGAAGGGAGGATCCTGCAGTTAATGAACGGCTCTTGATTTCGTTTAATGACATCTTGGATGAGTTCTAAGAAATACCTTCGCCCAGCAGCCTAACGTATGGCCATCTTTGTAACTTAGTAACACTGCTCCATTAGCGAAAGTGAGAGGTGTTTAATTGCCAGGTCTTCACCCATGTGCCGCTCAGTCCTTTCACCTCTCTCTCTCTCTCTCTCTCTCTCTCTCTCTCTCTCTCTCTCTCTCTCTCTCTCTTTCCGCGCTGAGATTTTGATCTACAGTATGTTAATTGATTTATGATTGGGGTACTTCTGTAGCATATACAAGTATTTGAAGAGTATTGAAAGATGTTTACCATTCACCATTACTTGGTTTGTTTCTTTGAAGAGACGAGAGTGCTTTGTTTTACGTCTGGAAGCAGGTAAATTGGCAGATGGTGGTGTGAGATCATCATTTTGAGCAGAGCGACCCGGCGAAGACTCTCTCTCTCTCTCTCTCTCTCTCTCTCTCTCTCTCTCTCTCTCTCTCTCTCTCTCTCTCTCTCTGTGTGTGTGTGAAAGTTTTGTCATATTAAAGATGTCCAATTTTTATTCACAGTGAGATTAGATTAAAGCCTTTCGGAAATAAGCAACTCAATGCTTGTATTGTAAACGAAAAGGAAATTTCCAATGTTGAAATGGTTTCCTTATGTCTACTATAGGTTTCCTCACAGCAAGAGGAACCACAATATGAGACTTTCTTTGTTTCTTAAGTCAACATTATACGTTGGCTCCCCCGGGCTAAAGTCGAACTCTGCCTTGTTTACTTTGGGGCGCTAGGCCTATCTGGTAGGGATGTTAAAGGAAGGAAGACAATCGCCTTTATATGGTGATTGATAGCATTACATGGTTCATTGTGGGATGAGGAACATCTAGGGTAGACCTCATTGTGTGATGGACATAAAGAGGTAGTCGCTGTTGTAGGAAGATGGTGAAGGTGGAGAACTCATATTTGATATTGCGATTGTAGATATAGGCTGGGTGCCAGGACCATCCCTCGGGATGTTTTCTGCTGACTCCTTTTTTTTTTTTTTTTTTTTTTTTTTTTTTTTTTTTAATCAACTGTGTCTTGCTTGGGCTATGTCAAGAACATAGCGACTACTCCCAACTCGGGGCCGTTCTCACAAAGGGGTGCCAAAACCCCCAGTTTCAGACTACGCTCAACTCCACCTCACACAAATCTACATTAAGCCTTACATGGGCGGTTAAAAATATTCAGACTTTCATGAAATTTTGCAGGGAATATTGCAACATATCAAGAAACACATGTAAAGAGCAAAAATTACAATAGTATTATGTATATTTTGAATATAATACAAAATGTACACACACACCGAAAAAATCTTGACTTTAACATATTTCTCTCTGGAAATGAAGTCCTCTCAGGAAAAAATAACTAACCTTTAATTGCATATTGCATTAGAATATTTCCTTGTTACATACGCTTTCATTTAAACATATTTTGACATTTATAATAGCCAAAGTTTACGTTATACTGAAATAAATACCAAAATTTCTCTATCCCTTTCAAAGTGATAAATCCGAATAATTAAGTGATGGTTCTTTCTTCTGACAACTTCTAAACTTAATATAAAGGATAAATAGCCTTTGTATCTTATAGAAAATTTATAGGTATTTGTTCATATGTAGTTAGAAGCTAATATTAATTATTTTTCTTATTTACTTGTTCATTTATCTATTTACGTGTTTATCATGAAAGTTGCCGACGAGAGGTTTTTCGAATTGGTCGCCACACATTGTCAAGCATAAAAACAATTGCTGAATGTGAGCGAACAAGCCGGCAACAAAAAGATGATTTATAGTGATATTTGGTAAATACTGTATATTTTGCAAAGGTGACAAGGTAAAGAAGGTCTCGGGTAATAGATATGGCTTGCAGAAGTTGAAGAAAAGGAAATTGAACTAAATGATGAAAATTTAATATGCAAAATAAGAGGACTAGATCTTTTTACAAGGGAGGCCCAATTTCAGAAGTGCTGACTCAAGCAATATTTAGTAAGACGAATACCTCAGCAGCGTTACACCATCACATAAAGAAAAAAAAAAGAAAAAAAAAACAGGAAGCATCAGACAAGAAAAGATGTATAGAGAAAGCATTTTCGCGTTTGTACGATTTTACAAAGTTATTCACAAAGGTCAGGTTCTAAAACTTTGCCATCTTAGAAATGTGTATAATGAGAATCTATACAACAATAACAATAATGAATAGTGGACTGTAGACATTTATTAATTCACATTTTCTCAAGGTTTTTGAAAACATGTGCGTTATTTACCGCCGTGTGTTCTCTATGCTACCTACAACTGCGAATATAGACTCAAAAGAAAGCTTATATAATATGGAAGTTTTTGTATGGAGCATATACCCATAGGTTCGTTTTTTTCTGAGAGGACTTCCTTTACAAGGAAAAATTTCACCAAAGTGGATATTTTTGACAGCCCATATAAGGCTTAATGTAGATTTATGTGAGACAGAGTTGAAAAACGGCCCCCAAGTTGAGGGTGGTCGCAATGTTCTTGACGTAACCCAAGACAGGTTATCAGGAAATGCGAGTTGAAAAATAAAAGTTAGCCGAAAACATCCTGATGAGTGGTTCTGGCACCCGGCCTAATAATTTTATGTGTTCAGACTGCTTTAGAAACAATTTTGAAATTATGTATCTTATTATGATGAAAGTATCTCACTCGGAGTCTCTCTGATCAACGTTTCTAATCAGGACTTAAAACGATTGTATGATCTTATTTGCTATACAAAATGCACTATTTTAGCCGATAGGAAAGGTTGATGTAAGAAAAATGGTGGCAGTTGGCTAACCTACAATGATAGGGAATAGTTTGGCAAGTTAAGTATTAGTAAGAGTAATGTAAAGTGTGGTTTCACCATAATATTATTTATTTAAAGGTACGTTTTCATTACTTTGGGTTTAAAGTTAATATAGTACAATAATTTTATTTTATTTTAATTTTTGTTTGATCTCTATGATATTCTCTCCATTGATCCGTTGAAAGTCGTTATCTCTTGACTACAACCTCCCCTCCCCCCACTTCATCTTCGTAAGCAGTCTGTCAGTTTAACATATGTGAACATTCATCTTGCTCCCTCCCTCCCTCCCTCCAGTACATGGCCAAGGACTCTTAGAAAAGGAGGGGCGATCCTTGTGCTTATACAGATGTTGGCGTGCAGATTAGCGTGGGTGTGTTTCAAAGCCAGACTGCTGTAGTACAACAGACTTGTTGCACCAGGACGCGTTATAATTAAATTTGATGTTGCTTTGCTATGCAGTGCCATTACCAACAGTGTTTAGTTACTGTGTCGATTCTCAGTAGAACGGAGTGGAAACTTAAAAGAATAATTGATAAAAAGTTTTATATTTATGAATGAAATCAAGTACTTGAGCTTTGAAATTGGGAATTACACATTGTTTAGTTGGTTATCCTTTTAGTTTCACGTGAAGATGCAGTTTGCATATTTGTATCTTTATATGGTTATGCAGGTTTCGTATCATCAAGATAGTCTATTCCATTTGTACTCGGTTATTGCAAATCAAGGATAACGATCTACTTGTGTTAGAGGGGAGCGTCATCAGGAGTGGGATTCGAGATGCAAGCGATGCACTTGGGAAGAGATGACAGCGTTTTGACAAGTGCGATGACTCACAGTTTTACTGTATGTCTTATTTGAAAACGGAAGAGAAGACTCTCCTGTAGATAATACTTTCACGAAGTATGTATGTTCTTTCTCTTATGTCAAATTTAATTTGATTAAGATTGTGTAAGATGTAATTATTCACGTGCGTGTATGTGTGTGTGTGCGCTATGATGGTTAGTCATTTCAGAATCGAAGATCTGATATTTAGAAGTGCTTTTGCCAAAATTGAAGATTTTGCGAAGGGTATGTAATCGCCCCTGTTGTTTATTTGTTTGTGAGCAACTTTACTCAAAAACTGCTGTACCAATTTTGACGAAACGTATCAGTACTTTGAAAATAAGGGCAATTTTAAGTAAATGACAAATATTTTGTTATTTTATGCATTCTTACCAGAATGCATGAAATATCATATGCGGTTGGGCTCAAAATAAATAGAAGAAAGACAGATGATGAGAACAGAATATGCAATGGAAGATGAAAGGATTAATGAGGGGGGAATCATTTCAATATTTAGGTTTTATAATCTCTAATGCAGGATCTTTAGAATTGGAGTTTAATGAAAGATTGAAAAAAGCAAATCAGACAATGGCTAGGTTAAGTAAAATTTGGAAATCAAATCGCCTCAAATTACATATAGAAATCAGGCTCTATATCAGTTTAGTGAGATCGGTATTACTCTATGGACATGATTCACGATATGGCAATGAAACAATATCCAACATATTTTGTAGATTTGAGAACAAAGCCCTCAGACGAATATTGGGAGTTAAATAGCAGGACAGGATTAGAAACGAAACTATAAGAGAGATTACTCTAGTGCCATATGTGGTTGAGTTCATGAATAGGGGTAGATGGAGAAAGTTTGGGCATGCTCTTTGCACTCCCAAGAGAGGTTAGTTCACCAATTTTTTAACTGGGGTCCACAAGGCACTAGAAGATTTTGAAGACACAGGCGTACATGGCTGAGGACTATGAAGCTTGAAGTAGGAGATGATGATTGGAGAAGTATTAATTTAAAAGCTCAAGTTAGAGGCGACTGGCGAAATCTAACCGAGGCCCTTTGCATCAATAGGTGTAGAAAGAGATGATGATGATTTGTTGTTTGTGAACATCTCACAAAGACTACTGTACCATTTTTAACGAAATTTGGTAGACATGTGGGTTTGACCCAAGGACAAATCTATTCGATTTTGAAGTAAGTAAATTGAAATGAAAGTACGCAGTAGAGTTAAGAGCTTTATTATAAGACTGCGTATTGTGGCGAAGACATGCTCGCAACTAAATGTCCCTCTAGTATTTGATGAAATACTAAAACAACGACTAAGTGACAAGGACGAATGTAACTAATATTCAGTGTTATTAGTTTATGATTTTGAGGGTTCGTTTTTGATGGCGGAGAGTCGGAGAGACCCATGGTATCCCAAACTATTGCTTACCCACTTGAGGATGAGTGTTACTGGACTTACTTTTTTGAGTAGTGGCATACCTGCACAAGATGAATAATCAGATGAAAACGACTAATCCATACGGGATTAATAAAGAAATACGAGCGTTTCCTTTGATAACTTGTAAATTGTTGATAACATGAAAGGCAAATAACGATAAAATATGAGAATTGTCTGCTATGGTTAGGAAACCGATTTGGAGGGACTACGTGGGTAAGTGGATTTTAAATTTCATAGGTATGTCATAGGAACACAATCAAGTACTTATGCTTTTAAGTGGTTAAGAAAGGGAATAAAACAACAAGTGGTGAAATGAAAAAATGAAAGATTTGTTGAAAAAAGTACAGCTGCAAGAAAGAAGAGAAGAGATTTTTCAGGCACACTGAAGAGAATTTAATATAGAGAGAAAGGTTAATGTCAAATAAGCCTTGGGAAGAAATTCAAGTGGGAAGATGTCTGTGGTGAATGCAATCCTGTGTTGATGGAGTAAGGTTTTTTTTCAAGAATTGTTAAATGTTGGGATAGTATTTGAGTGGAAAGTGTTAAAGAAGGGCTGAGAATGTTTATGCAATTGAGTGTTAAGGTTGTAGGAAAGTTATGACTGTGGTTGACCAGGGTGTGTGAGATATGCCTAGATAAGGAAAAGTAAAGGGATAATGCTCCATATTGCTATTATTGGCCTTCAAAATACTTATGATAGATTTGATAGAGAGAGTCAATCTGGAGATTTTAAGAAAATATGAAATGAATAAGTTGATGAGAGTATTTTTTTTTAGTATAGTTAAAGATGTTTCAAAATGTGCTGGAGAATATCTGGGCTGGTGGGAAAGTGGGTCTAAGACATGTATTTTAAGTTTCCAGGGCTGTTCATTACTTTTATGGATAAAGTGATGTAAAGAATAAAAGAAATAACAGGTAATGAAGGTGCAAATTTGGGATGGTTGGGAAATGAGCCATAGATAATATGTAGTTGGTGTTTGTGGATTATATTGTGCTGGTGGGAGTGTTGTAAAGAGAAACTGCATAAAGTATCATTATAAGAGTTTGAAAGCTTGATAGAGGAAAAGCTGAGTAAATGTTACCAATAGTAAGGATATGAGAGTAAATGGAAGCTATATTGATGATGGAAAAATGAAGTTCTCTTGTTTTAGGGTACACTCGGGCCCACTATTCTATCTAATTTCGCTTTTTCTTGTTTTGTTAAAGTTTTTATAGTTTATATAGTAAATATTTATTTTAATATTGTTACTGTTCTGAAAATATTTTATTTTTCCTTGCTTCCTTTCCTCACTTGGCTATTTTCCATGTTGGGTCCCCTTGGATTATAGCATCCTGCTTTTCCAACGAGTATTGTAGCTTAGCAAGTTAATAATAATAATAATGATAATAATTAATTCTTATAAGTATATGGGAGTACATAAATTAATGGTAAGATGTGAGAAGAGACAAGCCGCAAAATAGGTGACGCAGGAAATGTACCATGGTGTGGGGCAAATGTTGACAAGATGCTTAACTCTGTTATTAGAACCAATGTGGTATTGTATGAAATGTTGACTCAACTCTCCTTTCTATAAATGAAGTGGGATTGTAAATAATGACTAAAAGAATGAGTGTTGAATCTATTGAAATGAACTATTTGTGTTTCGTGTGTGGTGGAGATTTTGTAGAAGTGGTAAACATTTTAAGAACAGGTGCAAGAATGGATCAGATTTGAGATGGCTTAGTCATGTAGAACGTGGGTGACGGTAAGTTGTGGAAAATAATGCATATATGAAAGATCTAGGAGGTGGTACAAGGGGGAATGCCTACAAGTGATTGAGTAACTGACGTTAGATATATATTGAGAAGGAAATGTTTTGTTATCTAGGAAGATTGAGTGTCAAGAAGATAATAGGAATATTTTTTTTGTATGCGTAGGCTGGTTCAAATAGCGACAGATGAACCTTCTTAGTAGTTGTATGAAGCAATTTCCTTGCTAAATCTTCCATTTATCCGTGGAAGTATTAATGTGGTAGTTACCACTGGGATTAGGCTTTCTCTAGGGAAAAGGGCTTGATGTTAAAAACTCTCGCACACATGATCTTATGATCTTGTGGAACTTCATGGAAACTCGGAATCGTATTCAGAATTGA
>NC_090725.1:87006406-87018906 GCF_036898095.1 Palaemon carinicauda
GAACTACAAGGTAATTCTCTGAAGCAAAAGGTAGAAGTATAAGCAAATCTTTCTTTCCATATTCATAATGATTACCTTTTACTTGTGGAGGATATCTTCCAAGCAGAGGTAAAATGTTGACTCGTGTTTCGGGAGCGCTTAGTTACATGTTGGAACTTGTAAGATTTCATTTGTGCTGTCAAGATAAGAAAGAGTTTAGTATTTATAATACGTATTTAATGCCCTGTTTTTACTTGTATTTAATTAAGTTTACGCATCAGAAAGAACACAGACGCCGCCACGCCTTCCCCAAAGCCTCGCTGGCGACATCTATCCCCAACCCTTGCATTAGAAGTTCTTTGACCTCTTTTTAGCTCATACACCCCTTGCATTAGAAGTTCTTTGACCTCTTTTTAGCTCCCCCACCCCTTGCATTAGAAATTCTTTGACCTCTTGTTAGCTCCCACACCCCTTGCATTAGAAATTCTTTGACCTCTTGTTAGCTCCCACACCCCTTGCATTAGAAATTCTTTGACCTCTTTTTAGCTCCCACACCCCTTGCATTAGAAGTGCTTTGACCTCTTTTTATCTTCCCCACCCCTTGCATTAGAAGTTCTTTGACCTCTTTTTAGCTCCCACACCCCTTGCATTAGAAGTTCTTCGACCTCTTTTTAGCTCCCACACCCCTTTCATTAGAAGTTCTTTGACCTCTTTTCAGCTCCCACACCCCTTGCATTAGAAGTTCTTTGACCTCTTTTTAGCTTCCCCACCCCTTGCATTAGAAGTTCTTTGACCTCTTTTTAGCTCCCACACCCCTTTCATTAGAAGTTCTTTGACCTCTTTTTAGCTCCCACACCCCTTGCATTAGAAGTCCTTTGACCTCTTTTTAGCTCCCACACCCCTTGCATTAGAAGTTCTTTGACCTCTTTTTAGCTCCCTCATCCCTTTTATTAGAAGTTCTTTGACCTCTTTTTAGCTCCCACACCCCTTGCATTAGAAGTTCTTTGACCTCTTTTTAGCTCCCACACCCCTTGCATTAGAAGTTCTTTGACCTCTTTTTAGCTCCCCCACCCCTTGCATTAGAAGTTCTTTGACCTCTTATTAGCTCCCCCACCCCTTGCATTAGAAGTTCTTCGACCTCTTTTTAGCTCCCACACCCCTTGCATTAGAAGTTCTTCGACCTCTTTTTAGCTCCCACACCCCTTGCATTAGAAGTTCTTTGGCCTTTTTTTAGCTCCCCCACCCCTTTCATTAGAAGTTCTTTGACCTCTTTTTAGCTCCCACACCCCTTTCATTAGAAGTTCTTTGACCTCCTTTTAGCTCCCACACCCCTTGCATTAGAAGTCCTTTGACCTCTTTTTAGCTCCCCCACCCCTTGCATTAGAAGTTCTTTGACCTCTTTTTAGCTCCCCCACCCCTTGCATTAGAAGTTCTTCGACCTCTTTTTAGCTCCCACACCCCTTGCATTAGAAGTTCTTCAACCTCTTTTTAGCTCCCACACCCCTTGCATTAGAAGTTCTTTGACCTTTTTTTAGCTCCCCCACCCCTTGCATTAGAAGTTCTTCGACCTCTTTTTAGCTCCCACACCCCTTGCATTAGAAGATCTTTGACCTCTTTTTAGCTCCCACACCCCTTGCATTAGAAGTTCTTTGACCTCTTTTTAGCTCCCACACCCCTTGCATTAGAAGTTCTTTGACCTCTTTTTAGCTCCCTCAGCCCTTGCATTAGAAGTTCTTTGACCTCTTTTTAGCTCCCCTACCCCTTGCATTAGAAGTTTTTTGACCTCTTTTTAGCTCCCCCACCCCTTGCATTAGAAGTCCTTTGACCTATTTTTAGCTCCAACAGCCCTTGCATTAGAAGTTCTTTGACCTCTTTTTAGCTCCCACACCCCTTGCATTTAGAAGATCTTTGACCTCTTTTTAGCTCCCACACCCCTTGCATTAGAAGTTCTTTGACCTCTTTCTAGCTCCCACACCCCTTGCATTTAGAAGATCTTTGACCTCTTTTTAGCTCCCACACCCCTTGCATTTAGAAGATCTTTGACCTCTTTTTAGCTCCCACACCCCTTGCATTAGAAGTTCTTCGACCTCTTTCTAGCTCCCACACCCCTTGCATTTAGAAGATCTTTGACCTCTTTTTAGCTCCCACACCCCTTGCATTAGAAGTTCTTTGACCTCTTTCTAGCTCCCACACCCCTTGCATTAGAAGTTCTTTGACCTCTTTTTAGCTCCCACAGCTCTTGCATTAGAAGTTCTTTGACCTCTTTCTAGCTCCCACACCCCTTGCATTAGAAGTTCTTTGACCTCTTTTTAGCTCCCACACCCCTTGCATTAGAAGTTCTTTGACCTCTTTCTAGCTCCCACACCCCTTACATTTAGAAGATCTTTGACCTCTTTTTAGCTCCCACACCCCTTGCATTTAGAAGATCTTTGACCTCTTTCTAGCTCCCACACCCCTTGCATTAGAAGTTCTTTGACCTCTTTCTAGCTCCCACACCCCTTGCATTAGAAGTTCTTTGACCTCTTTCTAGCTCCCACACCCCTTGCATTAGAAGTTCTTTGACCTCTTTCTAGCTCCCACACCCCTTGCATTAGGAGCTCTTTGACCTCTTTTTAGCTCCCACACCTCTAGCATTAGAGGTTCTTTGACCTCTTTTTAGCTCCCACACCCCTTGCATTAGAAGTTCTTTGACCTCTTTTTAGCTCCCACAGCTCTTGCATTAGAAGTTCTTTGACCTCTCTCTTTAGCTCCCACACTTCTAGCATTAAAAGTTCTTTGACATATATTTCTTGGTTCCATACTTTTAGCATTAGAGGGTCTTCGATCTATATTTTGAGGTGCCTTACTTCTAGCATTAGAGGTTCTCTATTTTTCGGTGTCTTACCTCTGGCATTAGAGGCTCTTCTTCGCTGTTCTCTCCTGTCTTCTAGTTTTCAAGATCTTTCATTAGATTATCTGTTTCTTTCGAGATTTCATTGTCTCTTTTCCTTAGTTCGTCAGTGTCCTTCCAGATTTCAAAAGAGATTTCAGTGCCGCGAGTCCTCACTTCGTCAGATTTCTCAGGGAAATCGAAGGCATTTATTCTTTACCTATCTGGGCAATGAGTAAAGAGATGAATACTATCGATTTCTCCGCATACACTATCATGCCAAAGTAAATGACGAGCAACATGATATATTTACCAATGTCGTCTGGATATGTCCTTACTTCAATGGCGAATTTTGGGACAATCCTGTTGAAGAACTACACGTCACTCACCGTTCAGTTGAACCATTCTGCCTCCGTCCTCATTCCCAGCAATCTGTTTTTGCACCGATACAAAGCCTCGTACTTTTTCCAAGAGTCTCCTTTAATAAGGCATCGTCGCAAAAGCCCAAGCAAAGGATACTTTAAAGCGCATACATTATGATCTTCAAAGCTCAGCTGCCAACGGAAGATCCCGTGTCTTTCTATAGGTCGGGCGATATAAAACGAACGATCGGCAACTTCGGCAGCAACCAAAACCATTTGTAGTTGATGGTGTTCCGAAGACGTAACACACAATTCTTACCGGCAGCTTCCTATTCCGCCAGAACGCTATCTCTGTGAGTTAAGTGAAATCCTTCTCCCAGTCATCAACTCTTACTCCTCTTACTCCTATTGGCGCGCAATTCCTTGGTTAGATTTCGCCAGCTACATACAGATCTTGTGAGGTGTTGCAGGCTACGTTTGAAAAAATGAAGATCAGGTCTTCAGAAGTCATTTGAAGCTCGGGGAGGAGTTGTTCAGGACTGCTCCTGGAAATTTCAGTTCTGGAGTCATTCAGAAATCCATGTTAAGTATACGGCTATGTCCTTTGAAGACTTTTGGAAATTCGGGAAAGTTTTCTTCCGAAACTGTTCTGAGATTCCGTTCTGGAGGCATTCAGAATTCCATGCTAAGTCTATGGCTATTTTTTCTGAAGCCATTTGGAAATCCAGGAAAGTTTTCTTCCGATACCGTTCTGAGATTCCGTTCTGGAGGCATTCAGAATTCCATGCTAAGTCTATGGCTATTTCTTCTGAAGCCATTTGGAAATCCGAGAAGATTTTCTTCCGAATTCTTTTAGGACTCGCGAAAAATTCCATTCTTGTTTTATAACAACAACAACAATAATAATAATGACGAAATGGTAATAATAATAATAATAATAATAATAATAATAATAATAATAATAATAATAATAAACTACGTGATTTGATTTATGGATTTGAGTTGGAAAGTTTTGAAGACGCTAAACGCTCAACTTTGCACTTTGAAGGAAATAGTTGATTTCAGCTAAATTATTTCAGGTTTGGGATTTAGAACAATCTATTTCTGGTACGAATCGATATATATATATATATATATATATATATATATATATATATATATATATATATATATATATATATATATTTATATATATACATATATATATATATATACATATATATATATATATATATATGTGTGTGTGTATATACATGCATGTATATAGGCTTTTGCAATATATGAATATTATGTGTATATATGTATATTTATACGATGTGTATATATATATGTATATATATACATATATATATACAGACATATATATACATACATATACATATATATAATATACTGTATATACATATATATACATACATATATATATATATATATATATATATATATATATATATATATATATATATATATGTATGTATATATATAAACTATATTTATATGTTATATGAATACAGTATATTTTCATGTACTGTACACACACACACACACACATATATATATATATATATATATATATATATATATATATATATATATATATATTATATATATATATATATATATATATATATATATATATATATATATATATATACATACATATACATACATACATGCATACATATATACTGTTTGTACCTACATACATCCCTAAATACAGCAACCTTCGTATTCTCCCAACTGTTTATACATGCAAAAGCAAATGTAAAATGCATATCACCAAGTAATGGGTTATCCTTGATATTTCATTGAGATTCCAGGTGTGGACAAGATATCTGTCTGCAAGCCACTGTACATTTTGTTCTTCAAAACGGAATAACATCTTGAAATCACGATCAAGTGTGGGTAAACGAGCCATGTATTGTTTAACATGCCTCACATCCACAAAATCTGCCATCGTGCTGAGAATCGGACAGAACAACCTTTCTCTTCGAACTGCAGTCTGCTACTGACCAGACTCAGCTTTTTCGAAGCATATGCTCTTTATATGAAGTAAAGGGTCTTCTTTATGTATAACCATTTACTTTTATGTGATTACAAGGATATGCTTTTGCTTTAAAAGTAGAAGCTTTTGCTTGTAATGTTTATGAATACAAGTAGAAGGATTTCCTTCATATTTTGCAAGTATAAGCATATCCTTTTCTTTATGAATACCGCCCAATGTTCTTGGGAATGTTACGAGAGGCAGTGCTTCTGTCTTGAAACTCGTTGCACCTGTCGTAATGAATAAGAGTTACTTGTTTATCTTTCTTTCTTTTTATTTGTTTTTCATAAACAATACTTCTGTGCATTTAATTCTTCTCTCCTCTTTTTTCACACAAGGGTATTCTGTGCTCTAAGAAGATGCTATACAAGGGTATTTTAATCGGGATTGCTTCCTAATACTACTATAACAATATTGTTATTGGTATTATTATTATTCATTGACTTTTATCCATTAAAGTTGTTTTTTTTGTATCCGGTATTTGATTTATTCATTATTTACACTAATGATTTGGTATTTGAAATTCTTGAGCCTTGATTAAACAAAGGGACTGCATTCACCATCGGTTTAGGATAAGGGAAAGAGTTTTCATTTTAAAAATGAGTGTTGTCAAGAAAAATGACTGGTGTAAATTACTCACAAAGAGCCACTTTTAAACTGTCTTCGTTCACCTCTGGTAAATAAATAGTATTGGTCTTGAAAATAATCAATCTCCTCAAGATCCAAAGGATAAGCTAATCTTTTTCTATTAAACCTTAAGTTTTTAAGATTCGAGAATATCTTTATACCCTATTGTATTGTTATTTGCTGTTGCTATATGTCATGATCCTGAGAGATTTGTAAAACATGGCCTGTATGGCTTTGCAAGACTCGCTAAATGCTTTTACCTCTATTAGAAAGAACGTGATATGAACAACAACGTAGTCGTTCACTCTGGATTGCGGTTTGTTTACAACTCTACAAAACTTGTAAAAAGTGACACCTGTCTAAGATCTGCTCGAAATGTCAAAAGTCGGATGCCGCCGAATCCTGGTTACATCTTGAGTGAAGGGAATTTTCAGCTATAGGTCCGGGACCGATTCATGTGATGGACATGAGTCATGATAAATTGCCCATTTCTTTGGTAGCTGCCACATTAGAGTTTGTTTCATTCCAATGCAATCTCTCTCTCTCTCTCTCTCTCTCTCTCTCTCTCTCTCTCGCTACTTCTTTGCTTGCAGATGGACACGCATATATATATATATATATATATATATATATATATATATATATATATATATATATATGTATATGTGTGTGTGTGTGTGTGTGTGTTTGAGTGTATGTATATATTGTATACTGTAAATAAGTTTTTGCTGAGATGAGTTTCATTAATTTTACTTTTATTATTAAATATGAAAGTTTCCAATTACCACTTCTTATTAATTCTGTTTCAATTCAATAAATTATTTCAAAACCGTATGTTTCTTCCTATGTCAGATTATGTGAGAAAACTGTATTTCTCAGGCATTGGTACTTACAAAATCACTAGTAATGACAGATCCTATTGATTATAAAAGCAAATGGGTCAGCGTGAAAACATCGGTGGTCATATGAAGCGAAATAGATAAAGTAAACAAGAAAAAAAAAACATGTAATTATGGCTTTGTTACTAAACGCAGAATTGCTGATGATGTTGCCATTCCTATTTTTTATTAATTCCTCTTGCACTTGCCTTTAGTATTGCTTCTTTAGTTTCTATTCTCACTAGTATAGTCATTCATTAAGATTACAGTAGGTAATTCTATTGTTAGCACTATGTATGCCACACCCATTAAATTATTTTCATTAATATTGGGAAGAGGTTTGTTAACCTATAAAAGACCCTAAACTTTATTTTCAAAGTGCGAAAAACGGAGCAAAGGATGGTAGGTACAAAAGTATATAGATAAATACATCAGATTGAAAATAGCGTAAAACTCTGAAGATTCCTTAAATTGGGATGAACATGTGGAAAATACGATCACTTATGGACAAGTAACAAACGTATTGTGTGTTGTAAATTTTGCTAGGAACTTTTAACATCAACAAATACCCTTATACAAGTACAGAATGTAGCTACACTAAACAATATAGAAAACATAAACAGGATGAGAGAAAGAAGAAAGAACAACAACAACATCAATAATAATAAATTATCATCATCATCTTCATATATTATTATTATTATTATTATTATTATTATTATTATTATTATTATTATTATTATCGTTCTTCTTTCTCTCATCCTGTATATGTTTTTATATTGTCTAGTGCAGCTTTATTTTGTTGTTGTTGCTGTTGATACGATGGTGTTTGTCATAACGAGGGATAGAAAACATCACCTTCCTCACGGAAAATAGCTCCGAGACACAAGGAGGAGTTTGTGTGTTGGTAGAGAGACGTAAGTTTTATCACTTGAGAATTATTCATGATATATATCAGCAGTGTGCCCTTAATTGGCAGTCGCATTAGACCATTCGGTCTCTTGGTTTGGGAGGTAGGGACCATATAAGATTACAGCCTCATTTAGAGAAATGAAATGGAGGGGGGGGGGTGGAATAGCGACGCTGGGTCTGGTGGTCAAAGACCCGTCGATAGATTGATGGAGAAATTCCCATGGGTAGAAAGGGAGAGACTTTTTTTTTTATTTTGTGCCCTGAATTAGTTTTTAGTTGGACCATGTAAAAAAATAAAAGAAAAAAGGCATGTTCGATTTTCAGATAATATCTCTCTCTCTCTCTCTCTCTCTCTCTCTCTCTCTCTCTCTCTCTCTCTCTCTCTCTCTCTCTCTCTCTGTTTTTATCATTTTTGTGGTTGATACTGAGAATATTGTTTTAACGTGTCTTTCCTTTTCGATATGCATAATGCTGGATTGGGAGGATGACTGGCAGCTACAAAAACCTAACAGTACAAATACTTTGCAGTATACGGTTACTTAACGGCAATGGGTGTTTTTGCCATGCATTTACTGGTCTACTCATTGTAGGGGAGAAAATTGTGGCCCTCTTCTTTGGGACACGAAAGATTCATGTACTAAAGTGAAGTAAGAAACATTATAGACTTTGTAATTATAAAAAAAAAATGATCATTACTTAACATAAATCTGTTAGTAAATGAATTATAACTTGAGCATTAAAAAAAAATATGAATCTTTGGGGTTAAAATAATCTGATGAACCTGTCTTACATCGAAATGCGAAGCTCAAGGATTCGATCCTTTATTTTATGTTGGTGATTGATACCACATTTTTTTTTCTGGCCCCAGACCCTATTTCCGTTATGAATCGCACACGAAGTTTTTATACTTCACAACTTAAAAATTGAGGCTATGCTACAGGTAGTGTTGGTTATTACGTCACAAACGGTATAAGTTATTACCTTACACTTTTAGCAAAGATTTTGCGGGGAGTGTGGGCTATTCATTTTAAATTAGGTTTAGGTTTAAATTCTTCCATTTTCCTTCAGCTTCGAATGAGTCGTCAAGTAATTGTTGTTAAAGGACCGATCATATGTAATCGCACGGGATTCTTTTAATCAAGTCTCGGGTTTGCAAACATTATACACTTAAAAAAAAAATGAAAATAAAATAAAAAGAGAAAACTTTTAAGTGTATGTCCTGGCCATACCGAGATCATTTTTATTGTTTGTTATGATGGTATTACAATTAATAACTATCGTGTAATGTGGCCATTGATTCTACAGGTAGATTTAGTAATTAATTATATAGACAATTAGTACCTAAGTTGTTGATACTGTAATCCATTGAAAACTCGGTAAACGGCATCAAAAGCAGTTTTAACCTAGAATATTTAAATTTTTATCCAATTTCAGAGTCCCAGGCTTATAATATTCATGTACAACCTCGACTTAAATCACAGGTGACCCGCAGGTTTATTGCTTTATTACCTGTTTAATGGCCCTACATCATCAGCTCAGACTTTGATCAGTTCATTATACAGTATGTTCTTAGTCATACGAGATGGAGATTTCGCTTTAATTAGTGACAAAGGATTGTAATTATTTTTTTTTTTTTTTTTTTTTTTTGAAAATTTACAAACATTTAATTGTGAGAAACCCGAACAAAGCCCATTGAATGTAAAGGAAACTCGCATGTTACAAAACGGATTGTTAATTAATGAGTACTGTCAACTTTTAACTATTCAAGTTAAACCAGCGAGATATCCACACAATTAATCAATATAAAGAACTTTGCACCCCTAGCTAAAGCCTTGAAAAATATGGAAAACCTTGATGAGTGAGATAGCTTTCCGTTATCTAATTTTATTTGTGATATGAGTTATCTGTATTTGTTGAGATTCATTTTTTTTACAATTCAGCATTGCTTTTTACGACTGTCAAAAAGTTCCTTGGAGCAAGAATTTGGCGAATGCCATTTTTGGCTTTATCAGAATAATACTGAGAATGAAACTACACAACCATGTCGGAAGATGTTAAATAAACTATTTTTGTGTTAAATTTAAATGGAATGCAAACTTTTTCTCGATCCAGATAGAAAGATCTAAACCGGTTCATATTCATGTTTTCTCTTATGTAGATTGCTTGTAAATTAGAGCTGTAAAAGAGAAAAGGTATGCTGGGACCTACTGTAAATGGAGCGGTGAGTGTCATTAATAGATTAATGTTGATGACATGAAAATTGCCCATTATATTCTTGCACGTTTTTCATAGCTATAAACGAAGAATGGGATTTTGCACCTTTATCGAAATGACAATGTAAACCTTTTTATTGATTTTTAATCCGAAGTAATCCATGGATATCTCATCATAAGACAGGTGAAGGGGATTCCTGAATTTATACCTTGAATTTATTTATTTGGGTTTTGTCTAACTTATCCAACCAGTTCCTAGCTGTGTAATATAATCCAGATTTCTATGTTGTTAGACGCTGTATTTAAACACACAAACAACACACACACACACACACACACACACACACATATATATATATATATATATATATATATATGTATGTATGTGTGTGTATACATGTATACATATATACTCGCATAATTATATATATATATATATATATATATATATATATATACATATATATATATATATATATATATATATATATATATATACACATACATACCAATACATATTGTACTTAGATATTGTTAAATGCTGTATTTAGATACCTTGAATTTATTTATTTGGGTTTTGTCTAACTTATCCAATGAGTTCCTAGCAGTGTAATATAATCCAGATTGCTATGTTGTTAGATGTATTTAAACACACAAACAACACACATACATATATGTGTATATACATACATATATATATATATATATATATATATATATATTTATATATATATATACATATATGTGTATATATACATATATACACGCATAATTATATATATACAGTATATATCTGTATATATATATATACACACATACAGTATATATACCTATACATACTGTACTTATATATTGTTAAATGCTGTATTTAGATACACATATGTTTATATATACGTTATATACGCAAGTACATTAGATACATATTTACATTTTACATACAAATATATTCTACGTACATATATATATATATATATATATATATATATATATATATATATATAGATGTATATATGTATATATAATATATATATCTATTATGTAAAGATTTATGTATTATATACGTATTTATGTAGCCTATATATAGATGTATATATGTATATATATGTGTATATATATATATATATATATATGTATATATATATAATATATATATATATATATATATATATATATATATATATATATATATATATATAACGTGTGTTACTTTTTAAAGTTCTATTAGTTCTGCTCTAGGTTTTGACGATAGTATCTTGTCAATAGTTGGAATTGAATTTTTTTCTTTTCGTACAAGAACTTTGTTGGCCTTATATCATATGTCTAGTGTAACGTATGATATCTTTTGTTTATCATTATATCATCTCAGGTAGTCAATCTTCATGGGAAGTGGAATGAAATTTGTTCATAAATGCTCCTTTTCACTTATTATTATTATTATTATTATTATTATTATTATTATTATTATTATTATTATTATTATTAACACTATCTTCGCCTCTTAGTGGATAGCTCCATTATCTTTGTTTTGATGTAACTGATTACGGAAGATCTTATCTAAATTTTTATCTTATCTAGTTCCTGTATTTGAAGATGCTTCGATTAAAAAATGGCAGTCTTATTTGAAACCTCCTAAGGGCATTATGTTTTCACCTCCTCAAATCTCATTACACAACAGACCCAACTTCATTATGGGAGTTTCTTTCTTTTCCTTCTTTCTTTTTTAGTAAATGGTATGCTGGGGTCCTCGCGGTCCCCTTCTCCTTTCAGGGAATATTGTAACACCCGCTAGCATATCAATTCTCATATTTACTCTGTGGAAACTAGCAAATCTTGCACTAGCTTCAATTGTTCTTCTTCTACCTCGAATGTCTGAATTCATTCTTGTAGCTCCTTTTGAATTTAAACTTTTTTTTTTTTTTTTTTTTTTTTGGGGGGGGCCGCTTGGATTGGTCACCCTATCGGTGTTCTTAACCACATTGAGTGTATAATGAAAATTTATTTGTATAGTTCTCTGAAGGGAATGTTTAACGTGTAGGTTTACATGCCCTGACTCCTCGTGTTTCTTTTATTCTAGTGCAAATATGATAGCTAATCAGATAATTTAATTATAAGGAAATTACTTTAGGGGCTTTATAAGGATCGTAACAGGTTGCCGACATCTACAGTTTTTCGTTAAAGTTCAGTGTTTAGTCACATACCCCCTTAATGACCTGCAGACTCATCCCATACAAATGAATTTCATGTAAACGGAAGGCTTTCATCTCTGGAAATCTTTGATGAAATGTCATGTACTGAATGAAAGTGATGGGTAAATAGTTTTTAGTCTCTTTAGACAATACCGAAGTTTTGGATGAACATTGTATCAGGACAAGTGAGTAATAACGGACGTACTTGTTTATATGATTTTAAAAGTAATACACAATAATGCTAGATCTGCATTCCTTGAACGTCTTTTTCGAAATGTCAATTAATATTAATGGAACATGAACATGACTTACCGTAAGTGAGCGCATTCACAAAACTCTTCCTTAAGATTTCTTGAAAGATCATTTAGAAGTATGATTTCATTCGCAGCCTTGTCTCTAGGAAAGAATAACAAAGTAGCATGGAAGTATC
>NC_090725.1:87023906-87033906 GCF_036898095.1 Palaemon carinicauda
AAAATAATTCATCATCATGCGATGTGTATAGCCTACTGTAAATTCGATTTAACAGATTTAAGAACTATTTTAATTGTCAACTTAAGTCTATGTAACGATCGTAGATTCTGGACCCTCAGTAGCTATATTTTTTAAACTGTAACGAAATTAACTCCAAATGTCTATATTGACAGTTGTAAAATGTTTGTCTGTATATTAAGATAGCTTGTTTGCACTGGCAGGGGTGATAATTCATAACTATTGCATTCATTATAATTTAGAACACGTAATTGTAATACAATTTATAGGGTTGTTTTCACTTTTTGCGTGCGCGCGCGCACACTCACTCACTCTCACACACTCACATATGTGTGTGCATCGGTCGATATAGGCCTTTTTACTTGAGTATAGGTGGTAACAAAAGGTTCTCAGCTGTTCTTCAGGGGTGACGTTTCTAGACACTACATTTTTCTTGACCCTAACTTTGGACGAATAATGCCAAGACCACAACGGACTCTGCTACTCATTCACCACTGGATGGACAATAGGTTGGGAGATCTTCGTGAGATCCCAAACATAAGCCTTCAGCCACACCAATCAGCTACGGCGGCCCCTTTGCCTGAAGAGGCCTACCCATTAACAAGGTGTCTGGTGGGGTCGCCACAGCTCCACACCATACGTACACACACACACACACACACACATACATATATATATATATATATATATATATATATATATATATATACCTACATATATATATATATACACACACATATATATATATATATATATATATATATATATATATATATATATACACATATAAAATCACTAAATCAACCGACTTTCATGCTTCCAGACAATAAATCACAAGTAGCTCCTGAATATCTATCCTGTCTTCATAATCCATACAAAACCATATTTAATGAAAACGTGGGTATCTCTACGACTATATAGATTCTGTGGCATAGATTTGAATCCTGACCCTAGTAGAATATGAATGAAACTAAGATAATATTCAATGAAAATGCAGAAAGACAACAAATGAGGATTATAGACGAACCTGAAGAGATTGTTAATGAATATACGTACACGAGACTAAACAGAAAAAACATCATAGATACGAGAGCAAGTTTTATTATTATTATTATTATTATTATTATTATTATTATTATTATTATTATTATTAGCTATGTTACAACTTAAGCGGGATGCTATAAGGCCTAGGGCTCCAACAGAGAAAAATAACTCGGCGAAGGAAATAAGGAAATAAATAAACTACAAGGGAAGTTATAAACAATTAGAATAAAATATTTTAAGAACAGTAACAACATCAAATTAAATCTTAAATATAGAAACTATAAATACTTAAAAAACAAAACAAGATGATAAATAAGAAGACCATGACACAACTAGAGAACAATGGTTTGATTTTGGAGTGTCCATCTCCTAGAAGAACTGCTTACCATAACTAAAGAGAATCTTCTACCCGTATCAAGAGGAAAGTAGCCACTGAACAAATACAGTACAGTGCAGTATTTAACCCCTTGAGCAAAGAACAATTTTTGGTAATCTCGGTTGTTGTCAGGTGTATGAGGACAGAGAATGTGGAAAGAATAGGTCAGACTATTCGGTGTATGTGGAGGTAAAGGAAAAGTGAGCTGTAACTAGAGAGAGGGATCCAGTGTAGTACTATTTGGCCATTCAAAGGACCCAATAACTCTTTAGCAGTAGTATTTCAAAGGGTGGCTGATGCCCTGTGGAACCTACTACCTACAGTACAGGATATTCTTACAAGTAAAAAAGATAATAGATGGACAAACAGAATAGGTACCTAGAGATTGCAAATGAAGCAGAGGAAGGAAGAGAAGACGATGGATTGACGAACTAAGAAAATTTGCGCGTATAAACTGGCATAGAAAAACCAGAAACAAACGGGAGTAGAAAGACGTGTCAGACGCATTTGTTTTACAGTATACTATATATATATATATATATATATATATATATATATATATATATACATATATATATATATATATATGTATGTATGTATGTATGTATATGTATATATATATATATATATATATATATATATATATATATATATATATATGTATGTATATATATATATATATGTATGTATATATATATATATATGTATGTATATATATATATATATATATATATATATGTATGTATATATATATATATATATATATATATATATATATATATATATATATATATGTGTGTGTGTAGATACATTGTGTAAGCGTTTGCATATTATTTTAACGGCCTGATTATTTTTCGTTTAGACTTCGTCAGGCGTCACTCACACCTAATGCCTTGAAACGAATACTGATTTGTCAAATGATCCCAAGGTATTTTAAGGTCACGAGTTTATTTGACTTAACTGATTTGTCGAAGTGAGACTCGGAGCCTGGTTCATTGCTTTACATTTGGCTTTCCCTCTATGTTTGACTCTTGACCTTTCTCACAACACACATTCAATCTTGTCCAGCTGCCATATTAAGTTCCATCCCGTTTAGCCTTTATAACTCTCCCATTCATGATGGTTTGACATTTAGGTCCTATACTAATATGCAGATAGAGTTTGCTCTCTCTCTCTCTCTCTCTCTCTCTCTCTCTCTCTCTCTCTCTCTCATGTGGTGATATTTTTGTATGAACTAGTTATTGTGCGCTTACTCTCATAACTATATTATTAGTTATTAATTCATATTCACTTTTAATTGTTTATTACTTCTTATATCCTTTATTTATTTCCTTTCCTCAGTGGGGTATTTTTCCCTGTTGGAGCCCTTGGGCTTATAGCATCTAGTTTTTCCAACTAGGGTTGTAGCTTAGCTATTGATAATAATAATAATAATAATAATAGTAATAATAATAAAAAGGAATACCCTAATGCTGGAAAGTTTCATAAACCTGAATACAATATACCATAAATGCTTGGTAAATCATAAAAACACACGCATGATTTATTTTAATCGTCTTATCTCTAAAATATAAGGACTGGAGACAAACCACAAACAAAAATTGGCTTTAAAAACACCGAGATGTGCTTCGTCATCATGAACACTGTTCTTGAATCTTTTCTGTATGTGACCTCACACTTTGTTTCAGTCGCAGGATGTCGGTTTTACTTTGTATTCAGCTTCTTTAGAACCCTGTCATATACTTTCTCGTGATCCGTGGCATGAGTAATAATAGTCGGTAAGTTTTGCTTCTTTTCCTTGTTAAAATTCGATGGCTGCTAAAGGAGGAATGTTTTCTCAGGTTGTCATGTAGTTCTAAATTAGAATTTTTTTTAGAGAAATTTAAGATCTTTTCAAAGTTTCAAACTGTCCTAATGATTCTAATGTTTGTTATCGTATGTATATTTATACTATCTTGTATTTTTTAGAAACTATTTTCTTTTGTTATCATTCAAATTGACTTTGCTATTATAATCGGCACTTATTGCATTATCCTATAAGAGGACTGTGCTTTCAGTGGACTTCATGCGATGGAATGTAGGCATTACTTAGAGGGTTTAGCTTTATAGCTTTTTTTCATCCGTTCCTTCTTCCTTTCTTCTCCTTACTGCCCAACCTCTTAATTTTTACTTCATATAGTAACTCTAGTTGCACTTAAATGTTAAATTGTCGCACAGGCCACAGCACTGGACTGTATAGCCCAAATTCATAAATCCGTAAATCTAATGTTATTGTATCATTGAATACTTCTCCATTATTATTGCATAATCTGAAAACATCGGATTGTGACATAAACCCTCTTTGTTTCAAGTTGGATATTGGTAACTGGAACCCAGCCAGTGGAGAGACAATCCTAGATAAATGGGGAGAGTTGCTGTCTGGTTTAGCCAACAGAGTATAGAAACAGTGGTGAAAAGTAAATATTGAATTTCTAGTCAACGGTGGAATGTAGTAGTGCTAGGGAGTACCCAGCAAGTGAAGCGCTGAGATGTCCTCTGACAGCAGTGATAATTATGCAAAGGGGACTGAAGAAGTCAGAACTGCTGCTAAAAGAAGTTTGTGAGGAGTAAGTGATTGGAAAAAAGGAAAAATGAGAATTAGGAATTGGAATGTTGGTAGACTCGAGAAGGGAAGAGAGCTGGTTGATGTTATGCAGAGAAGGAAAATTATGATTGTACATAAATGGAAGGGGTAAAGTGCAAGAAAGCTTGGGAAAGAATATAGAGTTTATTATTATTATTATTATTATTATTATTATTATTATTATTATTATTATTATTATTACTTGCTAAGCTATAACCTTAGTTGGAAAAGCAGGATGCTATGAGGCCAGAGGCCCCAACAGGGAAAATATCCCAGTAAGGAAAGGAAACAAGGAAAAATCAAATATTTTAAGAACAGTAATGACATTAAAATAAATATTTCCTATATAGGCCTAAACTAAAAAAACTTTAACAAAACAAGAGGAAGAAAAATTAGATAGAAGTGTGTGCCCAAGCGTGCCCTCATGCAAGAGAATCTAACCCAAGACAGTGGATGACCATGGTACAGAGGCTATGGCACTACCCAAGACTAGAGAACAATGGTTTGATTTTGGAGTGTCTTTATCCTAGAAGAGCTGCTGACCATAGCTAAAGAGTCTCTTCTACCCTTACCAAGAGGAAAGCAGCCACTGAACAATTACAGGGCAGTAGTTAACCCCTTGCGTGAAGAAGAATTGTTTGGTAATCTCAGTGTTGTCATGTGTATGAGGACAGAGGAGAATCTGTAAAGAATAGGCCAGACTATTCGGTTTATGTGTAGGCAAAGGGAAAATGAACCGTAACCAGGGAGAAGTATCCAATGTAGTACTGTCTGGCCAGTTAAAGGACCCCATAACTCTCTAGCAGTAGTAACTCGACGGGTGGCTAGTGCCCTGGCCAACTTACTACACAAAAATAAAATTGTTCTCCATCCAGATTTGCAAGTAAGTATCACAGCAGTCGAGGGTATCAGTGACATGCTTATAGTTTCAAAGTGCTAAGAAGAGAGTATGGCATATCATTTGAGCATACACCACTCAACAAGGGTGTAGTAAAGAGAAGGAGGAAATTAGAAGAATGTATAGAAATAGTTTCAAGAAGTGAAATAATAGTGTTATTTGGGGCATGATTGCCCATGTAGATGAGAGTTCTGATGACTTTGAAGGAATTCGTTGAGGAAGGAGTTTTGGAAGAAAAAACCTGGAAGGTGAAAGATCGTTAGACTTAGCAGAAGCTATGAGTCTGGAAGTCTTGAATACACAGTTTGAGAAAAGAAGTCATCTGGTAACTTGTAAAAGTGGACAAATTGACTATGATTTAGTTAGGAAGGAAGACAAGAAAATTATTATGCTAAATGAATCTGCTATAGCTCAACATAAACTGGTGGTGGTAGATTTTTGGTTGAAAGCAATAAGGGAAAGAAAAGCCCCAACTAGGACTCGGAGCATCAAGACAAAGAAACTGAAGTGGTAGAAGGCAAGAGACCTTAGAAGTAAAGCGCAAAAAATGCCAGAGAAGAGAGATATATAAATGGAATGCCACGATTAGCTGAAGAGATATGGGATGTTATGAATGAGATTGTGGTGCCAACAGCAGCAGAGGTGTGTGGAAGGACTAGTGATAAACAGCAACAGGAAAAAGAAACATGTTGGGGAAATCAAGAGGTTCAAACAGCTGTGAAGGAAAAAGGTACAGCCAAAAGATAAGGAAGAAGGTAACTACCAAGGTAATGACGATTATAGATGGATAAAGAGGGAAACAAAAGGAATGGTAGCGATAGGAAAAGGAGAAGTCAGGAGAGAGTGGTATGAGGTGATGGGAACACCATAGCTAGAACAGATAGTATGCATAATTGCAGAAGTGAGAAGAGAAGAGAGGCAGTATATATAAGTAGGAACTATTATAGATGAAAATGGAAATGTCGTAATTGAAGAAGGGAAGAGAAAAATTATTAAACACCGAGAATGAGTGAGAAGAACTGGAAAATGTTCCTCCAGTAGAAGGGCCAATATCAAACAACAGAGAGGGAAGTCAAGAATGCTATAAATGAAAAGTAAACAAACAGCTTCAGGAAAATCAGAGGTAATAGAAATGATTAAGGCATTGGGTAATCTAGACAGAGTGGGCACACGAAATATTAACAAAGATCTGTGATGAGGAAATGTCAAGCGAATGTGAAGAGAGTTGGATGTGGGAATTACATGAGAATAATAGAGTTGATAGATTTAAATGAGCAGCAGTTTGGGTTTATGAAAGGAAAGAACACATTGGATGCTATCTTTATTGTAGGACAAGTCTAAGAGAAGAACCTAAAAGGAAACCGGAAAGTTTGCATGTGTTTTGTGGAACTTGAAAAGGTGAATGACAGGATACCAAGATGGTTAGTCTATTGGTGTTTTAGAAAAAGCGGAGTACCAAAGAAGTTGGTAAGGTTAGTGAGGATGATATTGAAGGAGTAAGAATCACCATATAGGAAAATATGGAGAGACTGAAGTTTTTGCTTTGGAGGTTGGTCTCCATCAGGGATATGCGCTGAGTCCATTTTTGTTTCTCATCGTCATAGACCCTTTGTTATCAGAAATAATGAACAATGAAGAATTGTGGGAAATGATGTTTGCTGATGATTTAATCATTACATCAGACATAAGAACTGTAAGAAAGGTTTTAACATAGAAAGGAGGAGTCTGTACCAACCGTGTGTCACACAATTGTACATAATTCCTTTTGTATATATTATGCTTGTATCTCCGCTCTTCCCTCGCACTAAAAAGAACCAGAATAAACATGTCTGCGTGTCGCCTATGTAACATTGTCATTTTCTCGAACATGAGATTTCCTGTTGCCTTGAGGTTTTGTATATAAAGGAGAGTGTTCCATAATAAATTAACTCAGTTGATTGCATCCTGCCTTTGAGTTCACAACCTTCTCTCGGCACCGTCACATTGGTGACCCCGGAGTGACCTCCTACCTGCACAAAGCGAAGGTTTTCTCTACGCTCGACCTCCTGAAGGGGTATTATCAGGTGCCTATGAACCCAGAAGACATCTCCAAGACCGCCATCACCACTCCGTTTGGTACATACACCTTCAATTACTCCTGTTTTGGCCTTCGTAATGCTGGGGCCACGTTTCAACGTCTCATGGATGGCATCTTAGGGGACCTCCCTTTCTGTGTATGTTATGTGGACGACATACTTGTGTTCTCTTCCTCAAAAGAGGAACACCTTCGTTACCTGTTTACCATCATCGACCGCTCCACACGTTGGCCTGAAGCTATTCCCATGGAAACTGCAACGTCCGCCTTATGTACATCTGCCTTACTCTCTGGATGGATTGCAAGATTTGGTATCCCTGAGCATATTACTTCTGACAGGGGAACCACTTTCACCTCTCAATTGTGGACATCATTAGCGAATCTCCTGGGCATCACCCTACATCAGACAACGGCCTACAACCCCGCTACCAATGGAATGGTTGAACGTTTTCATCGCACCCTCAAAGCAGCTTTGATGTCCCGCTGCAAGGATTCCAACTGGTTTACTCAGCTTCCCTGGGTCCTCCTGGGACTAAGGACCACTCCTAAAGATGCCCTCGACATCTCGGCAGCTGAAATGGTGTATGGTGACCCGTTGGTCGTCCCTGCCGAATTTTTTCCTTCTACAACCTCCTCCGACGATCTCCAGCGCATACGTCACGTCGTGGGAAAATTTACTCCACGCCGCCAGACTTACAAGCCCCCAGCGAAGCATCACATACCAACAGACTTGCACTCTGCAACGCACGTCTTCCTGCACAACGACACTACCAAGCCACCGCTAACGCCCCCTTACACGGGCCCTTTCCTTGTGATCCGACGCAGTCCGAAAGCATTCCTACTAAACATTCGTGGCAAAGAAGACTGGGTCTCCATTGATCGTCTAAAACCTGCTTATCTTCTGCCAGATGACCCGCCTACAGTTCGCCTCTCTAGATCAGGGCGCCCTATTTAACATGTACAGTATGTCATTTTTAGGGGGGGGGGGAAGTCATGTACCAACCGTGTGTCACACAATTGTACATAATTCCTTTTGTATATATTATGTTTGTATCTTCGCTCTTTCCTCGCACTAAAAAGAACCAGAATAAACATGTCTGCGTGTCGCCTATGTAACATTGTCATTTTCTCGAACATGAAATTTCCTGTTCCCTTGAGGTTTTGTATATAAAGGAGAGTGTTCCATAATAAATTAACTCAGTTGATTGCATCCTGCCTTTGAGTTCACAACCTTCTCTCGGCAGCGTCACAAGTCCTTGAAAGGAAAGGATTGAAGGTAAATGTTGGAATGACAGCTTATGATTGGAAATAGAGAAGGACAAGAAGTAAACATTCAAGTATAAGATGGTACGCTGTTACAACAGAATAATGAGTGTAACTATTTTGGGTTAAAGTAAAACTATTTTGGGTTAATGACAACAGAGAAGGTAGATACTGAGAAGGCAGTGGAAACAGAGTTAAATAAACATGGCAAAATGGAGAGAAGTGGGGCTGTTTTAAACAAGAAAATGCTATTTTGATTCAAAATCAAGAGTTATCAAGCCCGTAGCCTGTACTATTGTATGGGTCAGAAACTAGGGCACTTAGAGGAAAGAGAAGGAACTGTTGAAAGAACCGAGATGTTGGGATGGATTGCTAATGCTGGAATTTCACTAACGGAAAGGAGGGAGAGTCAAGATATAAGAAGAATGTGCGGTATATGTATTGTAAAAAAAATTGCTATGGAAGCTCGTCTGAGTTACTATGGTCATGTAGTTAGAAGGGAAGAAGTGGAACCAATCGAGAGAGCTAAGAACATGTCAGCTAATGAAATGGATGGATGTGAGGGTGAAGGATATGACCAGGGTGAGACTTGGGGAAGAAGATGTAAGGATTAGAAATAGATGGTGAAAGTTTACCCAAGCGGCCGACCCTGCCATGCAATGGGACTAATAAGGTCGAAAGAAGGAAATTTATAACTGGAAAGTGTACATATTGTTTGTTCGAGTTCAATGTAATTTATAGTATGTTGGCTTAGTTTAAAGTAGACATGAGACAAAAACACTTGTAATCTTATCTTGCTTCTAACGTGAGCATTTGCGTCGATTTTTTCCTTTACAGCTATTGATAACTAGGAATTGAGTCTACATATCAGCACAAGTGATATAAAGTATGTGGATTTTTATTATTAGCCTTCTTACATGTGTGTTTTTTTTAGGTGTGCCGTTATTTCCTATGGAATATTCATACTTCTATCTTTTCATTGGATCATTCACTTATTTAGTATTTTTCTATTGAGCATTGCTGCTTTGTAATTTTTAGAACCGGATAGTATTTTTTTTTTTTTTTGACTCCTATTGTGTTTGTGTTATTTCTGGAATGACGCTCTTATACTATAGTTAAGAGTTCATAATTTTAGTGAAATTTACTCTGATGTGGTACCAGTTATTTGAGTTGGATTGCTATTGCATATTATTTATTCATGCTGCCCTTTAGAAATATCGTTGGTATCACAATCATCGTATATATTTACTCTGTTATTAGATCCTGAGGAAATTTAGCTGTTCATTATACTATGCTTAATGAGTAAGTGATCCTGCTGACGTTTTGTTTTTGTTACATTTAGTACACGTTGATTTTCTTGTTGTTGTAGCGGATGTTGTTTTTGTTGATACTGTTGTGGTAACGAAATCGGTGCTCTTCCCTTTTTCATGCAAAATATGCAAATTGTTCGCATTCTTCACGAGCCCTTAAGTTCCAGCCGCTGCCTCCCTCTTTACCTTTCTCACCACAGCCTTCCACTGTCCTGTTGTGTTTCGCCTCCTCTTCTCTCCTTCCCCTCTCCCCTTTCGTGGGGTTATTTCTCTTTCTTTTGCTTCCCTTCCTTTCCCTTGCTCTTTCCTGTCGCCTCTCCTTCTCCATATTTGAGTACTTCTACACCTGCTCCCTCTTCGAAATCCCTATTCCTTCTCTCTCACTCATGTTACT
>NC_090725.1:87038906-87041406 GCF_036898095.1 Palaemon carinicauda
GTGTGTGTGCTCTTATTGAAAATTATAAAGTGCAAATTCGATCTTGGTCTCTTTGTTATATATTTATTTTTGCACCGATTTGGATGTTGCTTTCAGTGTTATATTTATCCTGCACTCTCATTGAATGAATAACACATACTGTTTCAACATTACGGCGATGGTATAAAATGACCCCATCCTTTTTCGTTTGCTATTATCAGTAACACTACCTCTATAATTATCGGTATCCACAAGTTATTTACTTATTACACTTATCCACGTCATTGATTATAATAGTTCTTATATTATTATCAAGAAATATTTACTCCTTTATATCATCCCAACTGTTGGCTGTTTCTGTTACTGCCGTATCCGTGATCTTTAGTCGCTTACCCATGGGTTATGAGCGGTAGTGTAACATCATAATTTCTGTTACTACCATTACCCTCGCAAACCGGATTTGATTATCCCAAGAAAACAATGGACATGGATGAAGGATTATAATAATGTCACCCCTCTCTCTCTCTCTCTTTCTCTCTCCTTTTTTTTTTTTTTTTTTTTTTTGAGACTTACTCTTCTGCTCTTCAAAATTGAGTCACTACCTAAAATCTGACAGATGTGTACAATTTATTTGTTTTATGGTCTTTTTATGCCAGACTATACCCCTAAAATTTTCTTAGTTCACCCATCCATCGTCTTCTCTTCCCTCCCTTGCTTTGTTTCCAATCTCCAGGGACCCAATCTGTTATTCTTAATGTCCACCTATTATCTGGCATTCTCATTATATGCCCTGCCCATACCCATTTCTTTTTCTTACATGTCAGAATATCCTCTATTTTAGTTTGCTCGCATCCATGTTGATCTTTTTCTGACTCTTAGTGTTATTCCCAATATTATTCTTTGAGTTGTAATTAGCTAATGGTCTAAGGCTACACCATTCTGATGTACAAGTTAATAATACTGATAGGGCCATGTGATTAAATATTTTTCTTTTTAGAGAAAGTGGCATTTTACACTTCAAAATCTCATTTTTTTTACCAAAATCTCTCCATCCCATGTTTATCCTTCTTTTAATTTCCATCTCATATCCTGTTTATATATATATGTATGCATACAAACATACACACACACACATATATATATATACATATATATATATATATATATATATATATATATATATATATATATATATGTGTGTGTGTGTGTGTGTGTGCGCTCGCGCACATTTGTGTGTGTATATATATAATGTATATATATTTATATATATATATATATATATATGGAGAGAGAGAGAGAGAGAGAGAGAGAGAGAGAGAGAGAGAGAGAGAGAGAGAGAGAGCGCAACAACAACAAATGCAGCCGTGTCCTTACTCATGTCTCTGGTTTGGTCACTTTTTATTACCACGCTAGCCAACCGCTGATAGGTGATGGTGGGAGACGTTGGTCTGATAGTTCATAGCAAACCAACCTATTATGGTAGGCCTTGAATAGAGCAGCTTTGTTGACCATCCTGGTATATATAACCATTTCATCACGTTAAGGTATCCTCATACAGAAATGTATATACAGTATGTGTGTGTGTACTGAAAAAAAAAACAATGCTACAAGCCTAAGGGCTCCAACAGAGAAAATAGCCCGATGAGGTTAGTTGTGAATAAATGATTCAAAGATCTTTTTAACAACGTTAAAAAGATCAATCAAATATAAATAATAAAAAGAGACATGTCAACCTGCTCAACAGAAAAGCATTTGCAAAAAGTTTGAACTTCTGAAGTTCCCCTGATTCAATCGTAAGATTAGGGAGATCATTCCAAATCTGGTCACAGTTGAAATAAAACTTCTAGAATGCTGTGTAGTATTGAGTCTTATGATGGAGAAGGCATGACTTAGAATTAACTGCATACATACTACTACGTACAGGATGATACAGTCTGGAAAGATCTGAATGCCGTGGGTGGTCTAAATCTTTAAAATCTTATGCAACAGGCGTAAAGAACTAATTGAACGACGATGCCAAAGATTAATATCCAAATCAGGAATGAGGAATTTAATTGACCGTATGTTTCTATTCAACAATTTAAGATGATAATAATCAGTTGAAGACCAGACAGGAACAATACTCGAAACAAGGTAGAATGGAAGAATTAAAACAATTCCTCAGTATAGAATGATCACCAAAAATCTTAAAAGACTTTCTCAATAAGTCCGTTTTTTGTGGAGATGAAGTAGAAAAAGACCGAATGTGCATCTCAAAAGTATATTTGCAAGCAAATATCACCTATGACTTAAAATTTGTATAAAATTAAAGACACATTGTCAATGCAAATATCTGGACGTTGAAGTGCAATTGTCCTCGACCTGCTTATAATCATACTTTGAATATGGTTAGGGTTAAACTTTATGCCCCATAATTTGCATCAAACACTAATTTGAACTAGACCTCTCTTTATGGGTTCTATAACCATAGGTCTACATTCAGGAGATTGAACTGATACTAAGAGAGTAGAATAATCTGCAT
>NC_090725.1:87046406-87048906 GCF_036898095.1 Palaemon carinicauda
AATCTTTTCAACAGCAGAAGAAAAGGTGTCTTATAAAATTAACACCACTGAGGCAGCCATTATCTTCAATCAAACTTGTATAAAAGAGGGTCGTCTACCGAAATAATAATAATGATAATGATAATAATAATAATAATAATAATAATAATGATGATGACAGTAACTGCGCACTGCGTAATGCATTACGATTTGTGAACGAACCCTTCGCCTGCCGAGTGGGGGAGAAACGGAAGTTTCGCGGAAGCTCGTCGTTTCGCAAGGAAGCTGTTCTTAATTCCTGTCTCCTTTACGACCATTAGGGAAATATATTATGCTTTTCAGCTGCATGGGAAAGAGACTAGCTAAGTTTCCCACAGAAGTGTAGGGAGGGAAAAGAGATAGTAAGTAGAAAAAAAGAAGGCCATAACGGTGGTTAATCGAAAGCATCGGCAAGGGGAAAGAGTTCATTGTAGTGGAAGGAGAACATTCATTGTAAAGGGAATACTGGGTAGCGTCAGTTACAGTGACAAAGACCACCGGTCGGAAACACTTCGCAAAGAGAGGAGAGTGAGAAAGAGGAGGGTTAATCTTAATGAAAAAGGGCGAGTAAATAGGAGACAGAAAGAGGGAGAAAGGCAACATAGACGAGGGAGGCTTCGAAAGGGCGGATGGGATAAGAGATCATTTGAGATAAGGGAGCGAGGCGGAAGAGTGTTGGCAAAGGGGAAAAAAGTTGAGCTGGATGAGAATCCTATGATTACGTTGCCATAGTAACCTAATTCGTTTATGTATGTGCATAGATGCGTGTGCTAATGACGGACTGGCATATTTGTTTAGATTATCTACTCAACAACAGTTTATAGACTTGACAGCTAAATAGGCATGGCGTTGTGATTTCCGTGTTCTCCATATGATTAGGAGATAGCTTTATATGTCATTTGCTATCGCTATATTACATACCATCCCTTCCTCTAATAAAAAAAACCCGTAAATCTAAGGGAGCAATCCTGGTCACATTCATCTTTTCATTACTGGGAGATTAATGTGTTGAAAAAAAAAATATTCGGAAATTTTACTTTTCATCATTGGAACAAATAAATTTACCATTTCTCATTGTGCTACTTGTTAGATTTGATGACTTTTTATGTTTATTTATAATTTCCACACAGAATAAACTGATATGTTAACGCTTTATAAACATATTTTTCACACAAACATAATCTTTGAGAAATTTTCATAATTAAGAGCTTTTTATTGGTGTTATTAAAAAAACTTATATAGAGATTTTGTGTTGGACGTACGTTATTCTAAGTCTATGTGTGCAAGGGACAGCCAACTCTGTAGGGTGGGGTATTACTTTTGCGAAACCTTCCTCACATTAGATTATTATGTGAACTGGTCATAAAGTCGGGCCTGACTTTAGAGTCATATTTAATGTGCCAGATCGAGTTTCACGGCTGACTTGTGTTAGGATCATCGAACTCGCCAGTAGCATGGCATCTTGATCCACCAGGAAAGAGAGCCCAGACTTTGTCATTTTTTATATATACAGAACAAAATTATGAACGATGTTGAGGAACGGTAAACGTTT
Organism: Palaemon carinicauda; assembly: GCF_036898095.1. Lineage (NCBI taxonomy): Eukaryota > Metazoa > Arthropoda > Malacostraca > Decapoda > Palaemonidae > Palaemon > Palaemon carinicauda. The sequence goes on from NC_090725.1 coordinate 87,047,977, forward strand.
GGAGGGAGAGGATTACATTGCTGAGACCATCCATTTATAAATTATTAAATGATAGCAGGCCTATGTTTTGACTGGCTTATTACTGTTAATTTTCCAGTTAATTATCATCTGTCTCTCCACCCTCACATCACAGACAGTTAACATTTGACTGACAACTAGGTACAGTTAGAAACAGGAATCCCTGACACACCTTGCTCTGGGGAAGTGCACACTGTCACACCTTTACTGCTCTGCAAGTTCCTGTGTGTAGCCCCGTTTACCACCTCTGCCATCTCTTCCCAGCACTGTTTGTTTGGTTACTCGCCGTTCAGTAATGGTGTGACAAGGTGCAATTCATCAGAGCAAGCTGTGCCAGGAATTCTTGTGTCCAACTGTACATTGGTCGCTGGTTAGAGACTCTGTCAGGGAAATAATCCTGTCGCTTTATTTCCTCTGTTGCGGGTTCAAACTCTAGTATACTTTTTTGTCAGCCGAAAGCACCATTGCAAAGAGAACTCACAATTAGGCACGACACAGTATAGTATTGTCTTGATCACTTTCCCCAGAAATGTATAACAATTTTCTTCCGCTGTGCAAGACCAATGAGTTCGTAATTGTGGAAGAATGTCATAATTATACTCCTATGTATGGTGTTCTTCATAATCACTTTAAATATAAAGGCTATTAATACTAGAAAATGAGTATATATGATTATCGTTGTGGTATGTTAGTTTCAACTAAAATAAAAAAAGACTGTGATTTATTTTTACTTGGAATTTGATTGAATAATGCCATACTTACCGGACTGATCATCGTTGGACAAACGCGTGTCTGACCAAAGGAAACTAGCCTGGTCGGAATTGTTATAAAAGTGGTCTATAAAGTGTTCTACGAGGGAAACTCATTATTATATTGGTTTCCTAAAGTTCATGCAAGGTTTGACCCGCAAAT
>NC_090725.1:87053906-87056406 GCF_036898095.1 Palaemon carinicauda
TCCCGCCGAAGGGCCGCAAGCTCTCTCCTTCAGGGTCGACGCACATGCATATCTACACGAACACCTCCTCAGCCAACCTTTCACTATCCGGACTACGCCCACAGAATGCCAGCGCCCTGGCTGTTGTGGAGGGTGCCGGGGGAGCCGTCAAGGTTGCAACAGACCGCCCGCATTTGGTTTCCATGGGCGGCGGGCGGCTTTCCACGGCGATCACCTTACACCCAATTAATGAGGGTCGAACTGTTCTTGGATCAGGCGGGATGGGAACTGTGCCAGATATCGTGGTCATAGGAACGGGCGTGGAGGCGGAGCATTGCATCCTCGTCAACACCGGGGGCATAGTGACTCTGACGCCCATTGCGTCAATGGTCGCCATAGATGGACTCAAAATTACTGCTCCGACGAGACTGACTCAAGGTAAGAATTGACAGGATATGTCTATTTTGATTCTTTTACTTGTGTACCCGATCCGACAAAAATGACGTCTAAATGTTCAGATAGATACCCACACATACGTACACACAGATTCAGCTCTTCCCAACCTATCCCCCTTTCCAAACTACAACCCGCTGGTTTGACAATTTCTAGGAGTGTACCTCTCGGGGTACCACCTCCCATTCGGGTATGACTACTCCCTCTCGCCTTGAGCGTGACAGTGGTTTAAGTAATTTTCATTTTCTTCTATGTTTTCTTGTTTCAGTTGAGGCATAACTACGTTAGAGCATGAGATTGTCAGTCTTGTTTGCTTGCTCTTGTTCGAGAGAAAAATAAATGTCTGCATATGTGGATCTATTTTCTTGCATAGTTATATCTTGTTTAAACTAGTATCGTATAATATCTTGCTTTCAAGGAGGACAAAATATTCTCTTGCAACCATGAAACCTTTGGCTGTTTATTTAATTTTTTAAACTAATTTTGATGTTATATTATCGATTGTTAGGACCATATATGTTCGTGAGTATAGCATACTTTTATGTTGCATTGAAGGGGTAGCTCCAGATGAAATTTGTATCTTCGTTCTTAGAAAAAAAAAAGACTGCAATTTCCTGCAGTTGACTACTATCATTTACTTACTTCACATCATAATTGATCGGCCACGCAATTTTTATTCATTTAAAGCATTTCAATCAGCCTGCTATGACAGGGAATGGAACCTGGCGCTGACTGGGGAAAAGGAGTCATTGTTTACGTGTATGCTTGCGTGTATAAGATTCCAAACAGACAGTGTTTACTCAGCATGAACGGGTAAAATTTATAACATCTAACACGTGATAAGTGTAGAATTTCCTTAAAGCCACAAAAGGAAAATTGAAGAATTTAACTGGATTTGGTTCTTAAGTCTTCTTAGACTCAAAAGTTAAATGATAACGCAGATGCAACGTATTTGTGCAAAACACTGAATCCTTATGAAGTCAGCTTCTTGATGACTTGAAGTAAGTCATATTTATAAAGATATACGATAAAGGATCAATTACGTACAAAATTAGCAAGAAATAATAATAATAACTAGAGTTCAGATTCAAGTTTTGCCCATCGGTACCGGTAATTTACAAATTTTGCCCGTTGGTACAGGTTATTTACAAATTTTGCCCATCGGACCGGTAATTTACAAGTTTTACCCATCGGTAGCCTACTGGTAATTTACAAATTTTGGCTAGCGGACCAATGATATTTAAGTTTTACCCATAGGTACCAGTAATTTACAAATTCTGCCTCATCGGACCGGTAACTTACAAGGTTTACCCATCGGTACCGGTAATTTACAAATTTTGCCCATTGGTACCGGTAATTTACAAGTTACCCATTGGTACAGGTAATTTACCTTTATTCCACGTATTCTTATGGTTAAATTCATTAGTATGATACCACTCAAGCAAGTATATCCTCTGGTCGTAGTTAATTGCAGGTGTGCCCAGAAGAGGTGAATGAGGCGAATGAAACAAACTGAAAATTCAAGGAAGGAGACGTCTCCGTCTTTATGGCCGATGACATGAAATCCTCATGATGGAATCGATATTACCCAAACGTTTGTAACAATTTGCTAATACACAGGAGAGTTAATTTGATTGTTTCTTGCCATTATAGTCAAATTGAGGCTCCACAGAAACTAAAATATTATTAGTGGTTATTTATTATCTATACAGTATATATATATATATATATATATATATATATATATATATATATATATATATACTTATATATATATGTATATATATATATATATATATATATATATATATATATATATATATACATATATATATATACTTATATATATATATGTATATATATATATATATATATATATATACTTATATATATATATGTATATATATATATATATACTTATATATATGTATATATATACTTATATATATATATATTATATATATACTTATATATATTATATATATATATATATATATATATATATATATATACACTTATATATATATATGGATTTTATCAAGTAATCCACGAATACTTTTTGATATGG
>NC_090725.1:87061406-87063906 GCF_036898095.1 Palaemon carinicauda
ATATATATATATATATGTGTGTGTGTGTGTGTGTGTGTGTACACTAGTTATACAATATATATATATATATATATATATATATATACATATATATATATATACATATATATATATATATATATATATATATATATATATATATATATATATATATATATATATACATATTGAGTGTGTGTATGCGTTGTAATAAACTTCATGTTATTATTCAGTGCCCAAATAGACATTAATTGAGAAGACGTGCTGTGGGAAAACCTTGATTCTCTTTTATAAGTTTAGAAATAACTTCTGTTTTGCCCTGCAATTATATTATTAATGCTTCTTCAATCCCCAGTACTCCTGCTGACTTGAAAAATCACTTTCTTGTGTGAACTGAATACCATTACGTAATGATAAAAATTGGGTTGTGATAAGGCATGGCGGATCGTTTTATTAACGTAAAGAAAGCAAAAAAAGTAATGTAACATTGGTTTAACTCCAAGCAAGGTGCTTTCAAGTATGTGCGCCCATTTCACCGTTTAAAATCCGGGAGGAAAGTTTAGCCAATTTTATCATTAATTGGCAACCGAAGGTGCCTTCTGCACCCAACAACACCACGGACGCAGGACGTACACACATACCCACTTTGGGTCTCGCTTTCCAAGTCTTTGCCGTGTAGCGTATTTGTAAGTTCAGTGTGTGGTCGAGAGTGGTGCTGGGAGCTTGTGTTGTTGAAGTTTTTAGCATGTTACTTCTGAATTAGAGTACTTACTATTATTTTGAGGTGTTGACTTGAAAACGGATAATTTTTGAGTTCTCTAGTGATGTGGTAAAAGTGTACGATTTTGGAGATCTTTTGAATAACTTTTTATCATTGTCCTTTGACTGGTTCATAGTGAATTGTGCTTTTCGAAGACATGACACATAAAAGATAAAAGTTATACACGAACATCGGAAACATGCATTTGATTTTATGAAAATAAATGTGCCAATGATTTCTCAAACTAATGAACGAAAGGCCCTTTGTTTATCGAACGTGTACAGCAAAATCATGGTAGGTACATTATCTTTTCAAAGGAAGGTCAGGTCAGATTAAAGTCTGTTGGTAGTTGTAATTCTCCAAACTGGTAACAGTCTTACTTTATAGTGATCGCAGACAGAAATGTGATGGCCTATGTGACTCTCTCTCTCTCTCTCTCTCTCTCTCTCTCTCTCTCTCTCTCTCTCTCTCTCTCTCTCAAATAACGAGAGTGAGAGAGAGAGAGAGAGAGAGAGAGAGAGAGAGAGAGAGAGAGAGAGAGAGAGAGAGGAGAGAGAGAGAGAGAGGACAGGGGTGAGGGTCGTTATTAGACAATTTATATATAACTCTCTTATCAGCAATTGACGTATTGCTATGCTACTTTTCACTTTTTATTTAATTTGCAAGAAGATTCGTACGATTGAACTCCAGGTGGCATAGTACAGAGACTCACGGTTTTCTTCAGTGGGAGACAGAAGGTGGTATCCGCTGGGAGAACGGGAAGCCACATAATGACCGCGGTTTCTTCCCCCAAAATTTTGGCCCCTCCCATTCCCCCACCTGACTCCCATGGGGACATGCCTGTAGAAGCAAGGCCTAAAGAAGTAGAAGGTATAGTTGTTTAATGTAATAATCTACGTTCCTTCTTTATTCATTGCATTACGCGACGTATGTCGTGCTCCTCTCTCTCTCTCTCTCTCTCTCTCTCTCTCTCTCTCTCTCTCTCTCTCTCTCTCTCTCTCAAGCCATCATTGTTATCCTTGCACTATTAATAATTACACCAAATCTCATTCATTGTTATTGTACTTGAATCTGCGTACGGTCTCATCCTCACAAAGTTGCTAGGCCCTTAGTGACTATTTGTTTATCAGTTGAGAGAGAGAGAGAGAGAGAGAGAGAGAGAGAGAGAGAGAGAGAGAGAGAGAGAGAGAGGTGGACGAACAGCCCAGTATGTTATATAGGTTATCTAAATTCGAAATAAACGGTTGAATTATGGCAAAATGAAGTTTCCGGAAATAGTGTGAGCGAGAGAAGTAGAGATAGATCACCGACATTCAGTAAGAAAGTAAGTCCTTGAAGTGCGGGGAAGCATACATGAAACGAAGTGGACAATGAAGTTGGGATAAAGATGGTTCAAGTAATAGGAAGCCCCCAAAACTAACGTGATAGCAACCCTTTCCTTCCCTTCCGAATTATAATCTCAACGTTTTATTTATATATCTGCAATACTTTGAAACCAATCGTCTAAATCTGCAAGGGTTGAGCAATACCCTTAAGATCACCTTTATCTAAAGCTTTTACACGAATGCTGCATTCTTCATATCATGTGGTCTACAATTTGAATTTGCTTCGCTGTATAAATACTCGTTTGCTGGAACTTCATCTTAAAGGTTATAGTTGTTTAATCCTGCGATTATATAATCTCTGCCTTATTCGAATTCAAATGTTTCATCATGTACTGTACGTTTCATCGATGACAAATTATCAGCCAAAAGATAGACG
>NC_090725.1:87068906-87076406 GCF_036898095.1 Palaemon carinicauda
TTATCTCTAGCATTAGAATTTTTTTACCTGTATTTCAATGTGCTTTATCTCTAGCATCAGAGTCTTTTTTTTTTACCTCTATTTCTAGGGGTCTTATCTCTAGCATTAGGAGTTTTTTTACCTCTATTTTGAGGTGCCTTATCTCTAGCATTTGTGGCTTTTTGACCTCCAATTTGAGGTGTCTTATCTCTTAACATTAGGGGATTTTTTACCTTGATTTGAGGTGCATTACTTCTAGCATTAGAGACTCTTTGATCTCTTATTTTGGGTGTCTTATTTATAGCATTAGGGGATTTTTGACTTTATTTTTAGGAGCCTTATATATAGCATTAGGGGCTTTTTGACCTCGATTTTGAGGAGCATTACTTGTAGCATTAGAGGCTCTTTGATCTCTATTTTAGGTGCCTTATTTATCGCATTAGATGCTTTTTGGCCTCGATTTTGAGGTGCATTGCTTCAAGCATTAGAAGTTCTTTGACCTCTATTTTAAGGAGCCTTATATATAGCATTAGGGGCTTTTTTACCTCTATTTATAGGAGCCTTATATATAGCATTAGATGCTTTTTTACCTCGATTTTGAGGTGCATCACTTCTAGCATTAGAGGGTCTTTGACCTCTCCCTGTTTGGTGCCTTATTTATAGCATTAGGAGCTTTTTTACCTCCATTTTTAGGAGCCTTATATATAGCATTAGATGCTTTTTGACCTCGATTTTGAGGTGCATTACTTCTAGCATTAGAGGCTCTTGACCTCTTCTTTTAGGAGCCTTATTTATAGCATTAGGGGCTTTTTGACATCGATTTTGAGGTGCATTACTTCTAGCATTAGAGGGTCTTTGACCTCTCTTTATTGGTGCCTTATTTATAGCGTTAGGGGCTTTTTTACCTCGATTTTGAGGTGCATCACTTGTGGCATTACAGGCTCTTTGACCTCTATTTTTTGGTGCCTTATTTATAGCGTTAGAGGCTTTTTGACCTCGAGTTTGAGGTGCATTACTTCTAGCATTAGAGGCTCTTTGACTTCTCTTTTTAGGTCCCTTATTTATAGCATTAGGAGCTTTTTTACCTCTTATTTGTAGGAACCTTATATTTAGCATTAGGGGCTTTTTTACCTTGATTTTGAGGTGCATTACTTGCAGCATTAGCGGTTTTTTTTACCTCGATTTTGAGTTGCATTACTTTTAGCATTAGAGGCTCTTTGACCTCTCTTTTTAGGTACCTTATTTATGGTATTAGGGACTTTTTGACCTCGATTTTGGGGTGCATTACTTCTAGCATTAGAGGCTCTTTGATCTCTATTTTTAGGTGCCTTATTTATAGCATTAGGGGCTTCTTTACCTTTATTTTAAGGAGCCTTATATATAGCCTTAGGTGCTTTTTTACCTCGATTTTGAGGTCCATTACTTGTAGCATTAGGGCCTTTTTTACCTCTATTTTTATGTGCCTTATTTCTAGCATTAAGGTTTTTTAACCTCTATTTTGAGGTGCCTTATTTCTAGCATTAAGGGGTTTTTTACCTCTATTTTGAGGTGCCTTATTTCTAGCATTAAGGGGGTTTTTACCTCTATTTTGAGGTTCCTTATTTCTAGCATTAAGGGGTTTTTTACCTCTATTTTTAGGTGCCTTATTTCTCGTATTAGGGGCTTTTTTTAACCTCTATTTCAAGGTGACTTACCTCTAACATTAAAGGCTATTTTATGTCTTCGTTGCTGTTCTCTTCTGTTTGTTCTATTTTTCAAGATCTTTAGCTTTTCGGTTTCCTTTGATATTTCATCTTCCAGTTTCCTTAGTTCGTCAATTTCTTTCGAGATTTCATCGTATTCTTTCCTAGTTCGTCAGTTTCCTTTTAGATTTCAAGAGAGATTACAGTGTCGTGTGTTCTCATTTCGTCAGATTCCTCAGAGAAATCGATGGCCTCCATGTCTTTGTCCATCAGGGCGATGAGGAAAGACAGGAATGCTATGAATTTTCTCTGCATACGTCATCACGCTAAAGCAAATGATGAGCAACACAATATATTTACAATACGATCTGGATATGTCCTTTCTTCAATGTCGAATTTTGGGACTATCCTGTTGAAGAACCACGTGTCACTCACCGTTCAGTTGAACCATTCTGTCTCCATCCTTATTTCCTTAGTTCCAATAGTCTCCAATTATAGGACATCGTTGCAAAAGCCCAAGCAAAGGATCATTCAAGGCGCGTACATTATGTTCTTCGAAGTTCGACAACTTCTGCAGCAACCACCAAAACCAGCTGTAGATGAAGGTGTTCCGAAGAGCCTCTTGTTGAACCTGTAGTTGTAGTACACAATTATCACAGTCAGCTCCCTGTTCCAGAAATAGCCATTAACAATGTTCACTGCGTTGCATGCTTAGTTTTAAAAAAGTGATCAGGTCTTGAGAAGTCATTTGAAGCTCGGGGTGGAGCCGCTCAGAACATCTCCGGGAAGATTCTGTTCTGGAGTCATTCAGAACTCCATGCTAAGTCTACGGTTATGTCTTCTGAAGCCTTTTGAAGAGCCCGGAAAATTTTCTTCAGGTGCCGTTCAGGGAGCTCCAGGAAGAATCTGTCCTGGAGTCATTCAGAACTCCATGCTAAGTTTACGGCTATTTCTTCTGAAGGCATTTGGAGATCCGAGAAAGTTTTCTTCCGAAGCCGTTCAGAGATTCTGTTCTAGGGTCATTCAGAACTCCATGCTATGTCTATGGCCATTTCTTCTGAAGCCATTCGGAGATCCGTGAAGATTTTCTTCCAAAGCCGTTTAGGACTCGCGAAAAACTCTTCTTTCTTTCCAATAAACCTTAGTGACTCATCATCATCATCATCATCATCATCATGATAATAATAATAATAATAATAATTGCAATAATAATAGTAATGATAATGATAAACTACATGATTTGATTTATGGATTTGAGTCTGAAAGTTCTGAAGTCGTTCAACGCTCGGATTTGCAATTTGAAGGAAAAGTTAAGAAACTGAATAGGAAGATGAAAAGATAAATAATACTATGATTTATTACTTTCATTATTAAGTAACGCCTGCAGCGCACTCTGCGATCGAACTCGGGCGAAGGGTAATTGATGTTTTCGGCAAACCGCATTGAAATAACCGAAGACTTCGACTTATTTTTTCAGGTTTGAGATTTAAAACAATCCATTATCGGTACGAATCGATATCAGAGCCGCTCGAAACAGAAAATACGTCTCGGAAAAATGCATTTTACTAGTACTTTTCTGAAGAATTCATTTGAGATAATCAATAATGATGTAATATTCACATGATTTTTCCAATGGAATTATTACTTTCTAGATTTTTTTCGAAGGCGATGGATGTTACTATGTGTATATGTTATGTTTCTACCAATGGTTTATATATTCACACACACACACTCGCACACGCACACATATATAAATATATATATATATATATATATATATATATATATATATATATATATATATATATATATATATATATGTGTGTGTGTGTGTGTGTGTGTGTGTGTGTGTGTACATTTATGTGTGTCATCAGCCGTGACTGGTCCACTATAGAGCAAAGATCCCAGACATGCCACTTTATAAGTTCGTCTTCTCTTCCTCCCCCTACTTCTTTTACAATCTCTAAGGACACATTCTACAATTCTTAATGTCCATCTATTGTCTGACATTCTCATTGTATGTCCAGTCCATGTCCATTCCTTTTTCTTACATGTTAGAATATCTTCTACTTTAGTTTGCTCTCGTATCCATGTTGCTCTGTATGAGAGAGAGAGAGAGAGAGAGAGAGAGAGAGAGAGAGAGAGAGAGAGAGAGAGAGAGGAATTGCTTTAAGGAAATGCAAACGAAGGATATTTCCGTGTTATGAATATTAATATGAATAGTCAGTTCCAATATTTTTCAAGAAAATATTATAAAAAAATAGGATAGGAAAATTCAAATAAAAAGTAATGATAGAGTCTTCTGTGCCAGAAGGCCATTTATTTTGAAAAATACCGAGGATGTTTGATAAGTAAATGAATCAAGAAAGAATGAAATAAACACAAATGGGACTTTATCATTGGAAATTACGCATATTTGAATCAAGATTGTAAGAAGTCACGTTGATTTATTTCCAAGCGTTGTAATTTTTTTCAATATAAAGCTACTAGTAATTATATAATCATTGATATCTTACAGGCAGGGTATTAGCGCAGGGAATCATTTTAAGCTTTTGCCATCTGTGCTTATATTTTTTTCGCCAAATTAGAAAATACATTATAGGGAAATTGATATATCTAACTTTCATGACAACATTTCGGAAAATTATGTCGTTCTGAGAATAAGAAACTTATTTTTTTTCTTAATATTTTTTTTTATTATCAATGAAGCAAATTTCTCAAAGGTTTTGTTAGGATGTAATAGTGGTCTCGTTTACCACAATAACACTCCTTTTCGAATCCGTTAACTAAAGTGATATGCTGTCATTAGTATTTACTCTATCCATCATTGAATATCTATTATGCAAAGTTAATACTTAAATTCCGTTACTGATCAACCTTCCAACAACAACGGCTACTTTATAGTGATGCTATTAGCTACTAAAAATGACCTAATAATGAATTAGGTTAGCAATATTTCCTAGAACATTAACGGTTATCAAATTAGATTTAGGCAATAATACAATATATTACAAGATGTATCAAGAATCTTCATTCAACATCTCTCCACAACCCCTAAAATACAAATGACTTCCTTATTTCCTCAGTGTTGGAGTGCCCGGGGGAAGGGGTATTTCTCCCCCATCGACCCTTCCATTGAAAATGTCTACTGGGCTCCTCCCAAGAAAAAATAGAAAAAAATAAATATATATATATGTATATATATATATATATATAAATATAAAATATATATAATATATATATATATATATATATATATAAATATAAAATATATATAATATATATATATATAAATATATATAAAATTTATAATATATATATATATATATATATATACATGTATGTATGTATATATATATATATATATATATATATATATATATACATGTATGTATATATATATATATATATATATATATATATATATATACATGTATGTATGTATATATATATATATATATATATATATATATATATATATAAAATCTGTGAGTAGCCAAGTTATATGCCAAGACCAACCAACAAACAAACTAGTTTGTTACTCATATCGAGGCGGCCTATTTGTCGAAGAAAGTTTTTGCACTTAACCTCTAGCTAGCTCCTTTGTGCGCCATTTCCTCTCGTTTGATCTCCTGACCTCAAAGACAGCTTAGAAGAGCACGTGTTGTAGGTTATATAGCTTCTGGGAGCTCGCACAAACCCGGACGAGCTTAGTCGGATGTAAAGGGTTGTTTGTCTGGACTTCTTCATTTTCCAATTAACTTTCTTTGGAATTCTAAATAAGCTTTCCGTTATTTCATACATTGTTAAGGTACGTTAATAGCTTAGAGCACACACTGTGTGTGTATGTATTGCTTTTAATACTTACAAATCTTTTTACAAGTGTTAGTGAGAGAGAGAGAGAGAGAGAGAGAGAGAGAGAGAGAGAGAGAGAGAGAGATTTCCTGTGGAATGTTCTTTCCCTCCGGGGAGAGGTTTCTCCATCATGTAATCCTTCCACTTTTTATACATTCAGACATTATGAAAAACGATGATGCAAGACCTGTCTTTAGAATTGGATACAAGGTTTGTGATCGAATGTAATTGCATCTTGTATGGAAAAGCGAGAAAGAGAATGTAAGTATGTTTACTGCAGGTTCGATTGTTTTATTAAGTTTTTTTGTAGGTTAACTGCTCAGGACATCCAGAGGTATTTCTATGTTAATTGCGATTCTACATTTATAGAACGAATCTGGTTTCTTGTATTTGATTTTGATGTTGCAAAGGCAAAATTGTACGTTTGGAAGTATATCAAAGTTACAATCTCTCTCCTGGCACTTTTGGTAGAGCACCCATATGGCAGGGCTAAGGCGCCTCGTTGAATCTGATAGGACGAGGGGGACAGATCGGCTCATACTTTAGAATTGAGGAGTCTCTGTTAACCAGGTCCTGCTGTTAACATTAGAAGCAAATCAGGTACCTGTTATTAGCCGACTGTTGTGGGTTGCAGAACAAGAGGGAGAAAAGGGTATCGAAACTGACTTGCCTATCTTCGTCATAACACTTGTATGCCATCAAAACGACAGGGCCTCAACAAGGTGGCTCAATCTTCCTCCTTTGGGGAAGCGTGATGAAACCATTCAAACGTATCCTCTTTCTCCAATGAGATTTGCAAATGCAAAAAAGAATGCTGACCTCGATCAAATATAGTGATTATGCAACACAGTATTGGGCATATTCTAAGCCACCCTTTCTCTCTCTCTCTCTCTCTCTCTCTCTCTCTCTCTCTCTCTCGACCCACCACTGTAGGAAGGAAACCAGTCCACACATATGTCTCTTGCTGAGAGAGTTAAGTTAAAGGTGGTTGTCAGACCGAGAAATTTATTGTTACTCACTTTATGTATCCGGAGGTAGACAGGGCTCACTAACCCTTCAGCATGACCTGTAGCATCTAACCTCTGTGACCTCATCCGGTTCAGGTCACAAGGGTTAAACCCCCACCAAAGCTCTCGACTTTGGAACAGCTGTGATGGGATGAAGGAGTGACTTGGGTCAAGTCGACTTTGAATTGGCTTTCTTTTATTATTAGTCGTCTGTTAGAATGGGACACCAGTATAACTGACGAAGTTATTAAATGCAGGAAATTAAATATCTGATATAGTGTATTGGCAATTCTTACTTTAGCATTGAATGAAGCCAATTCTAATTCAAGGTTTGATGTAGTTTTAAAGTACCTCTGTTGATTGGAACATCTGTTGTGAGTGCAATATTTCCGGTGACTAAAAAAAGTTTGGGAGTTTGAATTATGACCAAAATAGGCCAGTTTATTTCGAAAACGTTGTCTCCGAATACAAGATTATTTTTTCTAATTTTGATGTTACATTTTGTACTTATGTTGATAATTTCATAACTGTTAGCTTTGAATATTTTAGCGAAAAGATTTTGGTGTTAGTTTTCAGTTTACTGAATAAGAATGTCTTTTGATCTGATGACTTCGTGAATCGTAAAGTCAAGTCGCATAGCTGAATGATCCTTTGTCTAATGTTGATTTTCAAAAATCTCTCTCAAATCTCTTGAAAACATTAACAGGGTCTTTCAAAAGTCTCCGTATTCTTTATAGTTGATGTCATTAAGTGCAGCTTTTGTAATTGCCTGATTTCTAGTTGTATTTGTGTGGAGTCACGACTGCCGATTCGCACTGATGAAATGAGTCTTTGTTTAATCTTGGCGTAAAAAGGAAGGCGTGCCGCTGTTAAACTGGCAAAACACTGGCTAGACAGTTATTTCGATCTTTCGCAGACGCAAGACTAGACAAAAGTTTTCTATGTTTTATTTATGTTAAGTTTACTCGTGTATACAT
>NC_090725.1:87081406-87103906 GCF_036898095.1 Palaemon carinicauda
GCACGCCTTTTACAGTTAGTAAACACCACACGTAACCCCCCACCATCACCTTCGACCAACACTGCCATCCGATCAAACTCTCTCTCTCTCTCTCTCTCTCTCTCTCTCTCTCTCTCTAGTAGCATAAAGTGTGTACTTTGCGTAATCTTCTTTGAATTGCATCAAAGATTGTAAAATCTCTGACTTACTCACATTTTTTTTTCAATGACTTATCTTGTCTTTTTTAATTATTGTATACAGTGTAGTGACTCGATGAACTTTAGTTTTGAAGTGATCTTATTTTGTGCGATCTTTTCATTGGAGCAACTATAAACTTTCTTGAGCAAGGAAAGCTTGGAGAGAAGATTTGACCTTGAGTGATATCGGAGAATTCAACAGTTCGTAATGTACTGCATTTAAGTGAATTAGAAATATTAAGATAATTTAGTAGATGAATCTATTATTTTTTGCTTTTATATGCAAATGTTGTTTGTTGTTTTGCGCATGTTGAGTATTTGCTTAGTTTAAAAGATACTCAAGGATCTTTTCATATTTTGAGGTTTCAATTTTTTTCTCTCAAATTTGTTAACTTTTATATTTCGTGAAAAATAAGTTATTTTGACGGACGCACTCACAAGTTTGTTTCCTTAACATGTTTACATGAGCAAGCTACTACGCAGTTCTATCATCAATGGGTCTTCCCAAGTTAAAAATAGATTGGTAAATAACCTCCCATTTCCTATTTCAGGTACAGGAAATTTATTGGATTGAACATTAATATTTCTCTTACAATTGTATAGTAAATTATTGTGGAAATAACCTCACCCGTCAATGATAGACTCTGCTAAGATTCATCATATTTTTACCGTTAAAAAGGAAATCTTTCATTGTGAGTTTGCGGGTTTTGATTTTCAAAATATTGAAGACAAAATGCCTATTATTAACGGCCCTCAGCAAAAATAGTTTTAAGTATATAATTTCTCAAAGGACACAATCGGAAACAACCAATTTTTCAGAGCGAATAGAAACATTCAACGAGTTTCATAGTTCTATTACCTTTGCATTGTGTGATAAACCCTGCACATAGAAAACATTTTCGTTATGGTGAGAGGAAGTGAAATTTCTCTATAATTTATTTTCTGTGGTTGAAATAAGTTTCATACTCATTCTGCTTTTGTTCAACGCATATTTGCCATTTCCGTCTCTTCCCGATTAATTTTTTTTTTAACAATTCCATTTTATGTCATTCCTCATTGTTCGATCATTTTGTTTATATTTTACTAGATCTTCTTTTAGTTTTGTTTTATCTGCGAACATTGATTTTTTCGAAAAAAAAAAAGTTTCACTTTTTTTTTTCCTGAACATGTCCTTTTAGTTGTTTTCCTTTCTCTCCACGTCGTCGTCCTGTTTTTATTCAAGTCAGCATTATTCTTTATGAGGGCAGCATTTTTACTCTCACGATTATACCAATCATTCTCCTCTTCCGTTTCACAAGTTTAAACGTTTAAAGGCCGCTCATGAATGGCAAAGGCAAGGGCAAGGGACAGTGACATTACCTATCAAGCACAAGACAATGCCTTAGAGACTGATCATATTACATATGATCAGCGCCCAAGCCCCTCTCCACCCAAACTAGGACCAAGGAAGCCAGGCAATGGCTGCTGACGAATCAGCAGATAGACCTATAGGCTCCCCCAAACCCCCCATCCTTAGCTCACAAGGATGGTGAGGTTGCAGCGACCAAAGAAACTAACGAGTTTGAGCGGGACTCGAACCCCAGTCTGGCAATCACCAGGCAAGGACGCTACCACCAAGCCAACACAACAAGTGCCTTGATAAGCTTTTGTCTCTACACCATTGGATCCTTTGCGGCTATTTGTCCACCTTACTTTCAGATACCGCCATGATTACACCGAGACTTCCTGTCCTCCACTTTCTCCCCCTCTTCTCATAGCACTTGGCACTCTTACAGGTTAAGTGCCAACCCGCCGAATCCGTCATTGGTCCCCTTCTCCCATTCATTAGCCGAGCTCTGGCACTACAGCATTCCTTAGATTCTGGTGTAGCATGGTGCACATGTCCCTCCCCTTTATTTTACTTAATGGCTATCAGTTTAACCATGCATTTTTTTTTCTTCCCGTTATAGTTCTGTTTGATGGAGCCATTTTTGTTGTTGTTGTTGCTTATGCTGGTAGTATTTCATGTGTTATTTCCAAGTACTTGTGATTTGTTTTGTTTGAATAATTATTGCCTTCGCCAAAATGGAAGATTTTGCCAATGGTATGTATTCATCCCTGTCGTAGTTTGTTTGTTTGTTTGTGAGCAACTTCATACGAAAACTATTGTGCCGATTTTGACCAAACTTGGTATAGCCTAGTCATGTTGGATATGACCCAAGAATGAATCTGTACTATGAAATTACAAGTACGCAGAAGTACTTTGAAAATAATCGCAATGTTAAGTAAATGTTAAATTAAATATTATTTTTAGTTCATTCTTTGTTTGTGAACAACATTACGCAAAAACTACAGAACCAATGTTGAAGAAAATTCATCGAGGTACAAGATGCAGTGGAATTAAGAGCAAAATAAGACTGCTTGGCATGGCGAAGGCACGCTCTCTATTCAGTGTCTCTCTAGTTATTGTTATTATTTTAATTAGTGTTATTACTTTAGTCTTAGTTGTGATTGTATTGATCTGCATCTTTAAAAAGTTTAAAATTATTTTATCCTTGCTACTGATAAACTGCCAAAATATAGATGATATGCCATGTGTAAACTAATAGACAAATCCTAGGTCTCTTTATTAAATGAAAGTCTCTTCCCGCAGAAACTTTTTATATTCTAGAACACTTATGCACTGTACAATAATATATTTTCACTATATTCGTTGGTGGGTTTAATAGCATGCTAATACACTCCATTTTATGTAATTTGTTATGTCAATAAATCCTTTGAATTTGAATTTGAATAGCCAGCCAGGCATTGTTTCTTACCGATCAGGGAAAACACACTCTTTATCACTGAACAATTAAACATTTCCTTCTCAAACCAAAGTAGAATCTAAAGGTTATTGAAATGGGCCTCTTGAGAGGGCGATAGAGAGAAGAGGAACTCGTATGGGTTTCGGCAGACTTTTCGATAGTGATGCTTACCTGTTCGGATCTTTTATGGCTTGGGTTTAATAGTCTGGTTGCGTGTCTCACTTTGTGATCTTGGTATTGTTTTGGGGATAAAAAGTATTTACAGGGAGGGAGGATGGCTTTAAAAATAACATGTGCGTTGAATACAAAATTTAATTTTCCAATTTTAGATATATATATATATATATATATATATATATATATATATATATATATATATATATATATATAATGTATATGTATTCAGTATGTATGTCTGTTTATATATGTGAATACATGTATGTATGTATGTGTGTATATATATATATATATATATATATATATATAGATATATATATATATATATATATATAGATATATATATATAGATATATATATATATATATATATATATATATATACACATTGTGTACAGTGTATGCATATATAACTATACAGACACACACACAGTATGTATATACACAAAGTATATATATATATATATATATATATATATATATATATATATATATATACACACACAAACACACCCATATATATACAGCATATAAATATGTGTGTATATATATATATATATATATATATATATATATGTATATGTACAGTATATATATTACATACATACATCCATACACACACACACACTTATACAGTATATGCATATATAACTATACAAACACATACATATATACAGTATGTATATACACAAATATATATATATATATATATATATATATATATATGTGTGTGTGTGTGTGTGTGTATATATATAATATATATATACATACATATACATACATATATACATACATACATGAGTACAGACATATAATTTTACATATGACGTGTATGTAAATTATATCATATAAGCAGGAGCCGTACATTCCCTCCTTTTTGGCCATAATTAGTTTTCCTTTCCTCTCAGCTGCATCACTTTTCTCTCTCTCCTCCTTTTCCTTACAGCTCGAGTTGCTTGTGAATCGGGTTTTCCAACATTAGCATAAACAACGCCTAGTTCCACGTCTGCGTCTCCCCTCCCCCTCCATCCTCGAGTGTAAACAAACCAGATGGCGCAGACAGATGGTACACATGGCTCGTACGGAATAGGTTCTACGGACAAAGTACCTTTTCGCTTCCTTCGCTCTTTGTTGATTTCATTTTATTGCTTTGTGAATATCACACGCACTGCACTCAACTCTCTCTCTCTCTCTCTCTCTCTCTCTCTCTCTCTCTCTCTCTCTCTCTCTCTCTCTCTCTCTCTCTCTCTCTCTTTTCACACACACGGTTAAACCGGTTGTGACCTGTGCCATCCCTTTGTTTGGACATTTAGACTGTCGTTATAAGCGCCTTATTGACAAGATGTCCCAGAAGAGTTGAAGTGATATAATGGTGATCTGTTAAAATTTTTTATGAAATATTGATATCAAGGGAGAAAAATAAATAGAAAGAAGTGTTCGGTGTTAGGAATACCCATTTTGCCTTTCGTAAAACTTTGATGATGTTTACCCAACTACAAAAGTTAGACTGGTGGCGTTATCGCCCTCTCAGCCTGTGGTGATGGACGTTGGAGGGTTTTGATGACCAATGAGAGCTCGTGTGTTTTTTAGCTGATAGGATAGGTTGGTGAAAGAAGAGTGAGGGCAGTTAGCTAGATAACCATAGGGAATAGTTAAGTATTAGTAAGAGTATGTAAAGTGTGGTTTAGCGAGGAACTTCCAACTCTCCAAACGCCTAAACGTCAAGGTTGGTGCTGTTTTTATGGATTAGTGATTTAAATAGGTAGATATCAGCACTGAAATTACATTTAACACGTGTGATTTCAATCAATGTAAATATCAACCACAATGGCATTTAATACCGAATTCTATCTTGGGAATATATATCCATAAAGATAATTATCAATACTATTAATGATTAATAATAATGATAATAATTATAATAATAATAACCGAAAATTTTATTTGTATATATCTTATTATGATTTTAAATTTAGCATAGTACAATGATTTCTTGTTTTTCTTTTACTCGGTTTTCTGGCATTCTTGGCTACCGGCGGAGTATTTTCTGATACTGAAGTTGATCCTAGTGGATTTTGCAAAATGTGAGAGTTGGAGAGACCTGGGAGACTTTGTAGTGAGGCTTGTATTTTTTCTGTTGATTGATGCCGTGTTTTTTATATAGTTCTTATAGCTCCTGATAGAAGAATTGGTGAGTTTGATTCCAAATTAGGTTCCTATCCGAGTGTATTATAATTATTATTATTATTATTCTATAACGTTCATAATGTCATTTGTAACTTCAAGTTTTTGCAGACCTAGCCAGTCATGAAGGATAAAGTCGAGAACATTCCTTTGATAAGATGATTGAGTGCTTAAATGTCGGGCAGTTTGAATGAATATCAGATAGGAAATATTATCACCACATTAACACCACATGGACTGTAAACGTACCAGCGTCAACATCCTTAACATTATGAATATAGTAAAGCTGACTGGGAAAAGATACTAGGCTTTCCTACTAATTCACATACAGTATAACTACAGTACACCGTTCAAAAACATCGGCGTAAATATTCCTCGGGTTGCAACGTAACGTCATGCCCCAAAATTTCCCTAATAATCGTATAATACTCTGGACCGTTCTCTCTCTCTCTCTCTCTCTCTCTCTCTCTCTCTCTCTCTCTCTCTCTCTCTCTCTCTCTCTCTCTCTTACATAAACTGAATTCCCAGAATTCACACCTGCGTTACCAAAATAGATCAGTCGTCACGCCGTCTCATTACCCTACAATTAAGTCTTACCTTTCTTGAGTTTTTGCGCCATCGAAAACACCTGCCAAGCCACCGCATCCCACTTTTACTCTCTTTGAACATCGGCAATCCACAGATTTCCTTATTTGACGATTACAGCGTTTCTTTATCGGCAAGTTTTTTGGGTATTATTCCTTTACTAGTGTACGCCACCCGTAAAAAATGACGGCTAAATATTAATATAGATATGCATACGCACGCACGCACACATTTAATCCTTCCCACTTACTCCCGCTTTCCTAACTCAACCCCCTCACCCTGGTATGACTACTCCCTCAACCCCTTACCCAAGAACAGGGAGAGAGTTGTAGTTATACCTCTTATAGCTGAGCGTGACCGGAATATATATATATATATATTATATATATATATATATATATATATATATGTATATATATATGTATATATAGGTGTATATATATAACACCTATATATATATATATATATATATATATGTGTGTATATGTATATATATATATATATATATATATATATATATATGTGTATATGTATATATATATATATATATATATATATATATATATATATATATTTATCCAGACACTAGCTCTTTATTATATTAGGGCGATTTAGATATTTTTCTATCTCCTAGTTAATTTTTTTTCCATTTACCTTCAAGGTCCGGAAAAAAAAAAAGTTTTAAGATGTCTGCCGCATATGAAATCATTGGGTTTTCCTAAGAACTATGGGGAATTTCTGTTATGAATATTGTTGATTCGTTAATTTTCTTATCTATATATTTTTGGGGTAAAATTAATGCTTAAATAGCAAATATTAAAATCTGACTTTATGGGGAAAAGAAACCTTTGTTTTAAGGCGGCATCATTTTTTTTTTAATTAATTTCAGAGCCTTCAATCTCATGCAGGTTAGTCTTATTTATCTGTCATTATCTCAAGACATATATAGCATCAACCAAAAGTGGAGAGAGAGAGAGAGAGAGAGAGAGAGAGAGAGAGAGAGAGAGAGAGAGAGAGAGAGAGACTGTGGCATGCTAAACTAATTATTTTCGTACATTGAAGGTAAATGGCTCATTACATACTGACTTTTGAGTAATAGTTATGAAAGCCCTAAAAGATATTTGGGTAAAAGTTATCGTAACTCACTTGACACGTTTCGTTTAATTTCAAGAAGTTTCACATTTTATCTTGAAAAGTTAATCGTGTGATTATTTGATTATGTCTACAGAACACCAGATTAAAGGTGAACGTAAATTTCACGGAAGAGTAATTCGTTTAGATATATATTTGCAAAAGATAATAGCTGTTAGTCAGATGACGAACAGTCAATCTATTGCCAATGATAAAGTGTTTTATAGTTGCGGTATCTCTTATGATGAAATGTACTGCATTTTTAAACTTATTCAGTTTAGAGTTATCTTTTCCCACGTGTATTTTACATGAAATAGACTTCTGTGGTCTGGCGTGTTTTTCATAATGAAATTGGGGGACACTATTATATTTACTTGAGAAAGATTGGCTTGTATCTGAGTAAGCAGTTATCTGGATGTAAATTTATTGCGTCACAGCAATTCCCGTAAATTTAAATTTATATTTACTTGTTTGATAATGTAATTTCATTGATTGCGTCATATCCTTATCTATTTGTAGAATTGATTAATGTATTATCTTTAGATCAAGGTCAATCTTATGCACATGGCCTACAATTGATTTCATCTTGTACATTTCATCTGTGCCTTGAATAACTTCAAGAATTTTATGGAAAATATTTTGGGTATGACAACGGTATAAATAGAAGTCTCAGTTCGGAAATATTGTCCTTAGAGAATCTGAGTCTCGAACCATTTTCTTTTTAGACTTGGATAACCTGTTTATCTCATACATTTGAAATATAGTAGAACACGTTAATTAATCACTCTTTTTATAATTATGGTTATTGTGGGGCCCATTAATTTCATTCAGTTATCTTAAGATGTGTGTAAAGTATCCATTTTCTCCATCATTCATGTTGCTTATGGACATCCCCTCGAACCTCCGCAACGTTTACAAAATTATTTCGAACTCCTATTAAAATACTATGTTTAATTAACTTTGTTAAAATTTATACATCTTTAAGACTTTTTGTGAGTTTCATTTCATTTCTAGGGCGTGATACAGGTGGGAAGGAAAATAGGTTGACACGTGTGCATATCATTTTATCTTAATGATGAAGAAAAATTCTTAATACCTCCTTATATTTATCTACCGCGATAAATCTCACAAGCCTTTATGACCCCATGTGTTTCCAAAGTGATATTATTATGTATGAGAAGTTGTTGGAGGACTTTCTGGATAAAATGTTCCTGCTATTTTCAATAAAGAACAGGTGGTAAGTTTGAATAATTCCTGGCTATATATACGGTACATTATCAGTGGTGTACATATAAGTAAATAAAACATACATACGTGTCAAAACGGATAGATATGGGTAAAGACTTTTCACACACAAGCTGAAGACCATGAAGTTGTCATAATATGCATTTCTAAACAAGAAAGGTATTCGGATTCTGGGTTAAGTGAGTAACCTCATATTTTTTATTCATTTACATTCTTTATATGAATTTTACCTGTTTGCGAAAATGTCCAGGAGAAAATTATATTGTTTTATTTAGATTTTGGGGTGACCATAACTAAGTGCTCTCCTATCTCTTCACCTTTGCTACACCCTTCACAACAAGCCTCAGTTTAAAGGTTTAAAGGTTGCTCATGAATGGCAGAAGGAAGGGAAAGGGACATTACCATATCAAGCAGGACAATGTCCTAGAGACTGACCATATAGCATATGATCAGCGCCCTAGCCCCCTCTCCACCCATGCTAGGACCAAGGAGGAGCAGACAATGGCTGCTGATGACTCAGCAGATACACCTACAGGCTCCCCCAAACCCCCCCCCCCCCCAACCATCCTTAGCTCATGGTGAGACTGCAGCGACCAAAGAAACTAATGAGTTTGAATGGGACTCGAACCCCAATCTAGCGTTCACTAGTCAGAGACTTTATGACATCGGCCACCACAACCCAAGCATATTAATGACAGTTTTTGTAAGTAAACAAATACAGTTATAACATGGAATGAGTTAAAGTTAAAGATAAAACATTGCAATTTAACTAACAACAATGAGAAAGAATATCTATATTTGAGTCGTGAACATGTAAATAAAATGTTGTAGTAAAGAGTTAACAATGATATAAGAAAATAGCACAAAGACGCACACGCTGAGTTTTCCGTGCATCAAGTTGAGTAACTTGACTACGAGTGTTAAAAGTGTTAAGTCTGTGGTCTAGTTAAACTTTTAATTAAGAGCGGTAACGTGGCGAGGATTTGGTACGTTGATTACTACCAAGTGTCATTTTCGCCTCGTCTTCATATCCCGTTGCCCACCTCATAACTTTTACTTAGTGTCATTCAGACCTTTGGGCTATTTCTTCTAACGTCTCTCTCTCTCTCTCTCTCTCTCTCTCTCTCTCTCTCTCTCTCTCTCTCTCTCCAGAGTTCACATGATCGTGGCTGCATGCTCTCTCCCACAGTCTTTCTCTTTCTCACTCGCTCCCCATACAAAACTGCCTGTGGCATATACTGAACCAATAAGGGAAGGGAAAGAGAGAGGTTTTTGACAATGCAGTCTTACAGCTGCTGCTTCGGTGATGTATGGAATGATGAGGACATTTTAACTTCGTGTTAATATTCATGTTTGTTTCACAGTATTTATTAAATGTAGCTTTTTATTAGTTTTCAAAAGAAAGGGTTTTGACCAGCTCCGTAGGAGTCACGTTTGACCCATTGGTCAGGTAAATCTCAATCCCTAAAAACAAAAGAAAGGTAATCTATTATTTTGTCATACATGCCAGTGGTTCGATTAATTTTTTCTCAATTATTGGTTTGTTCAAATTACAAATAGTGGTTTAAATCTCTGTGTGCATATTTTATGAATTCCTATCCGACACTGAAGTAATGGGTTGAAATAAATGATTGATTGCCTATAAACTCCGAGAAGCCACATTCGAGTATTCGGGTAATCAGTGGTACTAATATGTTGCTAATTTAATGTTAATTCGTTACTAATTTTATATGTTACTTTACACGTCATGCCGCTGTAGGATAACAATGATAGTACTACATCACTGTCAGCTCTCATTTCAATACTGCCGAAAATTACAGATATTACTAACTTCGATGATCTTGTAAGAGCGTTTGTCGTAAAGACAACAACGGTGATGATGTTGTATGAACTTAGTTGTAATAATTATGGGAATGACAATAATGATAGATGTAAATTTACCTCAAGGATCCCGTATCTTCATACATTCTAAATGTTGAAATTTTTCTTTGTAATGGCAAGGGTTGTAGTAATGATAGTAATTGCGAATTTAAACTACGTATTATGATGTTAAAACTTTCAACACGTAGGACTTGAGATCTTAAACGTAAAGAAGATATGATTAATCGTAACCCAGTGAGGACGAAGATAACAACTATGGACTCGGTGGTAGCAGGACACCCCAAACGGAAAGGACATATTACGGGCGTCTCCTTCCTTCTTCCTGTCTTCTTACCTCCCTACCTCCATCTTATCCTACCCCCTCCTCCTCCTCCTCATGAAGACTTTCAACGCCTCCCTTCTCTATCCACGAGCGCTAATTAGATGAATCTGCAGGAAGTGGAGCTCATTTTTTGGATACTCGAGATGGGTCCTCTCTCTCTCTCTCTCTCTCTCTCTCTCTCTCTCTCTCTCTCTCTCTCTCTCTCTCTCTCTCTCTCATAGCGTTATCGATAACGCTTTCAGCTGGCGGCCATGAACACCCGCGTTGGGGACTGACACCGGACGAGGGGGAATGGTTGGGCGTCTTCTTAAAAACTGAGGAGAAACATTTCACCTAAGCAGCAAATCATGTACATAGTTTTTTGTCGATCATTGGGCCTCGTAGCTATGGCGATAAGATGAAGATATACAAAGAGGAAAGAAGAACTGACACTATTATCTTATCTCCGTCGCAATACTACATGTACACCACCAAAGTCCAAAACCATCATCATCCCAGGGGTGAAAACATTACAAATATATTCTCGCTCTCTCATTACTTACGCCGAACGAGATTTGGTAAGTGTTTCTTTTATATATATATATATATATATATATATATATATATATATATATAATATATATATATATATATAGCCCTTTCTTAGTGGGGGCATCTTAACGTGGTGAAAGAATTCGTGTATCGCAATGATCAGCAAAGCTATACTTGGTCAGGGGCACCCATACTAGGTTGGTTTGCTACGAGTGATGAGACCAAAGTCTCCCACCATCACCAATCCTTAGTAACTAGCATGGGGAAAAAATGGCCGAACCCCAGCCATGACTAAGGGATGTCTGTGGCCTTTGTCGTGCAGTGGACTAGAAACGGCTGTATTTGTTGTTGTTTTGGAGAAATATATATTTATATATATATATATATATATATATATATATATATATATATATATATATATATATATCAGTACATTATGGATTTCATAACTTTACTGAGCATTATGATAATAGAGAGTTAATGTGTATACAGTAGATACGTGCTTACATCCATGCTGAATCTTATAAAGTGCTATTAATATATGCATATTCATATCTGACAATTATACATATAAAAACGCTGTGCAGTACAATTTTTTGGAGTTTACATTTGTTTTGTTTCCATTAAAGTGGAAAGTGAGATGAAACGGGAATACCAGAGAATGGATAGCGCATAATAAGAAATTACGAGTATTGAGTTGTTTCAGGTTATAGTCAAATTCTCTCTCTCTCTCTCTCTCTCTCTCTCTCTCTCTCTCTCTCTCTCTCTCTCTCTCTCACATAGTTATTGGTGCCATAAATTTTATTGTATGACCGTGCGAAGGGAGATTTTAGTGAGCCCACGTTTCCCAGAATTTATTTATTACTTTTCAAATATAGAAACGTTCTAGAATGTTACCGTATGTTATGTCTTTGTTTAATAACTACTATAAATTAAAATAAGGTATAGAACATCGAGAAAAGAAATAGATTATTTTAAAAAGTTTGTCCCTTCATCTTGGGAGGTACATCCTTTATTTTTTAGTCTAAAATTGGTCTGTATGATCTCAATGATTTTTTTTCTTCAAATATGTTCTCTTGAATAATAATGACAACAAATAGCAACAACGGTAGTAGAATTATAATACTGAAGATGAGTTATGATATCCTTAAATGTAGGCAAAGTAGAAAGTTGCCTCTTATTATTGTTGTTATTATTATTATTATTATTATTATTATTATTATTATTATTATTATTTTTATTATTATTATTATTTATTATATATTATTCATTATTTTTTATTATGTATTATTATTTATTGTAGCAGCCGCTATGACAAGAAGCATAGGTTGGTAATTCAGTTACAATAGCATAGGTGAGCCTCGATTTAGGCCTAAAAGGTATCTGATAAGCGAATATATTGATAAATTTGAGATAGCACTGGAATTTCTTAAGGTATATACTACAGCAAAAGAGCACGGTAGAAAATGCAGAGTATTAAGAATATTTTATACTGGCATTATTATTGTTATTTTACTATTATTATTATTATTATTATTATTATTATTATTATTATCATCATCATCATTATTATGATATTATTGTTATTGTTATTATTATTGTTATTATTATTATTGCTATTGAAATTACAGTAATATAAGGGAGGCCCGGGCTGGACGACGGTGTCGAAACTTTATTGTCCATAGAATATATTTACCTAGATGATATAGGTGAATGTTGCTTTTTATTATTATTATTATTATTCATAGCACATACTTTTTGTTATTTCAATAATATTTTTTTCTTTCATTGTAATTTTCAACTGATCACCGGGTGTCAGTATTTGAGAAATATGTTAATAAAAATACAGAAAAATATATGTTAGAGAAGTACAGTAGTGATAAAATAGCTGAG
Source organism: Palaemon carinicauda (assembly GCF_036898095.1). NCBI lineage: Eukaryota > Metazoa > Arthropoda > Malacostraca > Decapoda > Palaemonidae > Palaemon > Palaemon carinicauda. Next base: position 87,094,317 of record NC_090725.1, read on the forward strand.
GATTTCTATGAAATTTTTTACAATAGTGATATAAGAAATAATTTTACCAATAGAAATTATGAAACGCCTGAGCCGGTACCAAACGTACCAGTAGGAGAAGTAAAGGTAGCATTAAAAGACATGAAAATAGACCAAGCAGCAGGAGACGATGGCCTAACAATTGATTTAATAATAGATGGATATATCAATGTAGTAAAACTCGTTGAACTTTACACAAATGCCTGCAAGAATCCTCTATACCTACAGCTTGGAAAAACATTATCATTATACTACAGTAATTCACAAAAAGGGAGATACAAAAGACCTGAAAAATCTCCCAATAAGTTTACTCTGTATAATATATAAAATATACACAAATATCTTATTATGCCGAATAGAAAGGCAGCTAGACTTTAATTAATATAGAGAGCAGGTGGGCTTTAGAAGTGGGTATTCAACAATACCATATCCATGTAAATAATCAGCTAATGGAAAAGTCACGAGAGTATGACAAACCACTATGTATGGCATTTATAGGCTCGAGAAAACTTTTGATTCTATCAAAACTACAGCAGTAATGAAAGTCCTTCAAAGACAGGGAATAGATGAATCTTTTTGTTAGGACATTTGAAGATATCAATACAGAAAGTACAGCAATCCCAAAAACTGCATAAAGATAAACAGGGAGACCCCATCGCCTAAATTATTCACTGCGTGTCTATAAGTAGTTTTAGAAAATTTAGATTGGGATAATGTAGGAATTAATATTAATGGAGAATACCTTAACAACTTGAGATTTACAGGTAACATAGTTCTGTTCTGTTTGTCCTCTTAGACAGGCAGCAAAGCTTTCAGTTAGTTGGACTATTTCCCTTCAGGAAAGATGTGCTGCCATTGCTTTTGTTCTATAGTCCGAGGGTTTATGCTTTTACCACTTATACAACATAAAGGCGGTTTCAGATATGGAAGACAACTAGGTTTAGATATGTCATAATCCTACCCCTAGCCCGATGATTCATCCAATGCAATTTAATTCCTGTGGGATCTTTGCACCTTCTAGAAGACTAAAGTCCCATCTTCATTGGCATGGCTCTCCAATTCAGGTGTGGCTATTTAATTTTTAAGTGGGGCTAGTTAAACAGCATTTGTGAAACCAATGATAAATTTCTACCATTATCTAACACCGAACCCCGTGCTGAGTCTCCAGCTATAGTGTCAACCAGTGTACCCTGGTATGCACTGACATTACGCTGTTAAAATGAGATCATTTTCATTTTTTTTTCTAATGAGGATGGAAATGAATTAAATGGGGCTTAATTTCTAACCCACAAAATAATTAACTGGTCAAGCTAAAGTTACCCTCGAATCTATGTATTACCAGATCTTTTACCTCGTATATAACTAAATAACCAATTTCTGCCATTTTATCAGACATCTTTTTTATTTCTACACATGAGATTATGCAAAGACTTGCTTCCAATATTTTAGAATAAACACTTAAATGTCAATATTCAGATATTCACAAGTCGTCATTTTAGAAACCTGCCTGCCATCTTGGAAAATGGCAGAAGGTCAAGAAGAGTCATTGTGTATTTTCTCCTATTATTTTGAAATTACCTGCGCCACTGATATAATATTATATTCGTGCGCGCTATTAGATAGATATGAACTTCAAACTTGAATTTGATGGAATCTTAACAGACATTTATCAAATTTTCCAAGTCAAGAAAACCTCCGTTTCCAATTTCGATTTGTCAGTAGAGACGAAGCAATTATGGAGAACAGTAGAAAAAAAGTGGGGTAGACTTCTTACAATTTTTGTGACCTAAAAAAACTGTAAATTTGTCACTTTTAAAAATTATATGTATATATATATATATATATATATATATATATATATATATATATATATATATATATATATATAGATATAGATATACAACAATAACAACAAGAAATACAGCTGTTTCTAGTCCACTGCAGGACAAAGGCCTCAGACATGTCATGGTCATGTCTGGTATTTGACCATTCTACTTACCACGCTGACTCTGTGTATTGGTGATGGTGGGAGACTTTTGTCTGTTCGCTCACAGGAAACCAACTTAGTAGGGGTGGCCCTAACTAAAAAAGCTTTTCAGATCATGGTGATACACAAACTCTTTCACCACGTTAAGATATCCCCACTCCAAACAGGGATATATATATATATATATATATATATATATATATGTAATTATTATTATTACTAGCTAACCTAGTATATATATACATATATATATAAAATTTATATACTTATATATATATATATATATATATATATATATATATATATATATATATGTGTGTGTGTGTGTATTTATATATATACTTATATATATGTATATATATATATATGTTTATATATAGTTATATGTATGTTTATATATATATATATATATATATATATATATATATATATGTATACACATACACATATATATATATATATACAATTCACGTAGTAATTTTTTATTTTTTCGAAATTTGAAACCTGGTCAGCATCTGTCGAGATGAAGATGATGCGACAAAGGTTACTTGGTTGGTTGCTTCCTTATATCACTTTCGTTTTCGCTTGATAGTTCGTCCGTGCAAGGAGAAAGGTCTAGAGTTGAAATTTAAATTCTTCCTCGACTTGGGATTCAGATTTGTGAGATATTTCTATACAAATTTTAGTTTCGGTTTCAGTTTTTTAGTGGGTGTGCGTCTTATTAATATTATTATTATTATTATTATTATTATTATTATTATTATTATTATTATTATTATTCTTGAGCTAAGCATAGTGTCTGTATCTTAAGTTTTGAAATATAATTATTCTTGTGCCAAATAGAATAAAACGGCGGTGTATTAGAATTAGGCTTATGTAGTTTGCTTCAATTAGAATACAGAATTTTATCGAGTGCTGTACTTCATTTGCGATTCTGATAATTGGAAGACATCCGTGCGTGTTTTGTATTTACAAGTAATACAGTCCAGTTTATGAACGAGAGAGAGAGAGAGAGAGAGAGAGAGAGAGAGAGAGAGAGAGAGAGAGAGAGAGAGAGAGAGAGAGCTGGAACTTGCAGAGTAGGAAAAACAAACGTTGGGGCTCAAAGATTAGCTAGTGCTAGATGCTTGAGTGGAGTGAAGTGCATAATGATCTAGGAGGTATTTTTACGACATTACTGAAGTTTTAATTTTAGGTAACATATGTTACTTTTTAGTTACGTGAAATTGTTATTTATAGAATATATGTCATCATCTTCATCATCATCATCATCATCATCATCTCCCCCTCCTACTCCTACTGACGCAAAGGTCCTCGGTTAGGTTTAGTCAGTCTTCTTTATCTTGAGCTTTTAAATCAATACTTCTCCATTCGTCGTCTCCTACTTCACGCTTCATAGTCCCCAGCCATGTAGGCCCGTGTCTTCCAACTCTTCTAGTACCTTGTGTAGCCCAGTTAAAAGTTTGGTGTACTAATCTCTCTTGGATATACAAATTTTCAAAATTTGGGTCAAAATAGGCAGGTTCGGTATACAGCAAGGTTACCCTTTTAATGTCGAAGGAGAAGGCAAATGAAGGAGTTGGCATTAATGCTCTTAAAAGACTATGTGATGTAGATAACGTGTCAGGCATTTCCTAAGTTATGTAAGAGACTACGTTAACGATCTCGTGATCATACTTTAATGACCAATGAGGTTAATACCACCTCATTGCTTCCTCTTATCTAATTTTTATAGTTTATATATGAAAAAGATCCAATTTACTGTTGTTGCTGTTCCTCAAATATTCTATTTTGATTGTTCATTATTTTTTAGTTTGTTTATTTCCTTGTTTCCTTTCCAACTAGGGTTGTAGCTTAGCTTGTAATAATAATAATAATAATAATAATAATAATAATAATAATAATAATAATAATAATAATAATAATAATGATGATGATGATGATGATGATGATGATAATAATAATAATAATGGCAAAGGCAGTTCCCCCAGAACTTTACTCTTCCTACTTCATAATACCCAACTTTCATTTCTTTATTTTCAATTCCAGCAAAAGAAACACTTGCTTTCATCTTTGGTATAAATATCACGGTCGTATTGGCAGACCCCACTCATATCTACCGTAATTTTAGACTTTTTCTTTAGGAATTATTTTTATTTAGTTCCTCTTTTAGTTAATGTCTTTACTTAATTGAAAGGCTTATTTTCTGTGCCTATACAGAACCCTACTCCCTAAAGGACCTTCACATTCCTTTAAACGTATACATTCCAAGGCATTCAGCATTTCACACCGCATTCGTTTATTGTCAATTCCACATTATCGAAGCACTTAGAGACCAAGAAAGTCTTCATATCCTCTTGAAAGCCTTAATATCTTCAGTCTTTCGGATGTCTAGTGGGAGCTTTTTGTATAGTCATGGGGCCGCATATTTGAAAGCTCTAGAACCTGCAGTAGATATATACTGTATGTCGAGAAATGGATGGAGAATCCCGGGTAAAGCGCATGTACGCGTTTGGGCTTGAGTGTGTTCTTCCAGACTCTTTGATTGGGTCCGTTGTATCATTATTCCGGGGGGGGGGGGGGGGGGGGGGGGGGAAGCTTGGGGTCTTAACACGCCAACGGTGAATTTTTTTTTTTTCAGCCTGCTGCTCTTCTAACCTTTTCTCTTATGTTTTTTTACTCACCTATTCTTTTCTTCTCTTTTCCTTTCTTTTCTCTGAATCTTCTCTCCCTTTCTTCTTCTTTGTTTCTTTTAACCCACATATACATACATGTAGATACACACGGATGCTGTATTTATTTTGTGTTTGCAATAAGTTTATTTTCTATTATTTTAAATTTAATCTCTCTCTCTCTCTCTCTCTCTCTCTCTCTCTCTCTCTCTCTCTCTCTCTCTCTCTCTCTCTCCTTTGGTCACCATAAAAGGTGTGGCGCCACGGAAACTGTACCCTTAGGATTTGAGAGCTTTTATCCTTACCTCCTTATCAGATATTAACAAGAGGCCAAGGATACAACGTCAGAGTCTCAAAGAAAGTCAAAGTTATTAAGCAATATAAGTATGTTTGAAAGGACTTTTATTTGATATTTACGATTGGTAAGGTTAATTTCCAGTTTTGTATTATAGGAGCAACTTTTTGTGTACACTATAACTAAGCCCAATACTGCCAGACTTAAATTTTACCAGGGTTCATTTTCAAACAACGTACAGGATAGGGTTTTTTATAGATCAAAATCTTAGAAGAGAAACCTATTCGTATTTGAAAAAACTACCATCAGACATGCAATATTAGTAACGTTAATTTGATTCTCTACTGTTGTGGAACTGCAATTCGCATGATGTCACACCTACCTTTGTTTGCGAGCTTCACAGGCTTTGCATTCTTTGCAGAAGTTTCTGTTTCGCAGTGATCACTTCGCTTTGGCATCTGTGGCGTGGCTCTTATGTTCAGTTGTAATTTCCTTACTGATTCTAGAAAAGCCATGATTTCCTGAGCTAAACTGTGAACAGGTGGGGGTGCCAAAGATACTTTTTTTTATATTTTCCTTCTTGGCTGTGTTACTGAGCGTACCTGTGCGAGTGAAAAAAAAATGATAAGCTTCCGCTGACAACCAGATGGGTTCATTTTTTGGCGGATGCTACGCTCTTTGTTTTGTTGTCTCGGTTCCGGTTTTTAGTCAGCCACTGCATTACATAAGAATGGCTCAAATGGCGTAATGTATATTGACGTTTTGTTTGACTAGAATACAAATATCAAATTAAATTTCAAATAAGTATAATTTGCAAAGGTAGACCTTGTCACTTTTAATCTGCCTTTGTCATTTTGTATTTCTTTATGTTGGTATGTGACATTTGCTGATATAAGCTTTAGATAGAAAAATAAATTGAATTCTGTTTACATTATAAATAATATAATTTTTAGTATTTTGCATTCTGACATTCTCCTTTATTCTGGAAAGCATATTTTTTTTAAAGGATACAGTTATCATCATCCGTGAACTCAAGTTGCCGTCTAAAGGTAACGCTTCTACACACAAGAAAAAAAATACTCTCAGTGCAGTCTTGAAAACGACTTCTTAAATCATTTTTTTTTTCTCGTTTTATAGAGCAGAGAACATTTACGATGAAATTAATATGACTTCGAAGCTTATAAAAGTTCTTATGCTAAGCTCTTTCGATGAATGTAGCATTCGATATACAGGACATTTTTAAGTGTACCCCATTTTCTTTTATTTTGCGTACATAAGATATTCTGGAGATAAAAATTATTATAATGTAAAATAGAGCCTCCGTTGAAGATCAACAAATCATTACACTAATTAAAGCTTTTCTAAAATAATTAAAATTTTATGCTGTGTTCTTATTGGCCACAGCAATTACAGTTTCAGAGCGAGGGGTTGCTACTCAAAAAGTCCATAATTGTGAGAAAATAGCCATTTCCTCCTCCTGCTCAGGGCTGGTAGCAAGTAAGAATATAGTTCATCATAGGAGTGGAACTCTCTGCCAGTGGAAGAAAAATGTCTTATAATATTCTTCACGTGACTGTTTTCCGTGTAAGTTATATATGTATATTATTACATCATGTATTATTTATTTTGTCACTCTCTGCTTTCCCCGTACCTCGGGTAGGTGGGGAGGTAGTAGTCATACCCTGGTGAGAGGGGGTGCGTGTATGTGTGCGCATATCTATATAAATATTTATCCGTCATTTTTGACGGATCGCGTACGCTAGTACATGTATTTTGATTCAATTGCAAAGTGAGATCTGTGATTATTGATCGTGGTAGTTAGTTTGGCAAAACTTTAAAGACGATGCTGATCCAAAGGTAAGGCAGTAGCAGCTTGCTCAGACATTTAGCATGATGTTTTTTATCCTTTTGTCTGGCAAATGCTTGCTAAATTTCAGAATGCGTTTGATATTTGATAAATGAGTTATGTAATTTTAGTTCTATCCTGCTTTTTCAAGTAAGCATGCCCAAATGTCTTATTTGATCGGTGACTAATGCGTTCTAAATTTTTGTCATGTTTGCCATCGGGCAGAACTTGTTTGAGGTTGATTTGCCTAGTTTTCTGTTTCAAGGTTTTTAATAATCAAGTTTTCATTTTGTAACATTTTCCCTTAGGATCTTCTGTTACGATCAATTATTAAATATCAATGTTTATAATCTCGGTGCCTTCATTTTCGTGCATTCAATATCTGATGAGTAAGCACGTAGCATCACTTATATTAGAAGTGTTATTGTAATTAGATATGCCAATAAGGAAATACGCTCTTGAAATAAACCACATCATGTTTGAAGCATATATGTATGCTCCCAAAATAGCTTGCACTCATTCCCAAGTGTTTATACCATTGAAGTTATTCCTTAAATAGAAATTGGCATCTCTTATATATTTATAAGAAGAAATTTCTCCAATGGATTAAAAGATATCTTCATTCAAATTATATGTATAGCTATATATTAAAACATACTCTAGTTACTTTCAGTGTAATGTGATATAAACCGAGTTTTATATGACATAAGAAGAAATATATTTTTTTCCCATAACCCCAGAGTTGTCATCGACCTTTACAGTTTTACAACTTATGTTAAAGTTGAATAATGTAATGTTACGTTGTAATCAAAATGTATTGAAATACACAAAACGAGTTTATTTCGAAATGAAATCGAATGTCAATATCGTAGTCTTTTTTCTTAAAGTTCGTCTTTTTCAGTAAAGTATTAGAGAAGCCACTTCTCAAGCGCTTGGTCTTCAATCACAGATATTGCAAAGCACTTTCATATAAGAAATGTTTAGATTTCTGTTGACGTCAGGCTGAAAGAAGATTGAAAAGGCGCCACACATTATCTCTCTCTCTCTCTCTCTCTCTCTCTCTCTCTCTCTCTCTCTCTCTCTCTCTCTCTCTCTCTCTCTCTCGCTTTCGCTTTATAATAATGATGAACACTTTATTAGTTCTAAAATATCCTGACCTTTTCGTCTTCAAAGTTGAATCTTTGATTAGACACTAAAGAGTTTTTAAGATTTATGAAATGATCAATAACTGATGTTGTTTTGGTCGCTGTTACATTTGCAGCATTTGGGGAAAAAGACTGATTGTTGTCAAGTATTATGTAGATGTGATTTAGCTTTCATAGCCTATGAGAAGACTGTTATATGAATCATTTGAATACCATTAAACTCATGTTCAGTGGAATTTTTCCATCATTTGATAAGAGTTCTAATATTACTAATAACGATATTCTTTTTCGTTTTCTTTTACATATCCTAGTTACATTATTAGCTTATAATGATCTGCGAATTTTGAGGTTTTTCCCATTGTTTGCGGAAGATTCAATGTAATTTCCCCTCTGTCCCGCGCAGTAAAAAAATTCTGAATGAACGAGGGAATTTCGCTCCTGTGGATTCTTTAGGAGAGTTGTATGTATATTCGGTGCATTATATGATTCCCAATAACACTTAATTAATAAAACAAAAAGATATTCCAGCTTTTATCTGGTTCAAGTGAATGGAAATTATTTACTACCTTCGTTAATGACCAGGCGTTGCAATAACACTAGTATTGATGAAACCTCATAAAGATAATCTGATATTATAATTCAAGGCTGCAAAATTATGTGGGACTGAAAATTACCACCTAAGAACATTTTCTTTTTTGTTTCAGTACCATTCTTTTTTTATCTCTTTCCCTCTTTGACTTCTTAGTGTCACTCAAAAACTCTTGACTGAACAATTAGCTGTTTATCTTTTCCCAATTTAGATAATCTCCTTTAGCTGTGGTGGGTCCTGAGGACTAAAGTAGATGGACTTTAGTGTTGGTTTCCTGTCAAGGACCGTCCGACAACTTCAAGGTCATTTTCATCGCCATTCGGCTTAAACCACACATTGAGTCTTCCTGTTGTTAGAGAGAGAGAGAGAGAGAGAGAGAGAGAGAGAGAGAGAGAGAGAGAGAGAGAGAGAGAGAGAGTGTTTCAGCTATCGCTAATCACTAAAGCCTGTCAATGTCATGTTGGCGACGCTATACACGATTTAACGGAAATGTTAGTATTTTAATAGGTTCTGACATTTGAATACGAATGTCATCGTCTATTCTAGAAGAATATTTTAGTTCTTCCAGTATCCGATATATAATGGGATGTATGAAAAATTTACAAAATTTTCCAATGAAATTTGGTCTGGCTATAATTTATTCTATGAATTTCATAATGGATTTAACATAAGGGTATTACTTACAAATGTACTGCTACTTGAAGTAGTCATGTCAATTTTTTTTTTTTACATTCAAGAAAGCATTTGTCATAGTGATAGCACTGATTTTACTTTCCAAGCATGACGGTAATAATGATTGAATTTAAAGGCAAATTAATTTTTATTAATGGTTGATATATTTTCCTTGTCTGGTTTGTTTAGCACACTCTTAACTCTCAAAATTCTCCCCTTTATTTTCATAGGCTAAAATCGTAGGTTCTCATATTTCTAATCAAGTTGGACAGTTACAACTTTAATAATTCATGTATTAGTTGCGATGTTCAAGATTGATTTCATAATCTCCACGTATCTATTTCAGTGATTATTCAGCCTTCGTGT
>NC_090725.1:87113906-87118906 GCF_036898095.1 Palaemon carinicauda
TATATATTTATATATATATATATATATATATTTATATATATATATATATATATATATATATTTATATATATATATGTATATATATATGTGTGTGTGTATGTATATATATATATATATATATATATATATATATATATATATATATATATATATATATATTCTATTTGTGTATTTGTATGAGAGAGATCGAGAGAGAGAGAGGGTGGTTGGCTGTTGCCATTGTCACAGTCTATGGCCTTTGGTAAGCTCCTATTTCACCCAAGAGCAGAAATGACAGGTCATCAAAGTTCTTGACTTGAGGAAGGTCACCGTTTAATGAAGTGAATATTGTCTTTTGCGATTCCCAGGAAAAACGCTCCATTCAACCCACTTAATTAAGTTCGGAATGACGAGAAAAAGTTGTGCGAATGAAATCCAGTTAATCTCTTGGATGTTTAGATTAAATCATGTTAAGTAAACGAGGAAATTTGCTTCTTCACTTTGAATTAGTATTAATTGTGGTTTTAGTTTTTTCCGGTCTTGTTTTCACATAGTTCCCGATATCCACATTTCATCAAGTGATTTATCATAAGATATTGTATGTCCATTCACTGTAGGGTGAATTTGGAATTTCCTGCTGTGAATGAAAAGTAATGGATTGGGGTTTTAACGCCGAAAGACTAGGAAATACTTAGTGTAAGCCAAGCTCCACGGCATAGTTAATTTGAAATTAACCTCAAAATAACCTTGAAATGCTGACCTGGAATCGAACCTAAGGTATTTGTTCTGAGTACAGTACTTATTTTTCTCTGATAAGTGAAAAGGAAAGAGGTCATTGTGATTAGGGTGAGTGATTATCTGTTGCCTAACTGATGAAACATACAGCTATCATTTAGCCTCGTAAGTGAAAAAATTAATATCATGTAGATAAGAAATGTCTGATCTGATACCCAAGAGTTAAAAAACTTTCTATGAATAAAAAAATAGAAGTATCATGGTTTATTATTGAGCGAAATTATTTTATTGAAAATGAACTGACACGCTTAGTTTAGTGGCATTGTGAGTGATATACGCAAAATGTCACATAACATACATAATGTTTTCTCATTAGGGGGCATTTTGGCTGTCAGAGGATTTTCCGCAGACAGTGTGTAAATATCAGTTTCGTAGCCTTTTTTTCTCATTAGTAAAGGTTATAATATACTTTATTGAAATATGGTGGAAAACAGATTCTCTCTCTCTCTCTCTCTCTCTCTCTCTCTCTCTCTCTCTCTCTCTCTCTCTCTCTCTCTCTCATACACACACAAACATATATATATATATATATATATATATATATATATATATATATATATATATATATATATAATATATATATATATATGTGTGTGTTTGTGTACCTGTATTTGTGTTTGTGTTTCTGTGCTGGCGCGTCAATTAAATTATTCGCCCTTGTGATGTAACTTATAACTGCAAAAAATATATTAATAAAATTTATTAACAAAATTTGTTAATAGAATTTTTTTAGGTGAAAAGCTGCATTATTTAATAAGCCTTCTGTTCATTCTACAATATTTTTTTTCAATCAGTATAGAGAAGTTAATGCTGTTAGTTTATATCATTAATTCGTTGGCAAAGACTTAAGATAGTAAAATGCATTGCAGGAAGTGAAAGACTTGATACAAGCCACCCGGAATAAACATTACCTCGTCCCCATCATCATTTCAGTAAAAACACTTGATTAGATTGGTTTCAGTGTGGTTACGTCATAAAGTTTTGCTTGTGACTTAGAAGGGGGTGTGAAAGAATTCTTCTTTTATTGGACATTTTACCTCATTTTGCTGTTTGAGTTTTTGCTACTTTTCTCTTAAGGAAATCATAGTTCCTTTCTCTCTCTCTCTCTCTCTCTCTCTCTCTCTCTCCTCTCTCTCTCTCTCTCATATGTCAGCAGCTATATCTTAAGGAAATCATAGTCTCTCTCTCTCTCTCTCTCTCTCTCTCTCTCTCTCTCTCTCTCTCTCTCTCATGTGTCAGCAGCTATATCTTAAGGAAATCATACTCTCTCTCTCTCTCTCTCTCTCATATGTCAGCAGCTATATCTTAAGGAAATCATACTTTCTATCTCTCTCTCTCTCTCTCTCTCTCTCTCTCTCTCTCTCTCTCTCTCTCTCTCTCTCATATGTCAGCAGCTATATCTTAAGGAAATCATACTCTCTCTCTCTCTCTCTCTCTCTCTCTCTCTCTCTCTCTCTCTCTCTCTCTCTCTCTCTCTCTCTCATATGTCAGCAGCTATATCTTAAGGAAATCATACTTTCTATCTCTCTCTCTCTCTCTCTCTCTCTCTCTCTCTCTCTCTCTCTCTCTCTCTCTCTCTCTCTCTCATATGTCAGCAGCTATATCTTAAGGAAATCATACTCTCTCTCTCTCTCTCTCTCTCTCTCTCTCTCTCTCTCTCTCTCTCTCTCTCTCTCTCATATGTCAGCAGCTATATCTTAAGGAAATCATACTCTCTCTCTCTCTCTCTCTCTCTCTCTCTCTCTCTCTCTCTCTCTCTCTCTCTCTCTCTCTCTCTCTCTCTCTCCGTGTGTATGTGGGCAGCTATATAATGTGACAAGTTGTATTGATTTCCTAAAAGTAAGTCGGTCCTTTATCATATCCCAGGAAGAAGTTATTTGAATCACCATTATGAATATCCAGCAATAAAAGCCGACGTAAAGGCCAACCATCTTAAGACGTAACAAGACGTTAATTGTAAAAAAACTTCGACAGTTTTAAGACTGAACTCAACTCTTAGATCAGACCTCTTTCCTCTATTTATTATGCTAATTCCATTAACAAAATGCCTGATGAGCTAGATACCCTGTAACTAAAAAAAACATGGACACAGGACTATCTCTTAAGGTGCGATTAGACTGTAGATTAAACTCTCCCGAGAGACGGCTACTCTCGCGCGACTTTCTCTACAGCGTGTTTATACTACCAGCAAGTTTTTCTCTCCGAGAGCTGTGAGTGAGTGTCGCGAGAAGAAAGTGTCCGAGAGTCGGGTAAGATTTCTCGCGCATCTATTTACACTGGAGCCAGTGCCAGTCGACAACTAGCGAGGGTTGAGAGAACATGTCTCAAAAGTGCCATGTTGCTGCTGCATTAATAATTATGAACGAAGTGAAAAAGAAAAGGAAAAGAAGTATGTGGGTCCCGAAAATGGATAAGCAGAAGGGGAGAAGATGGAGCACATGCAAAATTATTAAGAGAATTGTTTAAGGAATATACATCGAGCTATAAGAACTTCGTATGTTTGGGGGTTCCTATTTCCAAATTAATACTTTCAGATTGCTCTGGTTGATAATCGTTTCCAGATCAATTCAGAGCTAGGCAGTTCCTGAAGAAATAAAGAGTTTTATATAACACTGTGTAAACACAAAAAAATGCTGGAGTGAGCAGTAAGTGAGGGAGGGTAGGTTAGGATAAGAAAGCATAACATATAAATACAAAGTAACTAGTGCACGTGCCCGTTAAATCCAAATTTTTAAATTAAATATTTAAATTTTAATCATTTATTTAAATTAAATGTATTTATTATTTTTATTTTTAATAATAATAACACAAATAATCTACTGCACGTTCCCATTAAATTCAAATATTTAGATTAAATATGTAAATTTTAAGCATTTATTTGAATTGAATATATTTAATAATTTTTTTTTTTCAAATAATAATAACAAATAATCCAGTGCACGTGCTCGTTAAAAATAACGGGTATTGAAGTGTGTGTGTGTGTGTGTTTGTGGGTAGTGTTTTTTTATTGTTTTTTTAATTTTTTTTCACACTAATTATTTCTTCAGCTCTACTCCCCATTTTTTTTCTTTAATTTTCTAACTTCAGTACACATTAGACTCCGGAGATTGTGCCATTTCCTTGTAATTTCTTTTTTGCTAATTCCCAAGTTTTCAGCTATTCCTTTAATTTTACTAATTTTCAGCTCTTTGTTTCTGTACTCAGGCAAAGTCATATTCCACAGTTCAGGAAATTTCTCGTATTGCTGAATTAATGCAATTGTTTGGTCTTTATTCCACTTATTGGCACATGTTCTCTCGCGAGAGTAACGAAAACTTTCAGAGATCTGAATATTCACTGGATAGAGTGGAGAGCAACAACCTAGCTCTACGAGCGTTGCTGTCTAGAGTGTTTAGACTGTAGCGCGCGCGAGAGAAGAGAAACACTCGCGAGAGTAGAGAGAAAATCTCGGAGAGTCCTCTACAGCCTGTTTACATTCCATAGAGCAGCTGTCTGAGAGCAACTCTCGGAAAAATCTCTACAGTCCTAATCGCACCTTTATACCTGTCCAGGGCCTTGGACAAAACTACACTGCTATCAGACACGGGAGACGATGAGAACCTGCAGTTACCACAAAACCCCAGCAGACATTTCCAAGTCCGTTTTTTTTCCACCATCCTTGATTCAACGGCATCATCAGTAAGGATCTTATCTGAAGAAAGTGATGACATATTAAGAGATATTGCCTTCCTTGACCCCCAAAATTTGTTACTCTGTCAGAAAGGAATTCCTGACAGACGAATTACAAGCTATAGCAGACCTTGTTGAAGTTGATAGAGAAAAAGTATCTGAAGATCTTTAGTTATTCTTTAAAGATTATAACGGTATCATTTACCGAGAAGACCCAGATCAAAATTCCACCTCTGACATTGACAGTGAAGAATAGATTAATCCTCTTGTTAAATGGTCGCATGAATGCCTACCCTGTATGCTTTTACTTACCTACATATATAATCTTCTTTGTAGTTCATTTACAAACTTGCGCATATTTAGTTTATGAAGTAATCTCGTTAGTACTTTGCACCAAAGTAAAATGTGAGTTTCTTTCAAAGTGATAATTCAAGATTGCGTAGAATAATCTTTCATGCCAATCTTGGTGAATTGTTGTTGATTATTATTGAAAGGGATAATCTTGTCCCAATTTAATAATCAGGGATTTGCAATATCATCTACACTTTTCTAATTAT